>NW_028270161.1:3110463-3466463 GCF_037043375.1 Chiloscyllium plagiosum
CTGACTATTTAGTTAAGAGCTCTATCTCCAGCCTTAGTTATCTCATTCGCCATGATGCTGGTGCCAGCCTGATTCAGGTGGAGCCTGTCCCATTGGAACAGCTCCCTCCCTCCCCAGGACCGCTGCCAACGTCCCATGAATTTCAAACTTGGATCTCCCACACCAATCTTTGAGCCACCTCTTTAATCTTGTTGACTCTGTGCCAATTAGCTTGTGGCTCATGTTGTAATCCTCCTTTTACCTATATCATTGATCCCTACATGGACCACAACAACTGGATCTCCCCTCCCCCCACTCCCCAATCCCATTTCATGTTCCTCTGAGCCAGATGAGAGATTCTGAGAGAGACACAGCCTTCGGCACGCTCAATCCTGGCCATGGAGAACAGAGTCTATTCCCCTGACTGTACTATCCTGATGACAACTATGTTTCTCTTTTCTCCTCCCCCCTGACTGGCTCCCTGTATCATGGTACTATGGTCAGTTTGCTCACCTACAGCCCCTCCACTCTCATGCACACTGGGAGCAAGAATCACCAAACTATTGGATACGTTCAAGGGCTGTGGGCCATTCAGCACTACCTCCTGGATCCCTCTAGCCATCTTAGTCACAACCTCCCGTCCCTGATCACTGACTGAAATCAAGGCAGTTAAGAGGTATGACTGCCTCCTGAAACACAATGTCCAGGTAACTCTCCCCCTCCCTGATGTGTCACAGGGTTCGACGGTCAGACTCCAGCTCATCAACTCTGGGCTGGAGTTCCTCGAGCAACCAACACTTGCTGCAGATGTGATCACTCTGAATCACGATGGGGCTCACCAGCTCCAACGTCATGCAGATACAACATTACAGTCTGAAAGTAACCTATAATAGACAGTCAGATTAGCAACTATTTCCAACCAATTTTCTTGTGATTTTCCTGTGATGTCATTCTTTCTGTTATGTTGGGCCGCTGATCCTGAGTTTCAACATATCCTGGGGAAAAACACTATACAACTTATGAGCCAAAAGACAAGTAAAAGCGCCTCTTCCCTTCTGCACCAAACTTCCACACTGCCTCCAAAGTCCCTAAACTGGATATTCACTCGGGTTGTGCCTCACTCCAGTTGTGATCTCTCCTTCCTGACTGCGTGAGTCTTACTGACCAATACACCGAGTGACTGATGTGATATAAACACAATTTTGTTATGGGATTGAATAAACCGGACAGTAAACAACAAACCAATGTAAGATTAACTGTGGACGTCCAAAGGTACTGCATTTCCATTTGCAAAAAGCTGCAAACACCCAGCGACCTGTCCTTGTGCAATCAAACAAAATAAGCTCATTTTTTGAATTGAGGACCTTAGAGAGCCTACAGATCTTGCGAGTAATGTAGAGCAGAGTAGCTTTTTATTTGTCATTTCTCCCACATACAACTGATACAGTAAAATCAAGACAGTGCTCCTCCAGGACCGAGGGTGCCACATGGACAGCACAGACTCCACAATCATACACAGCATAAAGTGCATAAGAAGTGCAAAACACGCACGTTACACTGGAATAGGGGAGTGATAATTAATAGACATTTTCCTAGTTGCAATTCAAAGTCGTGCAAAGAATTTCACATGGGAAAGAGTCCGATCATACCGTGTTATGGAGCCTGATAGCTTGGGGGAAGAAACTGTTGCACAGTCTGGTGGTGAGAGACTGAATGCTCCGGTATCTTTCGCCAGATGGCAGGAGGGAGAAGAATTTGAGTGAGGGGCGTTTTGGAAACACTTTAGCCAATAAGAGTCAATTTGACATCCAATCACCTCTCCTTCACTTCCATAGTATAAAATGCTGAGATTATTTATAAATTGGCATTCCTGCATTTGTCCTGATGATGAAAAGCTTCAGTAACACTTTTCTGTTTTTTTCTTATAAATAGTATTATGTTCTCTGTGATAAAAAGATTTTCCATAAAGGACCAGCTTGTCTGTCGTTCCTTATTTTAATGCAAAATCACATAAACTACCCATTAGCAAAACCAAACTATACTGTGTCCTTTTGAGAGGTATCTATGGCACATAGACAGCATTGTAGTCTGGCACAGGAGGCTAACTGAATGTCGATACATCCTAGAGCATCCAGAGCAATCCCATTGGAATTAAAATGAGAGCACGTGCAGATGGAGAGATGCAGTCACCCTGAATGAGGTTTATACAGACCGTCATAGCTAACATGGTCCCTAGCGGCTATCAACTGAACATGTAGAAAATCTGTCACCCCAGAACAGGAATGGCTAAAGACAGCTTTAGATTTCAGTGTTGCTCAATCAGAGAGCCCCCCAGCAACCTTCTCAGTGCCAGTGAACAAACAGTCTGGCATTTTCTCACACAATTTCTGCTGAAAGTAAACAACTGAAGTCTGATAACCTTCTGCAAGAGAGCAAGGACAGTAACTTCACTGAGTGTTTTCCACAAGTTAACTCTAAATGTGACAAATGAATAAACACTGAGTGATTCTCTCCATTCCAAATTTCCTTTCCAACAGCTGTATTCGTATGCACTTGCTCCTCCTTAATTATTGATGAATAAGGAAGGTGATGAATAATGATCATGTCTCTAAGTTAGGAATTGACAATCCTAGGCCATCATCCCCATGTTAGATGGTGAAATTTCAATTTCATTTTTAAAAAAAAACAACCCTAATGGTGACCATTGTCATTACAAACCCCTCTGGTTTACTCAATCATTTACGGAAGGAAATCTGCCATCCTTACCTGATCTGGCCAACATGTGACTCCAGACACATACCTTAGCTACACTCTGGGTAATTAGGAATGGTTTATAAATGCTGGCCTGACAAGAAATGCTCACATGCGAGCAGGCCACAGCTTCAAAACAGCTGTTAAACATCCCTGCACTACAGGTGGCAAAGGGAAAAACAGTCTCTTACTCTGAGTGCTGTCACTCAGCTACTGTTAAAAGGAACTAGCACAAAATAATTTTAATTGTCCGACAAAAGCTAGAATCTAAAACTGAACTGCTCAACAACCATAGTTAATGCAATATCCAAAAAAAAGTTTCAACATTCTATTGACTCTTTATGAGTAACTCAAAGATTGATCCTTTTTTAATGTTTATTTTCTTTTTAATTCACTTCTCATTCCTATTCTATGATTGTATATGCTTTGTTATTACCTCTTTTCATATTTGGTAACTAATAAACAATCTTTTGTTAATTCAGAATGACTAATTAAATTGGCTCCTTTCAAAACATTAATTAATTTGATTTGAGAGGAAATGAATCACAAGGGATGATTTCTTTCATAAATAAACCTTGTTGCAACCAAGCAAGAGGCAGATGAAGAAAGCAAGTATTCAGTCCATCTCCCCTCAGCCGGGATTTCAGCAATTTGAGATATCCCATCTGGAACCATAAACCTCACCAGGGGATTGGTCAGAACACAGCATTACAAGTTCACTTTTCAACTTACTAAATGCATAAAGAAGTTTATTGTTAAGTTTAAAATTATTTTCTGTCTTAGTACATTCAGCACAAATTACGCCAACTGCCATAATAGTCTTTAAGTCCTTTAAGGTGACAACAAGAGATGTTATATTAAATTGTAACAACATAGAGTGCATAGTTGTGCACACCTACAACTTTAACCGTTATATCCTCCTAGGGGGTATTTTCTGATATTCAATCACATGCATAAACATGAATCAGTTGTGGGTAAAGTGTTGAAAAGGATTATAAGAGATAGGATTTATAATAATCTAGAAAGGAATAAATTGATTACAGATAGTCAACATGGTTTTGTGAAGGGTAGGTCATGCCTCACAAACCTTATTGAGTTCTTTGAGGTAGAAGCAATGAGGAATTTGCAACAGCAACAGTATGTGATGATGGCAGTTGAAGGAAGGGGGGAAGTCTCAGAGACAGTCACATAGATGGGTTAACTCCAGGAAAGGTAAGAGAGGTAGGCACCTAGTGCAGGAGTCTTTTGTGGATATACCCATTTCAAACAGGTATGCTGTTTTGGAAAATGTAGTGGGTGATGGATTCTCAGGGGAACATAGCACGAACAGCCAAGTTTCTCATATTGAGACTGGTTCTAATGCAATGAGGGCAACGTCGGGTTCCAAGAGATCAATTGTGATAGGGAGTTAATAGCACAGTGGCAATGTCACTGAATTGTGCTCTGACACCCCAGACTAATACTCTAATTTCAAATCTCACCAGGGTGTCAATGGAAACCTGAAAATGGAAGCTGGTTAACACAGTTAGTTGTGGTTAAAAACCCATTTGTTTTGGGTGGCACAGTGGTTAGCACTGCTGCCTCACAGCGCCAGAGACCCGGGTTCAATTCCCGCCTCAGGCAACTGTTTGTGTGGAGTTTGCGCATGCTCCCCATGTCTGTGTGGGTTTCCTCCGGGTGCTCCGGTTTCCTCCCACAGTCCAAAGATGTGCAGGTCAGGTGAATTGGCCACGCTAAATTGCCCCTAGTGTTAGGTGAAGGGGTAAATGTAAAGGTCTGGGTGGGTTGCTGTTCGGAGGGTCGGTGTGGACTTGTTGGACTGAAGAGCCTGTTTCCACACTGTAAGTAATCTAATCATTCTCTAGTTTTAGGTACAGACAGACGTTTCTGTGGCCAACAGCAAAAAAGCAGAATGGTGTGTTGCTTCCCTGGTGCCAGGATCAAGGATGTCTCAGAGAGGGTGCAGAATGTTCTCACGGGGGGAGGGGCCAGCAAGAGGTCAACAATATAGGAAGAGAAACGGCTGAGATTCTGAACGGAGATTACAAAGAGTGAGGCAGAAATTTAAAACAAGGTCCTCGAGAGTAGTAATATCTGGATTACTCCCGATGCTACGAGCTAGTGAGGGCAGGAATAGGAGGATAGAGCAGATGAATGCATGGTTGAGGAGCTGGTGTATGGGAGAAGGATTCACATTTTTGATCATTGGAATCTCTTTTGGGGTAGAAGTGACCTGTACAAGAAGGATGGATTGCACCTAAATTGGAAGGGGACTAATATACTGGCAGGGAGATTTGCTCAAGCTGCTTGGGACGATTTAAACTAGTAAGGTGGGGGGGTGGGACCCAGGGAGATAGTGAGGAAAGAGATCAATCTGAGACTGGTACAATTCAGAACAGAAGTGAGTCAAACAGTCAGGGTGGGCAGGGACAGGGTAGGACTAATAAATTAAACTACATTTACTTCAATGCAAGGGGCCTAACAGAGAAGGCAGATGAACTCAGGGCATGGTTAGGAACATGGGACTGGGATATCATAGCAATTACAGAAACATGGATCAGGGATGGGCAGGACTGGCAGCTTAATGTTCCAGGATACAAATGCTACAGGGAGGATAGAAAGAGAGGCAAGAGAGGAGGGGGAGTGGCATTTTTGATAAGGGATAGCATTACAGCTGTGCTGAGGGAGGATATTCCCGGAAATACATCCAGGGAAGTTATTTGGGTGGAACTGAGAAATAAGAAAGGGATGATCACCTTATTGGGATTGTATTATAGACCCTCCCAATAGTCAGACAGAGATTGAGAAACAAACTTGTAAGGAGATCTCAGCTATCTGTAAGAATAATAGAGTGGTTATGGTAGGGGATTTTAACTTTCCAAACATAGACTGGGACTGCCATAGTATTAAGGGTTAAGATGGATTGGAATTTGTTAAGTGTGTACAAGACAATTTTCTGATTCAGTATGTCGATGTACCTACTAGAGAAGGTGCAAAACCTGACTTTCTCTTGGGAAATAAGGCAGGGCAAGTGACTGAGGTATCAGTGGGGGAGCACTTTGAGCGAACATAATTCTATTAGATTTAAAATAGTGATGGAAAAGGATAGACCAGATCTAAAAGTTGAAGTTCCAAATTGGAGAAAGGCTAATTTTGATGGTATTAGGCAAAAACGTTCGAAAGCTGATTGGGGGCAGATGTTCGCAGGTAAAGGGACAGCTGGAAAATGGGAAGCCTTCAGAAATGAGATAACAAGAATCCAGAGAAAGTATATTCCTGTCAGGGTGAAAGGAAAGGCTGGTAAGTATAGGGAATGCTGGATGACTAAAGAAATGGAGGGTTTGGTTAAGAAAAGAAGGAAGCATTTATAAGGTATAGACAGGATAGATCAAGTGAATCCTTAGAAGAGTATAAAGGAAGTAGGATTATACTTAAGAGGGAAATCAGGAGGGCAAAAAGGGGACATGGGATAGCTTTGGCAAAAAGAATTAAGGAGAATCCAAAGATTTTTTACAAATACATTAAGGACAAAAGGGTAACTAGGGAGAGAATAGGGCCCCTCAAAGATCAGCAAGGCGGCCTTTGTGTGGAGCCACAAAAAATGGGGGAGATACTAAATGAGTATTTTGCTTCAGTATTTACTGTGGAAAAGGATTTTGGAAGACATAGACTGTAGGGAAATAGATGGTGGCATCTTGAAAAATGTCCATATTACAAAGGAGGCAGATGACACCAAAATTTAAGGATGTCTTGAAACAGGTAAAGGTGGATAAATCCCCAGGAGCTGATCAGGTGTGCCCTAGAACTCTATGGGAAGCTAGAGAAGTGATTGCTGGGCCTCTTGCTGAGATATTTGTATCATCGATAGTGACAGGTGAGGTGCCAGAAAGACTGAAGGTTGGCAAACGTGCTGCCACTGTTTAGGAAAGGTGGTAAGACAAGCCAGGGAACTATAGACCAGTGAGCCTGACCTCGGTGGTGGGCAAGTTGTTGGAGGGAATCCTGAGGGACAGGATGTACATGTATTTGGAAAGGCAAGGACTGATTAGGGATAATCAACATGGTTTTATGCGTGGGAAATCATGTCTCACAAACTTGATTGAGTTTTTTGAAGAAGTAACAAAGAGGATTGATGAGGGCAGAGCAGTAGATGTGATCTATATGCACTTCAGTAAGACGTTCGACAAGGTTCCCCATGGGAGACTAATTAGCAAGGTTAGATCTCATGGAATACAGGGAGAACTAGCCATTTGGATACAGAACTGGCTCAAAGGTCGAAGACAGAGGGTGGCGGTAGAGGGTTGTTTTTCAGACTGGAGGCCTGTGACCAGTGGAGTGCCACAAGGATCGGTGCTGGGCCCTCTACTTTTCATCATTTACATAAATGATTGGACGCGAACATAAGAGGTACAGTTAGTAAGTTTGCAGATGACACCAAAATTTAAGGTATAGTGGACAGCGAAGAGGGTTACCTCAGATTACAACAGGATCTGGACCAGATGGGCCAATAGGCTGAGAAGTGGCAGATGGAGTTTAATTCAGATTAATGCGAAGTGCTGCATTTTGGGAAAGCAAATCTTAGCGGGACTTATACACTTAATGGTAAGGTCCTAGGGAGTATTGCTGAACAAAGAGACCTTGGAGTGCAGCTTCATAGCTCCTTGAAAGTGGAGTCATAGGTAGATAAGATAGTGAAGAAAGCATTTGGTATACTTTCCTTTATTGGTCAGAGTATTGAGTACAGGAATTGGGAGGTCATGTTGTGGCTGTACAGGACATTAGTTAGGCCACTGTTGGAATATTGCGTGCAATTCTGTTCTCCTTCCTATCGGAAAAATGTTGTGAAACTTTAAATGGTTCAGAAAAGATCTACAAGGATGTTGCCAGGGTCGGAGGATTTGAGCTATAGGAAGAGGCTGAACAGGCTGGGTCTGTTTTCCCTGGAGCATCGAAGGCTGAGGGGTGACCTTATAGAGGTTTACAAAATTATGACGGATACGGATAGGATAAATAGACAAAGTCTTTTCTCTGGGGTCGGGAGTCCAGAACTAGGAGGCATAGGTTTAGGGTGAGAGGGGAAAGATATAAAAGAGACCTAAGGGGCAACTTTTTCACATAGAGGGTGGTACATGTATGGAATGAGCTGCCAAAGGAAGTGGTGGAGGCTGGTACAATTGCAACATTTAAAATGCATCTGGATGGGTATATGAATAGGAAAGGTTTGGAAGGATATGAGCCGGGTGCTGGCAGGTGGGACTAGATTGGGTTGGGATATCTGGTCGGCATGGATGGGTTGGACTGAAGGGTCTGTTTCCATGCTGTACATCTCTATGACTATGACTCTAGTGACCAGACAGGTGGATGAGGGTAAAGCGGTTGATGTGGTGTGTATGGATTTCAGTAAAGTGTTTGATAAGGTTCCCCACAGTAGGCTATTGCAGAAAATACAGAGGCATGGGATTGAGGTCGATTCAGCAGTTTGGATCAGGAATTGGCTAGCTGTGTGAAGACAGAGGGTGGTGGTTGATGGGAAATGTTCGTCCTGGAGTTCAATTACTAGTGGTGTACTGCAAGGATCTGTTTTTGGTCAACTATTGTTTGTCATTTTTTATAAATGACTAGGATGAGGGCGTAGAAGGATGTGTCAGTAAATTTGCGGATGACACTAAAGTCAGTGGAGTTGTGGATAGTGCAGAAGGATGTTACATGTTACAGAGGGGCATATATAAACTGCAGAGCTGGGCTGAGAAGTGGCAAATGGAGTTTAATGCAGAAAAGTGTGAGGTGATTCACTTTGTAAGGAGCAACAGGGATGCAGAGTACTGGGTGAATGGTAAGATTCTTCATAGTGTAGATGAGCAGAGAGATCTCAGTGTCCATGTGCATAGACCCCTGAAAGTTGCCACTCAGGTTGTTAGGGTTGTTAAAAAGGCATACAGTGTGTTAGGTTTCATTAGTCGGGGGATTTAGTTTCGGAGCCACGAGGTCATGCTTCAGCTGTGTAAGACACTGGTAAGGCCGTAGCTGGAGTATTCCATGCAGTTCTTGTCACCACATTATAGGAAGGATGTGGAAGCATTGGAAAGGGATCAGAGGAGATTTACTGGGATGTTGCCTGGTGCGGAAGGAAGGTCTTATGAGGAAAGGCTGAGGGAACTGAGGCTGTTTTGCGTTGGAGAAAAGAAAGTTAAGAGGTGACTTAATAGAAACATACAAGATGATCAGAGGATTAGATAGGGTGGACAGTGAGAGTCTTTTTCTTTGGATGGTTATGACTAGCACGAGGGGACATAGCTTTAAATTGAGGGGTGATAGATGTAGGACAGAAGTCAGAGGTAGGTTATTTACTCAGAGTAGTCGAGGCGTGGAGTGTCAGTGGTTCTGTTCACTCTGAAAGCTGGCTCTGAGGGAGCTGAATCAGTGTCAAGGACTCTCCATGGGTCAACAAAGGGTAACTCAGTGACGGGATACCGGCTTCTGTGGAGTTATTTCACTTACATGACATCATCTCCTAAAACAAGAATGAAAATGTACTTCTAGGAGGTATTTTCATTATGTATAAGAAAACTAAACTCAATTCTGTGTCACATTAACAATAATACTATATCAATATTGAACACAGAATGAATTGTTCAGTAACAATATAATGTCTAAGTCTATGGGTATCAATGCACTCAGTGTTCTGCTTATACGCACTGAACAAAGCAGCTGCTGTAAAATATTCTTTTCCACACATGAATAGTTTTCAAATTATATGTTTGGTGAATTAGGCTTCACCAAAACGTTCTCGAGTTCTTGTCCTGAACTTTCTGCCAAAACATTTGGATCCAGTAAGTTTATGAACAGCTGGTTCTGCTATAACACATGTTTTGTCAATGTAAATTCGCTGTAATGCGATTGACAAATTTGTGACACTTTCTACAGCACGAACTTTTAAAACATGAGTTGGCTGTAACATGATTACATCATCAACACTTTGAGCACTATTTATAAAGTGCAATTTTCCTATATCATGGGGTTCTACAAGAACACAACAATCACATTATAGAATAACGACCTGTAATGCATCTGCCCTGCACTTTGTGCAAGAACTTCACACCTTGCTCAGCAGCTCCCATGCCGGACAGAATTCAGAATAGCCTCATTTTAATCAAAAATTAAGGACACAGTGAAATTTTATCATTTTAGTGATTATGTTGTCAATTTAGATCAACTGATATCGAATTAATGTGATTCAGAAACAGTTACTAAAGGGAAATGTCCAGTCTCAAAATGTTGAACAGTGACATTTATTGGATTTGTCAGTGTCAGTGGCTGAGATGGTGAAATATCTCCATTGTGCTTGTCTATCACAGTGATTCAACTTGATGGTAACAAATCCAGACAGAATATATATAACTGCATCATACAAACTTGCTTCTGGTTGTCAAGATTTGTGATTGGGAGCTGTCTGAAATCCTGAACACAGCAACATTTAAGTGAAAAATGTTAACATCAATTCATAAAATACATTCTTCCAACTTGGAATGGAAGAGTGGTTCTGCATTTCTCCAAATAATCTGATCATTTTCATCAAAGATCATCTAAGGGTGCCAGGTACTGTCAGTTCTGCTAGAACATATGTTTCTTCAACATGAACTGGCTTTAACACAATTGAAGAATTTAAACCGTTATTTATAGAACATTAACTTTCCTTATTTGTATTGGCGATAACGTGATTCCAGTCCTATTATTTAAATGTGCGATTTTCTTATAACGCGGAATCGCATGGGAATGGAACTATCGCATTGTATCAGTACTGACATTACAGCGTTTTATAAATACAACATTCAAGAACTTGCCACAGTCATTGCTTAACCCAATGTTCCAACGTTGAGCGTGGTGCAGTGATAGTATCTGTAACGCTGGACTGGGAAACTTGGGTTCAAGTTCCACCTGCTCCAGAGGTATTTGATAAAAATACATGTTTTCAGGCATGTCAATTCCAGTGGAAACATTCCTTTTTAAATGATTTGTTGGGAAATGTGACTCATCCCTCATTGCCCTCAAGAAGGTTGTGGCAAGCTACTTTCTTCAACCTGGCAGTCCATGGGAAGGTTTCCACAGCCATGCCCCTTCTGTACTGCACGGTCATGTGCAATGCAGCAGTTTAGAATGTGCCAAGCAGTGTAATGAACAAAGTCAATATAAAAGTAGAGAAATTTAAGGCAATATGGTTATGGTAGGTCAGAATTTCCATCGCATATTTCACTGCAGCTATACTATCCCTGCTACCTGCCATTGTTTTAATACAGGGGAAAAGAGCAAGCCCTTCAGTTGGTGCAACAGGAGAATGGATCCTTGAAATAGGTTTCAGCCAGAGCTTCTTAATATCACTGGACTTACTAATGTTGTGTGTACAGTTTTCTACCAATTTCTGATAAAATGGACTTTTTTTTATTATTTTTGATTCTAAATGGAACGTAAATTAACCCTGACTCCACAGCAATACAAACCTGTCTACTTGATTGAATTGGTGACAACAGAATAACTGCATTTGCTTCCACTGTCTACAGTTCTGCCTCATGTAAACACCAATGAGCTGGAGCAGTGCAATGTTCCCACTGTTTATGCCTTGAGGCATTTCATCATCCTGTCTATACACTGTGAATAGATGTCCTTCAAATTTCATAAAGGTGTCAATTTCCTCTTGCCACACTATGTTCCCACAGAGTTTTCTTGTTGAAGGAAGTTGTAATACATAGAGGTTTGACTTAGTGTATGATTTACTGCTGGCTATAATGAGTGATTATCATAATCCTCAACAATTTATTTATTGGTCAGTATATTGACTAATGTGAAAAATAGCTCAAAGGTAAAACAACAGAGTCACCTTACGTTACTATTGCTCCATTTTCTTTTTACTTGGGGTGATAAAAACATGAGCAGTTATGAAATGAATAAGATTAATTCCCTCAGAATTAGAAATTATTGTTACAGTAAACAGTGGGAACATGAGTTTTAAAATTTAATATTATTGGAGACATGAATGTAAAGTGGTAAAATTTCATCACATTGGCATGTGTAACAGAAGAGGTAACACAGTATATACTATTTTTAAGTTTGGATGTTGGAATTCAGAATGATGAATGTTGGTTATCTCTAGGAAGGGTTTCCTTTTTTAAAAAAACTGAGCAAGTCCGTCCAAACCAGTGACCTAAATCCAGCATTAGTCAGAAAGCAGACCCTTTTGACATTAAAAGAAAGATGTTTGTACTGTTGAGTTTATGACATGTCGGGCAAACATTTCATTAGCATTGATTTCATTTCAGAAGAATCCAGGATTGTACATGTTCTGATGCATCTCATCCTCCTGTTCTATAAACAATACACAACCTCCCCCTACAGCAATCCCCTAGAAATCACAGACCCTCACATTCTGTACTCTTACACAATCCTCTCTTCTTTCCTTCCATGATTGGCAGGCTTACTTTAGCCAGGTGAAGGTCTTATGCCTGAAACATTAACTCTATTGCTCCTCAGATGCTGCCTGACCTGTTGTGCTTTCCCAGCACCACACTTTTTGAGACTTACTTTAGCCACCCAGGATAAAAACATTGACATTCTCTTCTTTACTCAATCACTTGAATTTCCTTACCTACTTATCATTAAGAGGGTCCAAGAGCTATTTACCATGGAATTGTTGCAACTTCTTTAAAGTTGAGATTATTTTGAAGATTCTGCACATGGTTTGATTTGTCACATTTGCTCAGGAGGTTTAGCACATTTTTAAGATAATGCTCAAGATAGAAAATAATGCGCTTAGACATTCAGATCTGAAATTGGCACCAAAAACGTCCAGCTCTCATAAACTCAATTAAAAACTCATTATTTCCATCATTACAATTAGAAGACAATTCAATTCTGTGGTTAAAATTGTTCATATAAGACCTTTATATAAAACCTGTGCGGAATAGCATTTGTTGAGGTTGTATTAACCACAATCTATCCCAAGTGTACTTTTCATTTGAAAATGATGTTATTAATATTAAAATGATGTTATTAATATTATTTTGATGTTTTTGGCATCACTTTTAGTGAACAATCTCATACAGTTAAATTAATCCTTTAAATCATTCCACACACGGACAACGAAAATGATACAAAGTCCATTGTAACTCAGAGAAATTGTGACACCTTTCTTTTTCGCTAAGTGAGGCTTGACGTACATAATGTAGAAAAGCAATTTATTGTCATGTGTATTTTTACAAAAACAAAAGTGAAAAGTTTTATAAGCTGCCATACCAAGGTGCTTAAATAAATGACCTAAGTCATAGATAAGAAAAAAATGTAAAAATTAAGTCAAAGTTCATCTCAGATCAATTTCAGTTTGGGGAAAGCTGATTAAAACATCGAACACTGGAATACAGTCAGTTCTTCTATAACACGATGGTTGTGTTCTTGTGCAACCCCGTATTATTGAAAAATTGCGCTTTAGAAACATGTGTTAAACTGTTGGTGATGTAATCGCATTATAGCGAACACATGCTTTAAAAGTTCACACTTTAGAAACAATGTCCCCAATTCTTCAGTTGCATTACAGTGAATTCGCGTTGGTGCGCTTTATAGCAGAATGACCTGGGAGCCACCATCAAAGAAGACCTCCATGATAGGACAAGACCTCCAAACTGAGACCACTCTCTGTGACAAGGTGATCACCACGTCAGGCTGACAGATCTACCAGATCGGGATGAGACCGTGTGTCGAGCTGTGGGAATACTTTGGAAGTGACCTCCACTATGCGATGAGACCTCTACACTGAAGAAGAGCTCCATGCCAGGACAAGACTGCCTAACCTGGAGACCACCATGCTGAGCTGAGCTGAGACCAGTCCTCTGGGCCAAGACCTCCCCCCGGGTAGGAAGCCTCCTTGACACTGGGCCTGAGCCAGGAGAAAACACCTTTTGCCGAAGCCATTAAACGAGGTAAGATGATAAATGGAAACTACAAAAGGTGATAACTGCTAGATCTGAAACCTTAACTCTGTTTTCTCTCTCCATTGACGTTGCCAGGCCTACTGGGTTTCTCCAGCAATTTCTGGTTTTGTTTGAGAACTTCATCATCCAGTTTTTGTTTTATTTTGGTGGATGAAATTCAAAATGAGTTTTCGCATGTGGACCTGCCCTTCTCTTCCTTGTGTTTAATGCTGTTGTTTGTACAAGATAATTAATAGGGAATGAAAATATTTTAATGAGAAAGTGACCTGCATTCAAGTGTCCTACAGCAACCTGGAAAAGACTGTGGATATTCCTGGATAAACCTGCACAAAGTTTTAGTTTCAGTGCAGTCCAGAGGGCGTGCTATTCTGTCAGGGATACATTCTTCCAAATGAAATGTTAACCTGAGGGCTGGCACTTCTCTCACGTAGATGAGAAAGGTCCCGAGGCTCTAGTTAAAGAAAGAATAACAGAGGTATCCCCAAAGTGCAAGCCAAAATTTATCCCACAATCAATATCAGGTTTAAAAAATCTGCTTGCTATCACATGGATCTTTCTGCGAGTTTGCTCAGCACATATGGTTACATTGCAACAGCTTATTTCCTGCATTACAATAGTGGCTATTTCACTAAAACAGCTTCCCACTTCCTGAGGTTGGAAAGGGTATGATACAAATGAGTTCTTTTGAAAGGTAGCTCTGCTGCTTATAACTCCATTGTCTAACAATGCCAACAATGATAACAGTATGGGCCTTGTTCCTGTTTCTTGCCACAGGTTCTATTATTGTGTTGTGGGATGTGGGCATACATTGCTCATTATCATTTTGAATTATCCTTGAGGTGGTGAGCCCCTTCTTGAACCACTACTGACCAGTACAATTTACTTGATGACACCAAAGAGGATGAGGGGGGGATCCAACTGAAACTTACAGAATACTGAATGGTCTGGACAGAGTAGATGTTGGGAAGATGTTTCCATTGGTAGGAGAGACTAGGAGCTGAGGACACAGCCTTAGAGTAAAGGGAAGACCTTTCAGAACAGAGATAAGGAGAAACCTATTCGACCAGAGAATGGGGAATCTATGGAATCCATTCCCACAGAAGGCTGTGGAGGCCGGGTCATTGAGAATATTTAAGACGGAGATAGATAGGTTCTTGAGTATCAAGGGGATCAAGGGTTATGGGGAGGAAGTCAAAGAGTAGGGTTGAGAAACTTATCAGCCATGATTGAATGGTGGAGCAGACTTGATAGGCTGAATGGCCTGATTTCTGTTCCTATGTCTTATGGTCTAATGGTCTTTGGTTTCCTACAATTTATCCTTCCACTTCTTCCTCCAGCTTCAAACAAGCCAGGCATAAAACCAAAGAATTGTCTCTGCACCTTGGTAGTGGCCATTGTCCATAAACACTTACTATTGATCATCACTGATCAAATTTACACTATCTGAGTATTTATACAGAAACTATATCATACCTAAAGGTACACACAGCTGCTCATTGTTTTATGATTGAAAATGGGTTCAAAGCCAGCAGTATCACATCTCTGCAGGTCAGGCAGTACCTGTGGAGAGAAATCAAAGTCAACGTTTCCAGTCAAGTCAAGAATGTGATGCTGGAAAAGCACAGCCAGTCAGGCAGCATCCGAGGAGCAGGAGAGTCGACGTTTTGAGCATAAGCTCTTCATCAGGATGATCTCCCGTATCTGCAGGCCTCACTTTCTCCTAGCTTTGAGTTGAGTGATCCTTCCTGACAATGGAGCATAAAACATTAACGCTGATTTCTCTCGACTGATGGTGTGAAACCTGCTGAGCTTTTCCAGCAAATTTCTATTTTTGTCTCTGATTTACAGCATCTACAGTTCTTTCAGCTTGTATAATTTCAGTTAATTCCCAATCTTCTTACAATGAAAAATGCAGCTTCTTGGTGATTGCAGACTATGCACTCACAATGCTAATGCTTCCTTTATTAGTGGTGATTGCATTTTGCAATAAATTTCACAACTATTTAGTGTAACATGTTTTGAGTAATTAAAACAAATTGTATCTAAATGATGAAACTGCCACATCTTATTAAACATTTTCAATTCAAAAATGTCCCATCCAGAATTTCTAACTGCAGTTAACTTTAGCACATAATTTTATATGAAATTTGTCATGTAAACAATTATCCAGTCACATCAGGCGTAGTTATATTGTGTCACTGAAAATTGGTTTTGGTTGTATCAAAGTGTAACTGGCAGCTTACTCTGACCTGAGCTCCTGGTGTAATTAGGAATTGTTTTTCTATTCATTCACAGGATGAGGGTGCCAGTGGCTAGGCCAGCATTTATTGCCCATCCCAAATTGCCAGAGGGCAGTTAAAAGTCAACCAACTGCTGTGGTTTAGAGTCACAGTAGCCTAGAGGAAGGGTGGCTCAGAGGTTAGCACTGCTGCCTCACAGCACCAGGAACCCAGGTTCAATCCCAGCCTCGGGGTACTATCTGTGTGGAGTTCACACATTCTCCCCGTGTCTGCGTGGGTTTCCTCCCACCATCCAATGATGTGCAGGTTAGGGTGGACTGGCCAAGCTAAATTGCTCCTAGTATCCAAGAAGATGCAGGCTAGGTGGGTTAGTTGTGGGAAATGCAGGATTGGTGGAATGCTCTTCAAAGGGTCACAGTAGACACGATGGGTCGAATGGCCTGCTTCCACACTGTAGGGCTTCTATGATTCATGTGTAGGGCAAACCAGGTAAAGACAAACTTGAAAAGACATTATGAGTCAGGTGGTTTTTTTTCTGATGGCCAATTCATGATAATCAATTCCTAATTCCACATTTTTATTGAATTTACAATCCACCATCTACCATGGTGAGACTCGAACCTGGGACCCCAGGGCAGTCCTGAGTCTTTAATTGTTTAGTGATAATAACACTAGGCCAAGGCAATAAAAGATCACCTCATACTACACTCTGTAACAAAATTCCAGATTTTAACAACATGCACGTAACCATGACACAGGACAACAGGAGTCCTCCAGCAACTATTGGCAAATGGGAAAACTCTAAGTCCCCAACCAAAATGTCTAGATGAGTCTATACCAGTCCATCTAACAGCCTCAGCCCCTGCCATAAGAGGTGACTCATGCCCAATGTGATACTGAGGTAAGGGTAGTTTGATATAACTTGTTGCCACCAATGTTCCTTTATTTTCAAGGTGTAAGTGGATACTCCAGATGCTGGAAATTAGAGTCAAGCTTAGAGTGGTGCTGGAAAAACACAGCAGATCAGGCAGCATCCGAGGAGCAAGGGAATCGACGTTTCAGGCAAAAGCCCTTCATCAGGAATGAGGCTGGGAGCCTCAGGGATGGAGAGATAAATGGGAGGGGGTGAGGCTGGGGAGAAGGTAGCTGAGAGATATATATTTCCATCCCCACCCCTTCCTGCTTTCCATAAAGACCGTCCCCTCCGTGACTACCTGGTCAGGTGCACGCCCTCCAAAAACCCACCCTCCCCTCCTGGCACCTTCCCCTGTCACTGCAGGAATTGCAAAACCTGCGCCCACACCTCCTCCCTCACCTCCATCCAAGGCCCTAAAGGAGCCTTCCACATCCATCAAAGTATTACCTGCACATCCACCAATATCATTTATTGTATCCGTTGCTCCCGATGCGGTCTCCTCTACATTGGGGAGACTGGACGCCTCCTAGCAGAGCGCTTTAGGGAGTATCTCTGGGACACCCGCACCAATCAACCACACTGCCCTGTGGCTCAATATTTCAACTCCCCCTCCCACTCTGCCGAGGACATGCAGGTCCTGGGCCTCCTTCACCGCCGCTCCCTCACCACCTGACGCCTGGAGGGAGAACGTCTCACCTTCCGCCTCGGAACACTTCAACCCCAGGGCATCAATGTGGACTTCACCAGTTTCCTCATTTTCCCTACCCCCAACGGGGGGGTACCCCAGTTCCAACCTTCCAGCTCAGCACCAACCTCATGACCTGTCCCACCTGTCAATCTTCCTTCCCACCTCTCCGTTCCACTCTCCTGTCTGACCTATCACCCTTACCCCCACCTCCATCCACCTACTGCAGCTACCTTCTCCCCAACCCCACCCTTCATTTTCCGACTCTCCAAGGAGAAAAGCCCCAGCCTATTGAGCCTCTCTCTATAGCTAAAACCCTCCAACCCTGTAAATCTTCTCTGAACCCTTTCACATTCAACAACATTCTTCCTATAGCAGGGAGACCAGAATCAAATGCAGTACTCCAAAAGTTGCCTAACCATTGTCCTGTACAGCCACAACATGACCTCCCAACTCCAATACTCAATGCGCTGACCAAGAAAGGAAAGTGTACGAAACGCCTTCTTCACTATCCCATCTACCTGTAGTTCCACTTTCAAGCAACTAGGAACCTGCACTCCAAGGTCTCTTTGTTCAGTAGCACTCCCCAGGACCTTATCATTAAGTCCCACCCTGATTTGTCTTTCCAAAATGCAGCACCTCACATTTATCTAAATAATAATCCAGTCAGATGATGACATGTCCCAGTCTCCTGGATCAGATAGGTCGCAGGGATGAGGTCAGGACATGCAAAAATCAGCCAAAGTATTTTTCAAACAAAAAAACACCAGCATTGAGGCCGCTCACACAGGGGATTGAAATGACTTCCAGAGGAAAAACTCATCATTTCTATACTCCCATTCCTCCCCCCTCCCTCAGTCCCACCACTCCCTCCCCAAGGTGGCTGTGTATCAGATGTTCCAGCTGTTTGTCACAGTTTATAACTGGGAAGATTGGTTCAATCATCATGCTCCAGTGTTCCCCAAGCCATCCCTCAATGCATACAATCTCAGCTGGAATCCCAGGATCACCAGCTTGCCTGGCTGACTATCACTCAGAACAAAAGCAATTCACAGCAGTTTTTGTAACACTTAACTTGAACAAATGGGAAAGAAAAGAAAGAATGATCACTTAATTATTATGTGACTCACTACGTGACTTAAACTACACCGTTTTAGCAACCCCAAATACATACACACACACACACATACATGCACACACACTCACACAATCACCCCCATGCACACAAAATATACTAACATATGCACACATTCACTCATGCTCACACATTTGCACACAGACTAATGCATATAGTCACACACACATTTTTGCACAAGTGCGCACATTCATGCACATACACAAACACACCCTCACTCACACGCACACACATACACACATATATTCAGATACACATACATGCACACAATCACAATTAAGACTAGAGTCAATCTCTGTAACAGAAGGCTACTCACATAACCAGCAGCACTCATTTCCCTCTCTTATTCTTGTCACTTATTTTACTCAATTCCCAGGAGCTCTACAAATTTGATACAAGAGATAGGTTGATCCCATTCTCAACAGATCACCACGGTTACAGTCTACCATGCATGTGCTGGCCCTGTGCAATATCAATTCACTGAGAGTCACTCACTCCCTACCTGTTCCCTGGAGCCTTACCATTCTGATCCCCTTCAGATAATGACTGAATTCTCCACCACACTCTCAGGCACTGCATTCTGGATCCTAACCACTTGCAGCATGAAAATCTTTCTTATGTCACTTTTGTTTATTTTGCCATTTTCCTTTAATCTGTGTGTGCTCTGGTTCTCCATCCTTTCACCAATGGTAACGGTATCACTCCATCTAGTCAGTCGAGACTCCTTATGATTTGGGAAATCTCCTGTCAACCTGCCCTTCTCCAGGTAAAGCAATCCCAACCTCTCAAGGTCCAAGCTCTCATGGTCTTTCAGACTGCTCTGAAAATCAAGTCAACTGGGAGAATTTTGCATTTTTTAATCAATCTTTAACTTTAGTGACAATTGAGGAATAATGGGACCTGATTTCCTTTGTGCTACCCCAGCAACATTTGCTATCCAACATTAGGACAATAATGCAATCCATAATACATGTTAAGGTGAAGTTACCATAGTCTTACAAACCCTTGCAAGGGGGGAGATAGAGAGAGAGACAGGATTGGTGATGAATTTAACCTGAGGGTCAGCTTATCAACTTTCAATCCAGACAGTCTCTAACAGCTTCTTTTCAATTTTAAATGTCTCAAGTGTCTGCACTCCAATTTTTGTCACCGAAGGCCTTTGCAGCCCAGTCTTCCTCAGTGAACATTAATGTAAAGTGCAGGAAGTCCCCGGGTTACGAACCCCCAACTTACAAACTTCCCGGACGTACAAACCACCTTCGACTTCTCATTTAAAAAAGTTATTTTAAAATCTGAGTTACGCACAATGTTTCGTCCTAAATTCCGATATCTATTCCGACTTACACACACATTCAGCTTACAAACAGCAGGAAAAACGGAACTTGTTTGTAACCTGGACACTTCCTGTAATCATTTCAGTCCTCAGGTATCCATTCTGCTTCCATGTGTAAATCCCATATTTCGGCCTCCAATTGGTCTTCCTCTTGGGAACCTTTGGTTATTGTTGTGCCTATAATTTGATGTTTGGATTCCTTTCCAACATCATTGTCTATCATTTTCTTCTCATATGCTCTCTTTGCCAGTCATATTCACAGTTAAGATCCTCTCTGAACCTTCAGTGTTCAGCCTGGGTCCCTATTGTACTATCCAGCTTTTTAAGCGCACTTTTTTTTAAATGTCTATTTCTTTCAGCATCTATGGAGAAACTGCATTTTTGCCCGATCTTTCCCACATCATGAAGAGAGTGTATCTGGTAATTTTCCTATTATTGTCTGTGGGATCCTGCTGTGCACAAATTGGCTGCCATGTTTCTACATTACAACCATGGCTACACTCCAATAGGACTTAATCGGCTGTAAAATGCTTTCGGGTGTCTTAAAAGGCTTGACCTCAACATTCATTTAATGAATGGGTCTAATTAGAATTTTGTACTTCGTCCAAACAGCAACAACACTGAAGCTATTTAAGTGACAGAAAGGTTAAGACTAGCCAGAGGGAATGGAAAACCTCAGTTCAAAGTTTGCAAAATTGAGTTAGGTGAAGATTCAGTCAATAATCCACAAGAGCTTGTTAAAAATGTCAGCCTTTTCACAATGTCATCGGCTCACCAGTGAAGCAGAATTGTCTGATAAATGTACTCGCAAAGCCTGGATCATTGCTTCAAGAGACATAAATAGCTGTTTTAAAAATCACAAATAGATTCTCAAGTGAGCACTGAGGAGGTCTAATATTGCAAAATGCATAACGTTGTAAATCTCACCCGAAAAAGACTATTACTCCAATTTTGGAATCACACAAAATATGTCATATGAAGCTCTTTTTAAACTATAACATCAGAAATGTGTCCACCATATTTTCGAAGGATGTGAGGGTCCCATTGGGGTGCAAAAAACGAGTCCCCAGAATCAATCCAGAGATAAGGGGTTTCAGATATTGTGGATGAAATTGTATGGGTGCCTAAACATTGTGGGCATTAGTGAAAAGTCTTGAAAAATAAGACCATAAGAACCAGGAGCAGAAGTAGGCCGTTTGGCCCCTCAAGCCTGCTCCCCCATTCAATACCATCATGGCTGATCATTTTGTGGACTCAGCTCCATTTACCTGCCTGCTCACCATAACCCTTAATTTCTTCACTGTTTAAAAGTTTAAAAGTTTATTGTTGCCTTAAAAAATTAAACAAATTAGTGTTAACTGCTTCACTGGGTAGGGAATTCCACAGATTCACAACCCTTTAGGTGAAGAAGTTTCTCCCCAACTCGTTCCGAAACCTGGTCCTCCTTATTTTGTCCAATCCTGAAGAAGGGTTACACCTGAAACGTTGACTTCTCCACCTCTTGCTGATGCCTGGCTTGCTGTGTTCTTCCAGCCTCCTGCTTGCTCCCTTATTTAGAGGCTATTCCCCTAGTTCTAGTTTCATGCGCCAGTAGAAACAACCTCCCATTAGAGGTCCAGTGAGGCCTATCGCGACAATGGGAGCAACTCATCGCGCTTTCAAACAGCGTTCCAAGCATTAAAGTCAGATTGTCACTCGGTACGAATGGAGGGGATGTGAATATTTGTTGTCAGTCTCATAAATTGCAAGTCTTACCTCATTACAAGAGTGCCAGATCCACCACACAGAAGCTAGACTCCAAGAAATCTCAACATGAAAGGTTGCTCCTAATGACCTCCATCTTGCGTACCTGCAGTAACTTCTCCAAGGAAACTCCATGGATAGTGACCTCACGCATCCCACATTGGAGAGATGATGGCCTCGTGATATTATCATTGGATTATTAACCCAGGGACCCACTTAATGTTTCGGGGACCTGAATTCAAATTCTACCACAGCAGATGGTGGAATTTGAATTCATTAAAAAATCTGGAATTAAGAGCCTAATGATGACCATGAATCCATTGCCAATTGTTAGAAAAAAACCTATCTGGTTCACAAATTTCCTTTAAGGCTGGAAATCTGTTGTTCTCACCTTGTCTGGCCTACAAATGACTCCAAACACACAGCAACGTGGCTGACTCTTAACTGCCCGCTGGGGCAATAAATGCTGGCCCAGCCAGCAATGCCCTTGCCCTGTGAATGAATTTTAACAATCCATGGGCCATGGCAATGGACACTTGCCAGTCTCTCTGCGTCATCATGGCACATCTCCAATCCACTTCCAGGATGCACTGCCCTTCACTGCTGCCCCTCAGGTTTACCCAGTAACTCTCATTATCATGGTGCGGCAAGAACACTGTGTGCTCAGGGACACCCCCCACCCCAGCTCCGGGACTGCCCCAGGCTGCATTTCCAGTCTCCTCACTTACTGCCATAGCAGTCACTCACTCTGAGCCTATCCCAGTACTCACACTATCCCTGCCTTGCATTCCCTTGCTCCCTCAGCTAGAGATGCCAGGGTCCATAATTTCAGTCTTGCCATCATGTCTGGTGCAGACACAAAACCAGGAAGCTTGTCAGCAGCCCTCAGTGCACCAATCTTCAGTGAGAGGGTGCCAGCACAGGTGACCTCCAATACTAGCCCAGAGGCTTGGACACTGGCATTCCAGGTGCTTGGAGCAATCAGTGTCAGGATCCTATCCTTACAAGGAATGTCAGACAGCCCATCACTGGTCTTGGATATTTCTGCCCTATTGTGGGCTGTTTCCTCCTGTTACTTGAGAGAGGGGGGCAGGGATTGAGTGAGGTGAAATTGGCTGGTTCAGCTGTTAGCGCTGGTGACAGCTGGGGGGGAGGGGAAGATGATGCCCAAATGAGGGAGTAGATGGCACAGAGACGCAGCAGAGTTAGGGGTGTCAAAGCTGAGGCAGCAAACCCACACCACACTGCAATCAGCTCAGCAGCTCCAAGCTCAGGGAAAGAGTTATCAACAGGAGCCCCAGCCACAATTCTCATGGATGTTTCGGATAGGAAGTTCACGTGGGATGGACATCTCTTTAAGACGTGATTGAGCTTAATTATTATGCCATTCAAGCAGAAATAACCAGACAACTTTCACACAAATGGAATTGTTACTTGGAGAAGTTGCTGGTCAGTATTGGACTTAAAGCATAAAATCAGGAGCAAAGGGTCAGGAGTGGAGAGTCAAGAGTGGAAAGTCAGGAGTGAAGGGTCAGGAGTCAAAGGTCAGCAGGATTTGATACAGGAAAGGATAGAGGCATCAGATTTTGGACAAGTTGAAATTTACAGAGGATAGTGGACACAGTGTCAAAAGCAATGGAATATTTGAGTCGGGGTTTGACAGACACACTGATGAGAGTCCAGCAGCAGATGAGCTAAGGTTTGGGCAATGATTATGGAGATGGAACTAAGCAACTTTCACATTGAGTATTTCAGATAGAAACTCAGCTACATGTTAAATGAGATGTTGAGATTACAGGAACTAATTTGGCTGAAACAGTAGCTGAGGAATGATTTGGAAATGCCAGTGTTGCACTGGGGTGTACAAAGTTAAAAATCACACAACACCAGGTTATAGTCCAACAAGTTTAATTGGAAGCACTAGCTTTCGGAGCGACGCTCCTTCATCAGGTGGTTGTGGAGTGCAGATGATGACCTTACGAAGGAGCGTCGCTCCGAAAGCTAGTGCTTCCAATTAAACCTATTGGACTATAACCTGGTGTGTGATTTTTAACTTAGTTGAGGAATGGGAGTTTGGGTCTGTGGAATGAAAGATGCAATGTTTTTGAAGAGTCCACAGGAGATAGTTTCTGTCTGGCCAATGTATGAATGGAACAAGTTTACCAGAGTGAAAACTGGATGTCAAACAAACCACCCTGACCGCTCTGAGTCAATGACAGGTGCTGATGGACAAGTGGACCAGACCATGGAAACTAGCCTTATCTGTTCTATTGTCAAGACGTGACTTATCGATGAAAGAAATGAAGAGTCCAGGGTCATTCCAGAGGAACAATCGCAGGATCAGGAAGTGTAGTCATTTCTGGAAAAACTCCAATTAATATTTGAACCAAACCAGGGCATTCCTTATGAGCAACACAGGGATTGGTTGGATTATTTGGGTGAGGGAATGGGAAAGCAGCAAAGATTGAAGACTGTCAGTCTTAGCAACACAAAAGGTCTGTCTTAGCTCTTGAAGGTGATGGGGAAGAGAAGGGCATTTGAAAGATATGGTCGAGAGTGGAGAACGTAAAGCCAAGCTGACTGAGGAGCCGGTTTAAAAGGAGGTGGTGGACAGACTTTGGGATCCATCCTGATTTGTTGGTGGATGCCAGTACCAGTCATCACAAGATAGATGTCAGCAGCACGTTTTAGCGCGAGATAGTGAAAATGGAAGACATACAAAAGAAGGAGAAGGAAGAGATGAAAGAGAAAAGAGGGAGCAGAGACAGAAAATAGAGTTTTACCAAAAACAAGGGTACCTTCTATGGAGGAGAAGTCATGAGTGCCGAGATTAATGAGTGAAGAAGTGGCTGCATTTTAATATATGCAGCACTTTGTTAATTTTATTAAGAGACAGTTACATTGCAGTTATAAAGTTGCTTCAAGTATATTATTGAAGTCTATGACTGCTTGTTAGTGAATTGAATTTCTAGATTTTAATACAGTTTATTGACTGGAGTTTATAAAAGCTTTCATGGTGCAATTCATTTTTTAATTAGAATGCAAACATATTCTTAATCACTCTGAATTTGCAAAACTCACCTACTCGTGTTTAAACACTTACAAACATGGACCTGCATAAACTCATATCTATTTGGTCGACCCAAATTATAATCCTGGCTCCTGGTCAAAAATGAAGTTTTTTAAACTTATCAAAACTAAATTTATACAGAGCTAACTCTGCACCTTTGAATGGCAGTTAACTTAATGCCTCTGCTAACTTAAAAAAATGAAAAGTAACATCTAAAACATTTTCAGTTCCACTATAGGATATCTGATAAATGGATAACTTGATTTCACACTGGTAGCATTATTACTGCAGCCAATGTTGGAGCTAACAAGATGCGAGACTATCTCAAACAGGCAGCTTCGCAACCCATAAAATTTGTTGTTAAGCCAGAATCTGAGCATTCACTGTTATTTAAGAGCCTGGGGTACCATCATTACTGACCTGAATGTCACTTGTTCATCATTCTCAAGAGTTTCTTCGTACATCTGCTGCTCAAGCATCAGCCTTATCACTGGAACAGACTTGTTATTTCTTATACTTGCAAATAAATGACTTCTTATCTTCAGTCAGGGAATTAGATTATAATAACTAGCCATTCATAGAACACATGTAGACTATATTGAAGAACCTCAATGGCCTCTTGCAGCAGCGTTCTGTGATAAATGACATTGTGATGTCATAAATTACTTTCTAACACAATTGATTGCATTCCAATTTAGCTGCTGCTGATGGCTCGGTGGGAGAGGGAAGTCTAAAACCATTTAACTCAGCAGGTGGAGACTGACTTTGCATTGAATTCAATGCAAATCATGATCATTCTTACCCACACAGTTTGTCCACAAGTGGCTTATCTTTATAAGCTTTATGGAAGCCCTAATTTTTTCACATTGGAATGTACCACAAAGTTAACATATTTGTTTGCCTGAGTCACAAAGTAGCATCTTTGCCTTGAGTCAGAAAGATTGGGATTCAGTTTGAATTCATCATCCAGGTGAGGCACAGAGAAATGAAATCAAAGTGCAAAGAAGACCATCAGCAGTCTCCCAATCCATTTGATGAGCAGTTGGGTGCACCTCACTTCCTGACCAATGGTCATGTTAATTCTAGGAAAAGGATCAATTAAGAATTCATGTCAGTTCCTGTAAAAGTCTTTTCTTTTATCATCCACTGAATCCTGGTTTTACACTCCCCACTCAGGGGAACCATTCTCCTGGCATCTAGAATGTTAACACTATTAGAATTTTACATGGTTCAATCAGATCCTCTCTCATTGTTTGAAACTCCAGCAAATACAGGACTAACCAAATCCATCTCTCTGGATATAAAATATGGGAAAAAGAACAGAGGGTAGAAAGATATGCTCCGAACCCTCTGGGGCTTCTCCTTGGGGTGAAAATGTGGCACTCCCTCAGCACTGACCCTCCGACAGTGCGGCACTCCCTAAACACTGATCCTCCAACAGTGCAGGACTTCCTCAGCACTGACCCTCCAACAGTGTGGCACTCCCTCAGCACTGACCCTCCGACAGTGCGGCACTCCCTCAGCACTGACCCTCCAACAATGCGGCACTCCCTCAGCACTGACCCTCCGATATTGTGGCACTCCCTCAGCACTGATCCTCCGACAGTGCGGCACTCCCTCAGCACTGACCCTCTGACAGTGCGGCACTCCCAGATAGTAAGTGTAAGAAGTGTAAAAGCAAAATACCGCAGATGCTACAAACTGAAATGACAACAAATGCTGGAAAAACTCAGCAGCTGTGGCAGCATCTGTGGGAAAAGTTCAATGACTCTTCTTCAGAATTCTTCGGCGTGGACTGGAAAAAGAAAATGCTGCTTTAATCCAAGGAGATCATTCAAATAAATGGCTGTGCTATTTATTTTAAATCATGTTTACTGGAGTATATCCTGAGTTTTGTAAAATATTGCATTTTCCTGGATGGAGAACAAAAGCAGATATCACAGAGCCATTGGGTTCTAAAATAGCTGGATAACAATGTTCTGATTGGCTCCAGCCCAGATGACTATGGCTTGTTTGCAGAAACAGCAGCAGCAGAGAACCAACCCACAGGTCCATATGGCATCATCAGAGTGGGTGAGGCTGAGATCACCCTAAGTGTGAATCATTTTGGACTCTTTCAGGCCCATTTCCACAACGTAATCACTGTGGCCAGACTTGAGCAGCATCTGGTCTGCAGGACCAACTCTCTGCTGGGCCAAGCTTTCAAACAACTGAAGTGAGAAATGCTGGTGGCTTTCAGACATGTCACACTAAACAGCTCACCATTACCCTTCACTCTTAACTATTTTCTTTTCCATTCCTTGATCTGTTTTCTTTCTCATAGCTCCTCACATTATCGGAAAGTTTGTGCATAAATCAAAAAGATAATGTAGCTGAATGATAAGCTACTGATCAGGACCCTATCTGGTTTACAGTATAGTGAGCAGATCATGAGAAGATATAAATGTCCTTGAGAAGGAGGAACACAGACGATTCTGGGCATCAGGAATTTAAATTGTGAAAATAGATTAAGGACGTTGACCTCATTTTCTTTTGAAATGAGCCAACATTGCAGAGATATAATTGAAGTTTCTCAGCTCATGACAGAATTGTCAAAACAAGGCTAAATTATTTATTGAGGTTAAAAGCTGAAATGCAAAGAGTTACAAGTTCGTAAGGAGCAAGATAGTTGTTCACTGATGAAATGAAGGAACCACAGGCAATGCTATAATACCCATTTCACCAACACAAATTGGTTGAAATGTGACTGACCAATAGGGCATGCTGTTTCTAAAGCACAAACTTTGAAAATATGTGTTGGCTATAACACGATTGCATCACCAACACTAAGGGCTATTTTTATTGCACGATTTTTATATGGCACAGGGCACGCAAGAACATAGTAGCTGAACCACCTGTATAGGGTTAATTGTGTGGCTTTGCTCCATTACTGAGGAACCTCATCAGTTGAAAGAATATAATGGAAGATCTGAGCACAGGAGTTCACAATTGCCAATGGACACAAATCACAGGCAATGCAGAGGTATTTCCACTGTACCTGTATAACCTCAGTGTGTGAAAGTGCTCAAAGACAATTTAAACTCAGAGAACCTGTTATCAATTGATCGAACAAATAACCAATATACTGCCAGAAAAACGTTTGAGGACTCTGGAAGAAAATGGAGAAATTTAAAACGCAAATATGAAGCATTTGTAACCATCTCCAGTCAAAAGTACCGAGTCCTCCAGAGGAACCCATCATCACAGATGCCCATTTTAGATCAACTAAATTCACTCCTCGTGATATCAAGAAAAGACTGGATGCTGAAAAGACTATGGATCATTTCAACATTCTGGCAATATTCCTAAAGACTTGTATTCCAAAACCAAGCATACCTTTAGCCAAGGTATTCCAGTACAGCTACAAAGCTGGCATTGACCCAACGATGTGGAAGATTGTACAGGTATATCCAGTTCACAAAAAGCAGGACAAATCCCTCCCAACCAATTACTGCCCCATTAGTCTACCCATCAGTAAAATGATGGAAGATGTCAGCTACAGTGCTCGGCACCTGTTCAGCAATAACCTGCTCAGTGACGCCCAGTTTGGGTTCTGCCAGGGTCACTCAGCTCCTGACCTCATTACAGCCTTGGTTCAAACATGGACAAAAGAGCTGAATTCCAGAGGGGAGGGGAGAGTGACAGCCTTGACATCAAGGTCAAATTTGACCGGTGTGGCATCACAGAGCCCCAGCAAAGTCAGAGTCTTTGGGGATCAGGAGGAAAATTCTCCACTGGTTCATGCCAGACACCTGGCTGTTCAGGGAAATTATCCTTGCCTCAGGACATCTCAGCTCGCATTCCTCAATGTGTGTCCTAGGCCCAGTCTTCAGCTGCTTCTTTGGTAACCCTGAGTCCATTATCAAATCAGAAAAGAAGGATGTTCAATGCTGATTGCATAATGTTCAACACCATCCACAATCCACAGACTCTGAAGCAGTCCATGTCCATATGCAGCAAAACTTTGGACAATATCCAGGTTTGGGGGTAAAAAGTGACAAGTTACATTCACACCACTTAACTGCCAGGCAAGGACCACCTCCATTAAGACAGATTCTAACCATCGCTTCTTGATGTTCACGTAGCATTGCTGAATCTCCCACTATCAACATCCTGGGAGTTATCATTGACTGGAAACTGAACTGAGCCAGTCACATAAATACAGCAGCTACAACAGAAGGCCAGACAGTAGCATTTTTATGACAAACAACCCACCTTATGTCTCCCCAGTGCCCATCCATGATCTCAAAGGTCCAAGTCAAGCTTGAAATGCTTGGATGGGTGCAGCTGTAACTCAAGGAACTCATTATCATTCAAGCCAAAGCAGCCTGTTTAATATGCACCCCACCCACACAATCAAACTTCACTTCCTTCACGACCAATGCACAGTTGCATCACAGAACCATCTACAGTAATTCACTGAGACTTCTTCAACAGCATCTTCAAAATCTACACCCGCCAGCACCGACAAGGACAAGGGCAACAGATACATGGGAACACCACAAACTTCAGGATCCCCTCTGAGCCACTTACCATCCTGACTTGGAAATATATTGCCATTCCTTCACTGTCACTGGGTCAAAATCCTGGAAATCTCTCTAATGACATTGCATGTCTACTTACAGCATATGGACTGCAGCTCACCCCCCCCCCCCCCACACGCACACCTTCCCAAAGGGCAACTAGAAATGGGCAATAAATGCCAACCTGAAGTGACATCCTCATCCCATGAACAAAGCAAATAAAAATATGTTTTGCTCTGTCAGAACTTTCTTACATTTATAGCTGGAATATGTTCATGTCATATTCATGTGTTTCACATTTTTATGACACCTTGTGCATCAAATGATGCAAAGTGCTTAGTGCTGCAGATTGTGAGAGAAATGCATTGACAAGTTATGTCAACATTTGGACAGTTAGTTCTTCTGTATCAATCTCTGATTGTCAGTGGGTTAGTCCATGGTATTAGGGTGAGAGGAACCTGGTGAAACCCACGGGTATTTCAGGTATTGTCAGAAGATAGATGTACCTAAAACATTCTTCATCACTAATGTAATAATGTAACAAAAACAGCTCCCTTTAACTTAAAATGTGGAAACTGTGCCATGTTAAGTGTTAAAGTCATTTAAGAAACATTGCTCAATAGAGAGGCAATGGAGTCATCAGTATAATCCAGAACCTCGGGCTAATATTCTAGGGAGCATCCCTCCCTCAGATATTCAAATCCTACCATGGCAGGCAGTGAAATTTGGATTAAATAAAAATAATTGGCACAATGCCTGAAAAACTAGACTCATGGCAACCATGTAATCACTGCTGATTGTTGTAAAAATTCATTTGATTCACTAATGTTCTTTAGGGAAGGAAACTGTCATCCTTATTCAGCCTGATCTACATGTGCTTCCAGACCCATAGCAATGTGAGCAGCTCTTAAATGCACCCTGGACAATTAGGGATGGACAGTAAATGCTGGGCCTGGGCAGAGATGCCACATCCCTGGAACATATATTTTTTTAAAATTGAGAATCCAACAGCTTACACACAATTCCCACTCAGACTGACTGGGAGACCTCAGTCAGTACGGATTGGGAACAGCATCTCCAGCACCTTCACACCGAGAGCACGCCCCCCCCCCCCCCAGGGCTGTGTGCTCAGTCCACTGCTGTTCACCCTGCTGACACACGATTGTGCAGTGGGGCACAGCTCGAATCACATCACCAAGTTCATCGATGATACAACTGTCATGGGTCTCATCAGCATGAACAACAAGTCAGCATACAGGGAGGAGGTGCAGTGGCTAACGGACTGGTGCATAGCCAACAATCTGTCTCTGAACATGGCGAAAGAGATGGTTGTTGACTTCAGGAGGGCGCGGAGCGATCACTGTCTGCTGGACATTGATGGTTCCCCAGTGGAGATCGTGAAGAGCACCAAATTTCTTGGCCTCCACCTGATAAAGAATCTCACCTGGACCCTCAACACCAGCTTCATAGCCAAGAAAGCCCAGCAGCATCTCTACTTTGTGTGTAGACTGAGGAAAGCACACCTCCCACCTCCCAACTCCAATCCTCACCACATTCTACAGAGGGTTCAGTGAGAGTACCCTGAGCTGCTGCATCACTGCATGGTTCAGGAATTGCACCATCTTGGATTGTAAGACCCTCCAACGGATAGTGAGGACAGCTGAGAAGATCATCGGGGTCTCTTTCCCCTCCATTACTGACATTTACACCACACACTGCATCCAAAAGTTTAAGAGAATTGTGGGAGACCCCACACACCCCTCACTCAAACTCTTCTCCCTCCTGCTATCTAGCAGAAGATACCGGAGCAGTCGATCTCTAATGACCAGACTGTGCAACAGTTTCTTCCCCCAAGCCATCAGGCTCTATAACACTGTATTAGCGGGCTCTTTCCCATCTGCAATTCTTTGTACAGTTTTTAAAATTGCTGTTAGAACAATGTTTAATTAATGATCATTCATTGTCAGACTGTAATTTGTCCACCACTGGGCCTATTGTCTTGTCTGGTCAGGAATTACTGTACTGTCTTGCGTGTTTTGCACTTTTCTTGTGCACTTTACGCTGCCCTGTGTATGACAGTACTCTCGTGTAGTCTGTGCTGTCCATGTAGCACCTTGGTCCTGGAGGAACGCTGTCTCGTTTTTTACTGTATCAGCTGTATACAATAGAAATGACAAATAAGGCTACTCCTGACTCATGTGTTTCCCTATTACTTAAACCTTCTGGACAGGAGCAGTCTGAAAAAATGTGGGTTAGCCATTCAGGACTGAGCTGAGGAAGAATTTCTTCCCTCAGAGAGTTGTGAACCTGTGGAATTCTCTCCCACAGGAAGCTGTTGGAGCCAGTTCATTAGATATATTCAAGACGGGGCTGGTCATGGCTTTTGTGGCTAAAGAGATCAAGGAGTATGGGGAGAGGGTGGGAATGCGATACTGAGATTACTTGGTCAGCCATGATCAGATTGAATGGTGATGCAGGCTCAAAGGGCTGAATGGCCTACTCCTGCTCCTATTCTCCATGTTTCTGTGTTTCTAAGAGCTGCTGGAGATATGCTATTACATTCGGTTCGCATGCTTTACTTTTGATTCATGAATAACTGAGAATTGCACAGAAAACCCAACCACGTTTCTGTCACTTGGCTTTGTTCACACATTGAAATGGGTAATAATATAAACTGAAGTGCATATTTATTTTTGTCAACTGTACTTCATTAAGGCTTTAATGGTTACCTTCAAAGGGGCCCTGAAGTGGTGCAGTGGCAGTGTCCCTACCCCCAGTCCAGGAGGCCTGAATTCAAGTCCCACCTGCTCCAGACATGTGTAATAACATTTCTAAACAGGTTAATTAGAAAAATAGATTAAGTTTTTTTTGAAAAAGGCTGAAAACTGTGCCTTAATTTCAAAACACCTCATCATACACACAATAGGTACACGTAAAGGTAGTGCTTCCAGAACGTTCGCTTTTCAGGAGGCTTTCCTGGGCACAATGTGACTGTCACATTAATCCCATAAGCAGTCAGCATATTTCTCACCTGTTGATGTTTGCTCATTTTATTGGATATCTGTGCAATCGTAACACCATTCTCACTGCCATGGAGAAACCATCCCTCAGCAGACCACAGTCAACCCCAGTTCAGAAGCTTCAGATCATACATCATGTTTATCATAGGATTTTACATTACACTGTACAATATGGCAAATGAGTGTCAATTTTAATGACAGGCATTGGGTCAACATTAGTTCTAACTTAAGGCATAAAACGTAAAAACGTTCTTTAGTAATAAAGTGGGGACTGAATTGTATGATCAGCCATGGTCATATTGAATGGCTGAGCAGGTTTGATGGGCTGAATGGTCTACTGCTGCTCCTATTTTCTATTTTTCTTTAAGCAAAGACATTCAAATACCAGCACTCCAGTCCAGAGGTTAGGCGTGTGATAGTCAGGTTGCTTCTTTAACTCATTTCAGTTCATTCTTACAGCGTGCACACTGCTGTCTGGTAAAGCAGGAGAACAATGGGTTGTCTTATCCACAAGACAACAAATCAAGTAAATCGCTGATGATGAAATTTAAGTGCCATAAGTGTGAAATCAAATCATGAGATATTTTATGCACTTGAGTATCTTGAAGGGTTTTAAACAGTTTTACGGTCCACATTCATACAGTTGGGAAAACCAGCTGTTCTGGAGTCAGCGGGAGTTTTGGCAAGAAAGCAGCAAGTCCCATCTGCTTCTTGTCATTTTAAGCAGAGCAATCTGACAGTGATACAATGCTTTCTGTTACTGCCACTGACATATTGCCTCTATTTAATATTGATTGAATAAAGGAAGCAGAAACATAAGGAGTGCTCTTCAAGAAATATCCATTGTATGATCCCTGACCTGAAACCCCCTGGTGCAAGGGAAATATATTTGATGAGAAGGAGGTTTTGCATTTCACTTGATACAGACATCACAGTTGCTTTTCTCTGAACTGTCACAGTTGCACATCATTGGTTGGTAAAATCTTTCTCTTGTCAGAAAATAAATGCTCATAGACAATCTGTTAAAGGGGCATCAATATCCTGGTACATGCCACAAACATAACTTTACAGTTTAGTTTTATTATTCATTGTTTTTATTCATTCATAGGATAAGAGTGTTGCTTTCAAGGGTAATATTTATTCCTCATCCCTAATTGTCCTGGAGGAGGTGGGTAATGAGTTGTCTTTTTGAACCATTGTAGTCCTCAGTGTGTTCCAGGATTTTGACCAGGCAACAATGAATGAACAGTGATATAGTTCCAAGTCAGGATGGTGTGTAGCTTGGGAGGCAGCTTGCTGGCCATGTTTTACCCATGCATCTGCTGCCCTTGTCCTTCTGGGAGTGATCAGTTGCAAATTTGAAAGATGTTGACAAACACACCTCAGCAAATAGCTGCATTGCATCTTGCGCATGATACTATGCTGCAGTCACTGTGTACTGATGGTGGAGGGGCAGGATTTGGGGAATTAGATGAATTATTCCCACAGAATTCCTAGCCTCTGCCCTGCTGCTGTAGCACAGTTTGTCTAAGGTTAGTCATTTCAGTTTCTGCCCAATGAGAATCACCTACAATGTTGATGGTAGGAGATGCAAAGATAGTGATGCCATTGGATGTCAAGGAATGACAATTAGATTGTCTCTCTTGTTAAGAATGTCATTGCCTGACAGTTGTGTTTAAATTGGACTCCCTCTGCCCTAACAGGTCCACACCGACTCTCCGAAGAGTAACCCGCCCAGACCCACTCCCCTACCATATATTCACCCCTGACACAATGGGTAATTTAGCAAGGTCAATACACCTGACCTGCACATCTTTGGAAACCCACGCAGACACAGGGAGAATGTGCAAACTCCACACAGACAATTGGCTGAGGCTGGAATCGAACCCAGGTCCCTGGTGCTGTGAGGCAGCAGGGCTAACACTGAGCCACTGTGCCGTCCAAATGTTGCATTGCATTTTTCACCTAAATCTGAATGTTGCACAGGTCTTACAGCATTTGGACACAGATAATATCTGAGGAAATGTGAGTAATGCTAGACATTGTGGAATCATCAGCAAACTGTCCCACTTCTGACCTGATGATGGAGGGAAGGACATTGATGAAGCAGCTGAAGATGGTTGGGCCTAAGATACTCCCCTGAGGAACTAAGAACTCTTGCAACACAATGGTAGCATCCGTACCACTGGGCCAGGAGACCACGGTTCAAATCCCACCTATGACAGAGGTGTGCAATAACATCTCTGATCGACGTGTTTAGAAAATAATAGCCTAAGGAACTGCTGCTGTAATTTCTTGGGACAGAGTTGGTTGACATCAAACAATGATAACCATCATCTTCTGTACTAGGTATAATTCCAACAAGTGGATAATTGCTACTCTGATTCTCACTGACTTCAGCAACTGAGAACCAACATGTCTGTTATTCAAATTTTCCAATGTACTGATACTTTCAGTAACACCAAGAATTAAACAGAGAGAAGGAGAAATGTCTTCAGCCTGTGAGTGGTGTGAATCTGTGGAATTCACTGCCACAGAAGGCTGTGGAGGCCAGGTCATTGAGTATATTTAAGACGGAGATAAATAGGTTCGTGATTGTCAAGGGGGTCAAGGGTTATGGGGAGAAAGTGGGAGAATGGGGTTGAGAACCTTATCAGCCACGATTGAATAGGAGAGCAGACTCGATGGGCTGAATGGCCTAATTTCTGCTCCTATGTCTTATAGCCTAAACTGCAATTCCTCTAAGATTAAATCAACTTATTTCATTTCAAGTTTTAAGAAGAGGAACATTTTAACATTTTAAAATACCAAACCATAATGTCTAACCTATGTTGTGTCTTGTACTTTCTTGCTCTGCAGAGTAATTCCCTGCGTCAGTGAGCTGAGTCAAATGGACTTCCTTAAACATTAGAAAGGGAAGCAATCTCTGAACATGAACACAAATTTTACTGAATTCAAAACAATTAACGTTCAAATTGCTTGCATTGTAAAATACAATATTCAAGCATTTCAATTTTTAACAGTAATTGTTCAAGTTTAGAGGTAAGTACCTTCCACAGTACATCATGGTAAACGTGCTCCAAACAATCAGTAACAAGAAGATTATCATTAATAGAAAGTTATGCAGTGAGGGTTCATTGCTGTGATTTGGAGTCTGATGCGTAAGACAGGTTATAAAGGCATCATTTCAAATTGAACAAGCATTTCCCATTATTGTGAGATCAATGGCTCATTAACTTCGAAAAAAGTGCTTCCCAAGGGAAAGGTTTATGGGCCTTGTTAGTGTCACACACTTGAGACATTTATTCTAATATGCTCAACAGTTTAAAACCTTGAATTCTACATGATCTATTGAGATCTCTGCAAACATGAGAAAGAAATGCAAGTGAATTTGCACCCGCTTGAAATGTTTCAGCTCATTTTTCCTCCAAGTGTTTTCATTGGGTGAATGCTTCCAATTTCCAGAGTACAATTACCTCCCACTGAACATTGTAATGACAGTTGAACTATTTATTAAGTGCTGGAGACAGGACCATCACAGACAGACCTGGACACTATCATACTGCAATTCATTGCTGTCATACACACTAGGTTCTCTGCTCCTCAACACAGATTGTTCCATGTAAACTTCTCTGCAGCACTTCAAAATAAATTGAACATTTCCACCAGCATTAAAAAAACTGCCAGAATGTGATCCATTAACAATGTTATAAAAGAGACACGTGTTAGGTTAGGATCAACAATTGTAAACAGCAGAACAAATTTTGACATGAACATCATAAAGAATACTGTGAAACGGATGTCTACACTATCAGACTGTCAGCATGAACAGCTACTGTATCTTTGGAATCATTGCTCCAAAGTCATCAATCAACCGGGATTCATTCCCATTCCCTCTCAATGCAAAAAGGATTCTGTCCCCCAACACAAGTTGGAAAATCTGAAAACACAGGAAGAAGACATTTGACCTGTTTTCACAGAATCTTAAAATTGTTAATGGCACAGGAGGCCGTTCAGCCCATCATGGCAGTACTGGTTTTTCATTCAAGCAACATTACCCAATGTCAACCTCCTGCCTTTTCACTATATCCTCGCACACTAATCCAATCCAAATAATTAGGCAATACCCTCTTGAATGCCCCAATGGAACTGTGTCTGTCCAGCTATTTGAAAGAGCAATGTTGCACTCCATAGATTTTTCCCCATAGTCCTGAAAATTTAGACCAGGGAGGGCCCAGCATAGCCAAATCTACTTCTGTACATGGGCATAGTTAACAGGACACATTTAATACTGAGAAAGGATAGATCAGGTTCTGGTTGGTATGAAGTTAAAAACACTGAGTATCCAAAGAGACTTGGCAGTTCTGGTGCATAGACCTTTAAAATGTCACAAACAGGTGCAAAAACAAATCAAGAAAACTAATGGAATACTGGTCTTTGTATCCAGAGAACCGGATTACAAGGTTGTAGAAGTTATGCTGCAGTTATACAGAACCCTGGTTTGGCCCCACTTGGAGAACTATGAGCAGATCTGGGCACCAAACCTTAGGAAGGATAGATTAGCCTTGGGGGGAGTACAATATTGGTTTACAAGAATGATATCTGGACTTCAAAAGTTAAATTATTAGGCGAGATTATACATATCAGATCTTTTTCTCTAGAACATAGAAGGTTAAGGAATGACTTCATTGAAGTCTTCAAGATAGTAACAGGAAAAGACAGGGTCGATAAAGATAAATTATTTTCATTGGTTCAGGATTCTAGAACTAGGATCACAGTCTGAGAATTAGGGCCAGACCGTTCAGGAGAGATGTTAGGAAGCACTTTAACACACAAAGGATAGGAGGGGTGTGTAACACTTCCACAAACAGCAGTGGATGCTGGATCAGTTGTTAAGTTTAAATCTAAGATGGATAACTTTTTGTTAAGCAAAGATATTAAGGGATATGGGCCAAAGGCAGGCGTATGGAGTTAGGCCACAGATCAGCCATGATCCCATTGAATGGTGGAACAGGTTGTAGGGGCTGAATAGCCTCCTCCTGTTTCTATCTTCCGAAGTAGCAGAAGCAAATCTGACATTGAGGTCAGAAGGTTGTTTTCACCATTGAGACAGAGGTATTGAATAGTATTGGCGTTAGACTCACAAATGCAGAGTCCATCAATAGAAATAGCTGGGCGAATGAAGTGAGCAATAAGTGTGAACAGAACGAGGATAGAAGGAGACAGTGAATGAATGTGGGTTGTCATGATCCATTAACAATTGCAAAATAGTTTTTGTTGTAAACAAAAGCTTGTGAAGAGAGCAGACCAACTGCACTTGGGCTGTCGGTAATGGCTGTTAGCCCAAACAGTTGAATTTCATTCCAGTCCATTTCTTCTCACCTTTGGAAATTAAAAATGTCCATTTTATTTGATCATTATTCAGAGTGTAAATTGAAATTGCTAACTCTAAACCGACGGAATGAAGGGATAAAGATTTTCTGTGAAATATACTTTCAAACTCCTTCCCAATCTAGTTCCTTATAAATGGAATGTAAAACCCAAGAATGATTAATTCCTCTTGAGTTTTAAATTATGGTGGCATCAGGCCAGAGTATTAACATACCATTTTAGTGATCGTTTCAATGGGGTTTTGTGTGACATGTGTTATCAAAAACACCCACAGAGTAACCTGGAGAGATTCCTTTCAGTCTGACAACTAAACTTGGCAGAAGGTATTCTCTATCCAAGTCCAAATTAAGAAATACAGCAGAATATTGTGCATATTGATTGGAAAATATATATTTTTTATAATATGTCCATCCCTTCATACTGGAATATAAAATAATGGTCTCTAAATCTATTTATTTTCACAGTGAAAGAGTGAATCTGTTAACAATCACAATCAGATGCATAATATAATATTATTAGTAATAACCTTTGTTGACTTTTGACCTTAGTTCACTTATTAAAGATTTTGACAGTCTCTTCAAAAATGACTTATAGTCCTAATGGACCAGTCAAATTAAATTATGCAGCACATGCCTCTAGGCTGAAGTAATTAGGTAAAATAGAATTGACCTAGTGTCCCACACTTAAAATAGCTGCATGTTGTTCAGCAATGCCTGAGGCACATTGAGAAACAAATGTAAGAGATCTGAGACAATTATAACGTGACAGTCTAGTGCAAAGATGGTTTCTCTGCAATGCATTACCTGGGAATTACATAAAGCACAAGCAAGACTTTAAGTGAAATATGAATTATAAATAAACCTATAGTGCAGAACAGTCAATTAATAAATATGAAAGCTTGTAATTAATAAGCTCAATGTTAGATGAGACTTAAAATGTATAATTATTCAAAGGACCATTTTTCCCTGTTGGGTAGCACCATGGCACAGTGGTTAGCACTGCTACCTCACAGTGTGAGGGAGATGTGTTCAATACCACTCTCAGGCAACTGTCTGTGTGACGTTTGCAAATTCTCCCCATGTCTGCATGGTTTACTCTGGGTGCTTAGGTTTCCTCCCACAGTCCAAAGATGTGTAGGTTAGGTGGATTGGCCATGCTAAATTGCTCCCATAGTATCCAAGGATGTGCAGGCTAGGTGGATTAACCACAGGAAAAGCAGGGCTACAGGGATTCAGTGGGTCTGGGTGGGACACTCTTTGGAGGATTGGTGTGGACTCCATGGCTTGCTTCCACACTGTAGGGATTCAATGAAATGAAAATAGGAATAGGTGTATTTGAGGATAGCAATCTAAACTTATTCCCCAAAATGTCTACGAAAATGGGAAGTAACTGCAATTTGAAGTGAGGGACCTGAACATATCATGTCTTTACTGGCTTTAGATTCAGGAAATTCAAATTGCACAGTTCCTGTCTTCATAATTCAATCTTTAATTAGTGGCACCTTGATTTTAAATGAAAAGCTGTGAGTTAGTCAGGGAGCCAGGATTTTCTCCATCCTGATAGTAAGACACATTCTCAGTAGTTGACATCCTCAAATTTGGGGATTGATTAACTTAACTGGCTGGACGGCTGGTTTCTAATATAGAATGATACCAACTGTATTGGTTCAATTCCCACACCCTCTGAGATCACCAGGAAGAATTCTCTCATCATGCGAAGAGTGCTGACCCTCAGGTTAGAACACCATCCATCATCTCTCGTTAATAAGAGAGCAGCCCATGACTTGTAGGACTATGGTAACTGTGACCATCCGTTTCCAATAACTGCCTGAACAGCCATTCAGAGGCACATTTCCTCCCATTTATAAAGCTCACAGAAGCAGTTCACCTCCCTGAAGCTCTGTTCACTGTTCAGCCAACTCCAGCACCCAGCTGAGGCTGATGCTTTGCTTCAGGACCTGATATGTGCAGTGCAAGTTGGAATTCCCAATTTATCAAAGCTACCATCACAAAGTTGGAAAGTTCACCCTGCAGGAAGGAGTTCTGGGGCAGTAAATCAGCTGTACTGGTACAAGCTCATTCTTCAGTTACTGATTTGCAAGCCCAAGGATGGAAATTGTGTTAATTAACTATTCCTTTTTTTTCTCAATAACATTTCCATTTTCTTGCCCCCAGCCTCCTGCAGCTTCCACAGATTGCTTCCATTAGGCTGTGCTGCAAATGTTGCCACCTAGAGGACGTCATCCTCACTTCCTTACCCCTTCCAGTGTCAGGGAAAGCATATGCTCAATGCAATGAAACAAGCATTGTGGATGTTAAAATTTTATATCAATCTACTATTGGAAATGTAGCAAATTTAGTAAACAAAAAATCTGACTGGAAACTACCTTTCACTGATTATGTAAAATACGTAGAAGGGTGAATTTAAGCGGAGCAAATGCTGATTAAATCACGGACAATGTGTCATGAAGCGAATATCTTTCTCACAGTTGGCTAAACATTGCCCCTGTGTCAGTCTCATTTGACGGAGGTATTTGTGTCACAGAAATATCAAGAATTCGACAGTGGTGTGGTAGAACTTATTTTTCTCTTTATCTCAAATATGCATCATTGGGGGAAAAAAAATCAAACTCAACATAAACAGCTTCAGCTAACCAGAGCAAATAGGGTGTCGGAGTATTTCAGCCTTGAAATTACAATCTGCACACATTGCAGTACGAGTGTTTAACATGCCAGAGTTAAATTCCCCTGATATTTCAATAGATGCATTAATCTGTTTGACCCAGGGTTCACGTTGCCATTACAATGGCACAGTAAGCAAATACATGTCGCTAATATTTGCACAGTGCCATTTCCATTGCCAGTTTTACACCTGGTGGATCAATTGAAAATCTGAAAAGATTTACGAGATACTCTTGAAAACATTTGATAATATTTCAAAAATTGAGGTGCTTCTAAATTTAAGCCAGTTAATAACCTAACTCAGCTGGATGCTATAGCTAAACTGTAACTATCATTATAAACCAAAGAAAATCAATAACTGGGATCATTCTCACATCTATCATTTTTGTCATAGAGTCATAGAATCCTACAGCACAGAGACAGGCCCTTTGGCCCAAACTGATCCATGCCGACCAAAATGTCCATCCACTCTCACCCCATTTCCCTGCACTTAGCCCATATCCTTCTAAGATTAGAGTGGTGCTGGAAAAGCACAGCAGGTCAGGCAGCATCCGAGGAGCAGGAAAATCGACGTTTCGGGCAAAAGCCCTTCATCAGGAAAGGTTGTATCGAGTTGTATTGATTCCTGATGAAGGGACTTTGCCCAAAACATTGATTTTCCTGCTCCTCGGATGCTGCCTGACCTGCTGTGCTTTTCCAGCACCACTCTAATCTTGACTCTAATCTTCAGCATCTGCAATACCCACCTCTGCCATATCCTTCTAAAATTTTCCTATCCATATTTTTTTGTCTAAATGCCTTTTAAATGTTGCTAATGTACCCATCTCAATCACTTCTGCTGGCAGCTCATTCCATATGTGTACCACCCTCTGTGTAAAAATGTTGCCCCTCAGGTTCCCTTTTATTCTTTCCCCTCTAACCTTAAACTGATGCCCTCTAGTCCTCGATTCTCCAACCCAGGGAAAAAGATTGAGAGCATTCACCCTATCCATGCCTCTCAGGATCTTGTACACCTCTATAGGGTACCACCCCCCACCCCAGTCTCGTACGCTCTAAAGATAAATGTCCTAGTTTGTCCAACCTCTTCCTATAACTCAAACTGTTGAGTCCTGGCAACATCCTTGTAAATATCTTCTGCACTCTTTCCAGTTTCGTAACATCCTTCTTACAGCAAGGTGACCAAAACTGAACACAATATTCCAAGTGCTGCCTCACCAATACATTGTGCAATGTGTTGTCCATGTGTTGGACACTTTGACCAGTTTATGTATTAAAAATATTTTACCCAAATACTATGGTCAGTGAGGCGGACAAAGAGATAAAAATTTAGTTTGTAGTTCAATTCAATTTTATTGACAAAATATTTCTTATTAAAAACACCATGTGAGCATTTCCAAAATTCCACAATATTTATCCTCTACCTAGCTCTATCAGTCTAAGGGTGTTAAGCACAACAATTCCATATCTTTGATCTGGGCCAGTGGAATATTCCTCCTCTATAATGTAGGGAAACAAAGATGAGTCCTGCAGGTCAGAAAGGATCTTCTTCAATTGCCATATGATCTTCTGGATCAGTGGTGCTGGAGGAGCACAGCAATTCAGGCAGCATCCGAGGACAAGCAAAATCGACGTTTTGGGCAAAAGCCCTTCATCAGGAATAAAGGCAGAGAGCCTGAAGCGTGGAGAGATAAGCTAGAGGAGGGTGGGGGTAGGGATAGAGTAGCATAGAGTACAATAGGTCAGTGGGGGAGGAGATGAAGGGGATAGGTCAGGGAGGAGAGGGTGGAGTGGATAGGTGGAAAAGGAGCTGGGCAGGTCGGACAAGTCCGGAGAAACTAGGATGAGGTGGGGGAAGGGGAAATGAGGAAACTGTTGAAATCCACATTGATGCCCTGGGGTTGAAGTGTTCCGAGGCGGAAGATGAGGCGCTCTTCTTCCATGCGTCTGGTGGTGTGGGAGCGGCGGTGGAGGAGGCCCAGCACCTCCATATCCTCGGCAGAGTGGGAGGGGGAGTTGAAATGCTGGGCCACGGGACGGTGTGGTTGATTGGTGCGGGTGTCCCGGAGATGTTCCCTAAAGCGCTCTGCTAGGAGGCGCCCAGTCTCCCCAATGTAGAGGATCTTCTGCCATGAGGCTTGCTACAAATCTCCCTGGGAGTCTCCACTGTGTCTTCACTGACAGGCTGGCTTCCAGGTATATGTTTCTATCTCCTCTCGCACCAGACATTCCAGAAAATTCAGTGGCCTCTTCAGGCAGTCAAGGTGTCAGAGTGTCTGAACAACACTTCTCCAATTCACAACCCCCGGCTGGTTGTACCTGGTTTGCCTTGAACGTTTGTAACCTCTATGACCTTGGTTTCCCTGTTCTCTGAAGCTGAAAGCTCTGGCTGCTGTTTAATTTAGTTCGGCCAACTTTCTGTCGGGCTTGATTTCTCCTGATGTCGGTCAATCTGGAATGTCCAATTTTGGGCATTCGTCTGTAATGGAAGAGGACCATTGAAACACCTCATAGTTGAGCCAATGGTACAGAGAATGGCAGAGCAATTCTGTATTTCCAAAAGCAATTCACTTCTAAACAATTGACCATCACCCGTGATTAAATGCAGTGCACTTTCCTCTAAGTTAGGAGGATGTGAATTCAAGTCCAACTCCAGACATATGAGATCAAAGACGTATTGGGTGCAGTACTGAGCAAGTGCTGGCATATCAGGTAAGCCAGCTGTGTAATCCAAAACCCCATCTGCCCTCTCAGATAGACATGAAAGATCCGTTATGTTATTGAACAAAAACAAGGAGAAGATCTGTCCAGTATCCTGGAGAATGTTTATCCTTCAGGCAATATCACAAAAACAGAGTATCAGCTCATGATCAATTTCTGAGATCTTTCTGTGTGCAGTTGGCTGCCACTTTTCTGAAATTAAAACAATGATTGCATTTGAAAAATGGTTCATGTCTGCAAAGCACGATGAAAAATTCTGAGAATGTGAAAGGCACCACAAAAATGCAACTTTTTCTTTGTGTCATTGAATCTTCCATTTAAAAAGAAATTTAAAAGTTTTGAGAAGAATTGTAGCTCAGGTTGAGGTTCTGGATGTAGGTTTGCTCACTGAGCTGGAAGGTTCATTTCCAGACATTTCGTCACCATACTGGGGAACATCTTCAGTGGGCCTCAGACGAAGCACTGTACATGATTCTTGCTTTCTATTTATATCTTTGGGTTCCTTTGGGTTGATGATATCTTTTCCGGTGGTGATGTCATTTCCCATGCTTTCAGTCAGGGGGTGGAAGATGGGGTCTAACTCAATGTGTTTGTTGACAGAGTTCCAGTTGGAATGCCATGCTTCTAGGAATTCTCATGCGTGTCGCTGATTGGCTTGTCTTAAGATGTTTGTATTGTCCCAGTCGAAGTGGTGTCCTTCCTTATCTGTATGTGAGGATACCAGTGAGAGAGGGTCATGTCATTTTGTGGCTAGTTGGTGTTCATGTATCCTGGTGGCTAGTTTTCTGCCTGTTTGTCCAATGTAACATTTGTTAGAGTCCTTGTACACTATTGCAACTTTAACAATGATCCAGGGCTCGATACAAACAGTAACAATGATCCCGGAACTGGATACAAACAGTAACAACAATCTGGGGCTCGATACAAACAGTAACAATGATCCGGGGATCGATACAAACAGTAATAATGATCCGGGGATCGATACAAACAACAACAATGATACAAAGACTAACAACAATCTGGGGATCGATAAAATCAGTAACAATGATCTGGGGATCGATACAAACAGTAACAATGATCCTGGGGCTTGAAACAAACAATAACAATGATCCCGGGGTCGATACAAATAGTAATAATGATCCCGGGATCAATATAAGTAGTCAAAATTATCCTGAGGCTTGATACAAACAGTAACATTTATCCCGGGGCTTGATACAAACAGTAACAACAATCCTGGGATTTGTATAAACAGTAACAATGATACTGGGGCTTGATAGAAATAGTAATAATGATCCTGGGGCTCAATACAAACAGTAACAGTGATCTGGAATCGCTACACACAGTAACAATGATCCTGGGCTTGATACAAACAGTAACAATGATCCAGAAGGATTGATACAAAGACTAACAACAATCCAGGGATCGATAAAAACAGTAATAATGATCCGGGGCTTGATACAAACAGTAACAATAATCTGGGGACCTTTAAAAACAGTAACAATGATCTGGGGCATGGTACATATGGTAACAAAGATCCCACATTTGATACAAACAGTAGCCATGATCCGGGAATTGATACAAACAGTAACAACGATCCTGGGGCTTGATACAAACAGTAACAACGATCCCGGGATTTGTACAAACAGTAACAACGATCCTGGAATTGCTACACACAGTAACAATGATCCCAGACTCGAAATAAACAGTAACAATGATCCCAGGATCAATACTAACAGGAACAATGATCCGGGGCTTGATACAAACAGTAACAATGATCCCGAAGGATCGGTACAAACAGTTACAATTACCCAACGATCAATACAAACAGTAACAAAGATCCTGGAATTGATACACACCGTAACAATGATCCGGGGATTGATATAAGCAGCAACAACGATCCGGGGATTGATATAAACAGTAACAATTATCCTGGGGATTGATACAGACAGTAACAATTATCCTGGGGTTTGATACAGACAGTAACAATTATCCTGGGGTTTGATACAAACAGTAACAATGATCCCACATTCGATACATACAGTAACAATGATCTGGGGATCGATACAAACAGTAACAATGATCCCAGGCACGTTACAAATATTAACAATGATCTGGGGATCGATACAAACAGTAATAATGATCCAGGAGTCAATACAAACAGTAAACAATGATCTGGTGTTCGATATAAGCAGTAATAATGATCCGGGGCTCGATACAAACAGTGACAATGATCCCAGAGCTGGATACAAATAGTAACAATGATCCAGGGATTGATACAAACAGTAACAATTATCCTTGTGCTTAATAGAAACAGTAGCAATGATCCGGGAATTGATACAAACAGTAACAACGATCCCAGGAATTGTACAAACAGTAACAATGATCCTGGGCTCGATACAAATAGTAACAATGATCCCAGGCTCTATACAAACAGTAACAATGATCCTGGGCTAGATACAAACAGTAACAATGATCCCGAGGGATAGATACAAACAGTAACAATTACCCAGGGGTCAATACAAACATTAATATAGATCCTGGATGTTCAAAGTTTGTGAGAAGATTTGTAGCTCGGGTGCTTGTTGCTGTGGTTCTGTTCGCCGAGCTGGAAGTTTTTGTTGCAAACGTTTCGTCCCCTGTCTCGGTGACATCCTCAGTGCTTGGGAGCCTCCTGTGAAGCGCTTCTGTGGTGTTTCCTCCGGCATTCATAGTGGCCTGTCCACACGCAGAGGACAAGCAACATGAATTTGACTGGGACAACACTACCATTATAGGGCAAGCCAAACAAAGAACAGCCAGGGAATTCCTAGAAGCATGGCATTCATCCACAAACTCCATCAACAAACACATCGACCTGGACCCAATATACCGGCCACTACAGCGGACAGCTGAAACTGACAACCGGAAGCGGCAGGGACAGGCCACTATAAATGCCGGAGGAAACACCACAGAACCGCTTCACAGGAGGCTCCCAAGCACTGAGGATGTCACCTAGACAGGGGACGAAACAAAAACTTCCAGCTCGGCGAACAGAACCACAGCATAGATCCTGGAATTGATAAAAACAGTAACAATGATCCTGGGGCTTGATACAAATAGTAACAATGACCCTGGGCTTGATACAAATAGTATCGATGATCCCTGGCTCTATAAGACCATAAGACCATAAGACATAGGAGTGGAAGTAAGGCCATTCGGCCCATCAAGTCCACTCCACCATTCAGTCATGGCTGATGGGTATTTCAACTCCACTTACCCGCATCCTCCCCGTAGCCCTTAATTCCTTGTGGCATAAACAATTTATCAATCTCTGCCTTGAAAACATTTAGCATCCTGGCCTCCACTGCACTCTGCGGCAATGAATTCCACAGGCCCACCACTCTCTGGCTGAAGAAAGATCTCCGCATTTCTGTTCTGAATTGACCTCCTCTAATTCTAAGGCTGTGTCCAAGGGTCCTAGTCTCCTCGCCTAACGGATACAATTTCCTAGCGTCCATCCTTTCCAAACCATGTATTATCTTGTAAGTTTCTATTAGATCTCCCCTTAATCTTCTAAACTCCAATGAGTACAATCCCAGGATCCTCAGCCGTTCCTCGTATGTTAGACCTACCATCCCAGGGATCATCCGTGTGAATCTCCGCTGGACATGCTCCAGTGCCAGTATGTCCCTCCTGAGGTGTGGGGCCCAAAACTGGACACAGTGCTACAAATGGTAACAATGAACCGGGGATTGACATACACAGTAACAATAATCCAGGGCTCGATACAAACAGTGACAATGGTCTTGGAATCGCTACACACAGTAACAATGATCCCAGGCTCAAAATAAACAGTAACAATGATCACAGGATCGATACAAACAGTAACAATGACCCCGGGAATTGTACAAACAGTAACAATGATCCTGGGCTCGATACAAATAGTACAAATGATCCTGGAATCGCTACACACAGTAACAATGATACCAGGCTCGATATAAACAGTAACAATGATCCCGAGGGATTGATACACAGACTAACAACAATCCGGGGATCGATAAACCAGTAACAATGATCCGGGCCTGATACATATGGTAACAAAGATCCCTCATTCAATACAAACAATAATAATGATCTGTGGATCAATACAAAAAAGTAACAACGATCTGGGGATTGATATAAACAGTAACAATGATCCCAGGCTCGATACACACAGTAATGTTGATCCTGAGGGATCGATACAAAGACTAACAACAATCCAAGGATCGATACAAACAGTAACAATGATCTGGGGCTTGATGCATATGGTAACAAAGATCCTGCATTTGATACAAACAGTAATAATTATCCGGGGCTCGATATATGCAGTAACAATGATCTGGGGCTCAACACAAACAGCAACAACGATCCCGGGATTGTTGCAAACAATAACAACGATCCCGGGCTTGATACAAACAGGAACAATGATCCCAAAGTCGATGCAAACAGTAACAATGATCCCGGAATTGATATAAACAGTAACAACGATCCCAGAATTCATACTAACAGTAACTATGATCCCGCATTCAATACAAACAGTAACAATGATCCCGGGATTGATATAAACAGTAACAATGATCCCGGGCTCGATACAAACAGTAACAATGATCCCGAGGGCTCGATACAAACAGTAACAATGATCCCGAGGGATCGATACAAACAGTAACAATGATCCCGAGTGATCGATACAAACAGTAACAATGATCCCGAGGGATCGATACAAACAGTAACAATTACCCAGGGATCAATATAAACATTAACATAGATCCTGGAATTGATAAAAACAGTAACAATGATCCTGGGACTTGATACAAATAGTAACAATGATCCTGGGCTTGATACAAATAGTATCAATGATCCGGGGCTCAATACAAACAGTAACAACGATCCAGGGTTCGATATATGCAGTAACAATAATCCAGGGCTCGATACAAACAGTAACAATGATCCTGAAATCACTACACACAGTAACAATGGTCCTAGGCTCGAAATAAACAGTAACGACAATCCCAGAATCAATACAAATAGTAACAATGATCCCGAAGGACCGATACAAACAGTAACAATTACCCAGGGATCAATACAAACAGTAACAAGGATCCTGGAATTGATACACACCGTAACAATGATCCGGGGATCGATATAAGCAGCAACAACGATCCAGGGATCGATACAAACCATAACAATTATCCTGGGGCTTGATACAAACAGTAACAATGATCCCGCATTCGATATATACAGTAACAATGATCTGGGGATCGATACAAAAAGTAATAATGATCCAAGAGTCAATACAAACAGTAACAATGATCCGGTGTTCGATATAAGCAGTAATAATGATCTGGGGCTCGATACAAACAGTAACAATCATCCCAGAGCTGGATACAAATAATAATAATGATCTGGGGATCGATACAAACAGTAACAATTATCCTGGTGCTTGATAGAAACAGTAGTAATGATCCGGGAATTGATACAAACAGTAACAATGATCACGGGATCGATACAAACAGTAACAACGATCCGGGAATTGTACAAACAGTAACTATGATCCCGGGCTCGATACAAATAGTAACAATGATCCTGGGCACAATACAAACAGTACCAATGATCCTGGAATCGCTACACACAGTAACAATGATACCAGGCTCGAAATAAACAGTAACAATGATCCCGAGGGGTCGATACAAAGACTAACAACAATCCGGGCATCAATGAAAACAGTAACAATGATCCGGGCCTGATACATATGGTAACAAAGATCCCTCGTTCGATATAAACAATAATAATGATCGGGGGATCGATATAAAAAGTAACAAAGATTCAGGGTTCGATATAAGCAGTAACAACGATCAGGGGATCAATATGAACAGTAACAATGATCCTGGAATCGCTAAACATAGTAACAATGATCCCAGGCTCGATATAAACAGTAACAATGATCCCAGGCTCGATACACACAGTAATGTTGATCCTGAGGGATCGATACAAAGACTAACAACAATCCAAGGATCGATATAAACAGTAACAATGATCCGGGGATCGATGCATATGGTAACAAAGATCCTGCATTTGATACAAACATAATAATTATCCAGGGATTGATACAAACAGTAACAATGATCTGGGGTCAACACAAACGGTAACAATGATCCGGGGCTCGATATATGCAGTAACAATGGTCTGGGGATTTATATAAACAGTAACAATGATCCCAGGACTCAACACAAACAGTAGTAATGATCCGGGGATTGATACAAACAGTAACAACGATCCCAGGCTCGATACAAACAGGAACAACAATCCCGGGGCTTGATACAAACAGGAACAATGATCCCAGAATTGATATAAACAGTAACAACGATCCCAGAATTGATACTAACAGTAACTATGATCCCGCATTCAATACAAACAATAACAATGATCCCGGGATTGATATAAACAGTAACAACCATCCCGGGCTCAATACAAACAGTAACAATGATCCCGAGGGATCGATACAAACAGTAACAATTACCCAGGGATCAATACAAACATTAACATAGATCCTGGAATTGATAAGAACATTAACAATGATCGCGGGCTTGATACAAACAGTAACAATGATCTAGGAATTGATGCCAACAGTAACAATGATCCCGAGGGATCGATACAAACAGTAACAAAGATCCTGGAATTGACACAAACCATAACAATGATCTGGAGATCGATATAAGTAGCAACATTAACAATTATTCGGGATCGATACAAACACTAACAATGATCCGGGGATTGAAACAAACAGTAACAATGATCCCGGGTTTGATACAAATATTAACAATGATCCAAGGATAAATACAAACAGTAATAATGATCCAGGAGTCAATACAATCAATAACAACGATCTGATGTTCAATATAAGCAGTAATAATGATCCGGGGCTCAATACAAACAGGAACAATGATCATGGGGCTGTATAAAAATAGTAGCAATGATCTAGGGATTGATACAACCAGTAACAATGATCCCAGGCTTGATAAAAACAGTAACAATGATCCCGGGCTTGATTCAAACAGTAACAATGATCCTGAGGAATCGATACAAACAGTAACAATGATCCGGGAATTAATACAAACAGTAACAATGATCCTGGGCTCGATACAAACAGTAACAATGGTCCCAGGATTTGTACAAACAGTAACCATGATCCTGGGGCTTGATACAAAAAGTAACAATGATCTGGGTCTTGATACAAACAGTAACAATGATACGGGGCTTGATACATATGGAAACAAAGATTCCGCGTTCGATACAAACAGTAACAATTATCCAGGGATCAATACAAACAGTAACAAAGAGCCTGGAATTGATACAAACTGTAAGAATGATCTGGGGATCGACACAACAGTAACAATTATCCTAGGGCTTGATACAAACAGTAACCATGATCTTTGAATTGATACAAACAGCAACAGTGGTCGCGGGATCGATGCAAATAGTGACAATGATCCCGGAATTTGTACAAATAGTAACAATGATCCTGGGGCTTGATACATATGGAAACAAAGACCCTGTGTTTGATACTAACAGTGATAATGATCCCGAGGCATCGATACAAACAGTAATAATTATCCCAAGGGATCGATACAAACTGTAACAATGATCCGGGGATCGATAAACAGTAACAATTATCCTGGGGATTGATACAAACATTAACAATGATCGCAGGCTCGATACAAACAGTAACAATGATCTGAGAATTGATGCAAACAGTAACAATGATCCCGAGGGATCTATACAAAGAGTAACAATGATCCGGGGATCGATGCAAACATTAACAACAATCCTGGGCTCAATACAAACAGTAACAATGATCCCAGGGTTCAATACAGTCAGTAATAATGATCCGGCAATTGATATAAATATTAACAATGATCCCGGGATTTGTACAAACACTAACAATGATCCTGGGGCGTGATACCAATAGTAACAATGATCTGTGCCTCGATACAAACAGTAACAATGATCCAGAGTTTGATACACACAGTAATAATGATCCAGGGCTCGATACAAACAGTAACAATGATCCTGGGCTCGATACAAAATGTAACAATGATCCTGGGGTCGATACTAACAGTAACAATGATCCCGGGCTTGATACTAACAGTAACAATGATCCCGAGGGATCGATACAAACAGTAACAATTATCCAGGGATCAATGCAAACAGTAACAATGATCCCGGGCTTGATACTAACAGTAACAATGATCCCGAGGGATCGATACAAACAGTAACAATTATCCAGGGATCAATGCAAACAGTAACAATGATCCAGGAATTGATACAAACAATAACAACGATCCCGAGATTTGTACAAACATTAACAATGATCCTGGGACTTGATACAAACAGTAACAATGATTCGGGGATTAATACAAACTGTAACAATGATCCCGGGCTGTACACAAACAGTAACATGATCCCGGGGCTCAGTACAAACAGTAACAATGATCCGGGGATTGATACATTTGGCAACAGTGCTCCCGGGTGTGATACAAACGTTAACAACTGTCTGGAGATCGATATAAACACTGACAATGATTTGTGGCTTGCTACCCACAGTAACAATGATCCCGGGCTCGATACAAATAGGAACAATGACCTCGGGATCGATACAAACAGCAACAAAGATCCCTGGATTGATACAAAGAGTAACAATGATCTGGGGATCGATACAAACAGCAACAAAGATCCCTGGATTGATACAAAGAGTAACAATGATCTCACATTCAACACAAACAATAACAATGAACCGGGGATCGATACAAACAGTAATAATGATGCTGGAATTGATATGCACAGTGATCTGGGGCTCAATACAAACACTAACACTGATCCCAGGATCGATACAAACAGTAACAATAATTCGGGTATCGATACAAACAGTAACAATGATCTGGGGTTCAATTCAAACAGTAACAATAATCCGGGGATTGAAACAAACAGTAACAATGATCCCGGGCTCAATATAAACAGTAACAATGATCCCGGGCTCAATATAAACAGTAACAATGATCCGGGGATTAATACAAATAGTAACAACGATCCCTGGCACCATACAGACATTAAAAACCCTCTGGGAATTGATACAAACAATAACAATGATCCAGGGATCGATACAAACAATAACAATGATCCAGGGATCGATATAAACAGTAACAATGATCCTGAGCTCGATACAAACAGTAACAATGATCCAGGGATCGATATAAACAGTAACAATGATCTCAGGGCTCGATACAAACTGTAACAATGATCCAGGGATCGATATAAACAGTAACAATGATCTCAGGGCTCGATACAAACTGTAACAATGATCCCCAGGGATCGATACAACAAGTAACAACAATCCGCGGATTGATAAAAGCAGTAACAATGATCCGGGGCTCGATACAAATGGCAACAAAGATCCCGCGTTCGATACAAACATTAATAAAGATCCCGGGATCAATACAAACAGTAACAATGATCCGGGGCTCGATAAAAACAGCAAAGATCCCGGGATTGTGGCAAACAGTAACAATGCTCCCACATTTGATACAAACAGTAACAAAGATCCTGGAATCGATGCACATGGTAACAAGGATCCGGGGTACAGTACAAACAGTAACAATGACCCTGGGCTCGATACAAACAGCAATGATCCTGCATTCAATACAAACAGTAACAACGATCCCAGAATCGATACAAACATTAACAATGATTCCATGCTCGATACAAAGAGTAACAACAATCCGGGTATCGATACAAACAGTAACAATGATACTGGGACTCGATACAAACAGTTACAACGATCCTGGAATCGATGCACATGGTAACGAGGATCCGGGGTACGATACAAATAGTAACAATAATTCCAGGATCGATACAAACAGCTAGGAGCCCGCATTCAATACAAACAGTAACAATGATCCTGGGCTTGATACAAACAGTAACAATGATCCTTGGGCTTGATACAAAGAGTAACAATAACCCGGATATCGATGCAAACAGTAACAAAGATCCCAAGTTCGATACAAACAATAACAATGATCCTGGGATTGATACTAATAGTAATAATGATCCAGGGCTCGATAAAAACAGCAACAAAGATCCTGGGATTGAGGCAAACAGTAACAATGATCAGGGGCATGATACAAACAGTAACAATGAGCCTGGGCTTGATACAAACAGTAACAATGATCCCAAGGGAATGATACAAAGAATAACAATGATCCTGAGCTCGATATAAACAGTAACAATTATCCCCAGGGATCGATACAAAGACTAACAACAATCCAGGGATCAATAAAAACAGTAATAATGATCCGGGGCTCGATACAAACAGTAACAATGATACGGGGAATGATACAAACAGCAACAAAGATCCTTGGAATTGATACAAACATTAACAACGATCCCACACTCGATACAAAGAGTAACAACAATCCGGGTATCGATACAAATGATAACAATGATCCCGCGTTCGATACAAACGGTAACAATGATCCCGCATTCGATACAAACGGTAACAATGGTCCTGGGCTTGATACAAGCAGTACCAATAATCCTGGAATCGATACACAAAGTAACAATGATCCAGGGAGCAATACACACAGTAACAATGATCCCGGGGCTGATACAAAAGTAACAATGATCCCGCTTTCGATACAAACAGTAATAACAATCCGTGGCTTGAAATAAACAGTAACAAAGATTGCGCATTCAATACAAAAGTAACAATGATCCTGGGGCTCGATACAAACAGTAACAATGATCCCAGGATCGATACAAACAGTAACAATAATCCAGGGACTGATATAAATAGAAACAATGATCCAGGGCTCGATGCAAACTGTAACAATGATCGGGGATCAATACAAACATTAATAATGATCCCGGGATCGATACAAACAGTAACAATGATCCGGGGCTTGATAAAAACAGCAAAGATCCCGGGATTGTGGCAAACAGTAACAATGCTCCCGCATTCGATACAAACAGTAACAACGATCCTGGAATCGATACACACGGTAACAAGGATCCATGGTATGATACGAACAGTAACAATGATCCAGGAATCGATACAAACAATGACAATAATCCAGGGATTGATATAAACAGAAACAATGATCCGGGGCTCGATTCAAACAATAACAATGATCCGGGGATCGATATAAACAGTAACAATGATCCGGGGATCGATATAAACAGTAACAATGATCCGGGGATCGATATAAACAGTAACAATGATCCCCAGGGATCGATACAAAGAGTAACAACAATCCAGGGATCGATAAAAGCAGTAATAATGATCCGGAGCTCGATACAAATGCTAACAAAGATCTCACGTTCGATACAAACATTAATACTGATCCCGGGATCAATACAAACAGTAACAATGATCCGGGGCTCGATAAAAACAGCAAAGATCCCGGGATTGTGGCAAATAGTAACAATGCGCCCGCGTTCGATACAAACAGTAACAATGATCCTGGAATCGATACACACAGTAACAATGATCCAGGGCTCGATGCAAACTGTAACAATGATCCAGAAGGATCGATATAAACAGTAACAAAGATCCTGCGTTTGATATAAACAGTAACAATGACACTGGAATTGATACACACAGTAACAATCATCCGGGGCTCAAAATAAACAGGAGCAATGATCCTGGGATTGATACAAACAGTAACAATGATCCCGGGGATCAATACAAACAGTAACAATGATCCCGGGCTCAATACAAGTAGTACAAATGATCCTTGAATCGATACACACAGTAACAATGACCTGGGGATCGATACTTCAGTAACAATTATTCTGGAATCGATACACATGGTAATAATGATCCGGGGCTCAATACAAACAGTAACAATGATCCCGGGCTTGATACAAACAGGAACAATGATTCAGGGCTCAATATAAACAGTAACAATGATCCGGGGATTGACACGAACAGTAACAATGATCCGGGGATTGACACAAACAGTAACAATGATCCGGGGATTGACACGAACAGTAACAGTGATTCGGGCATCAATACAAACAGTAACAATGATCCGGGGATTGACACGAACAGTAACAATGATCCGGGGATTGACACAAACAGTAACAATGATCCGGGGATTGACACGAACAGTAACAATGATCCGGGGATTTATACAAACAGTAACAATGATCCCTGGCACCATACAGACTTTAAAAACCCTGCGGGAATCGATACAAACAGTAACTATGATCAGAGGCTCAATATAAACAGTAACAATAATCCCGAGGTATCAATACAAAGAGTAACAACAATGTGGGGATTGATACAAATTGTGCCAATGATCCTAGGGCTCGACACAAACAGTAACAAAGATCCAGGGATTGATGCAAACAGTAACAATGATCCGAGGATCAATACAAACAGTAACAATGATCCCGAAGAATCGATACAAAGAGTAACAACAATTCAGAGATTGATACAAACAGTAACAATGATCCCCGGGCTCGATAAAAACAGCAACAAAGATCCCAGGATTGAGGCAAACAGTAACAATGCTCCTGCATTCAATACAAACAGTAACAATGCTCCTGCGTTCAATACAAACAGTAACAATGATCCTGGAATCGATTCAAACAGTATCAATGATCCCACAGGATCAGTACAAAGAGTAACAACAATCCGGGGATCAAGAAAAATAGTAACAATGATTGGGGGCTCAATACAATTGGTAACAAAGATCCCACGTTCGATACAAACAGTAACAATGATCCTGAGGGATCGATACAAAGAGCATAATGATCCCAGGATCGATACAAACAGTAACAATTATCTGGGTCTCGATAAAAACAGCAACAAAGATCCCGGGATTGAGACAAACAGTAATAATGCTCCCACGTTCGATACAATCAGTAACAAAGATCCCACGTTCGTTACAAACAGTAACAATGATTCAGGGCTCAATATAAACAGTAACAATGATCCGGGGATTGACACAAACAGTAACAGGGATTCGGGCATCAATACAAACAGTAACAATGATCCCTGGCACCATACAGACTTTAAAAACCCTGCGGGAATCGATACAAACAGTAACTATGATCAGAGGCTCAACATAAACAGTAACAATAATCCCGAGGTACAACCAGTGACAATGATCCAGGGATCAATACAAACAGTACCAATGGTCCAGGACATGATACAAACAGTAACAACGATCCTGCGGGATCGATGCAAACAGTAACAATGATCTGGGACTCGATACAAATGCTAAGAGCAAACCAGAGGTAGATCGGTACAGAGTTGAGGGTGTGATGCTGGAAAAGCACAGCAGGTCAGGCAGCATCCGAGGATCAGGAGAGTCTATGTTTTTGCCATAAGCCCTTCATCAGGAATGAGCCCGAAACATTGATTCCCCTGCTCCTCGAATGCTGCCTGACCTACTGTGCTTTTCCAGCACCACTCTCTCGACTCTAATGTCCAGCATCTGCAATCCTCACTTTCTCCCAGTAGACCAGAACAGAGTCAAAATGTATCTCAGCAGAGGAGGAAAAGCTCAAGATGCAGAAGAGAGACTGTCCGGTGACATCTCTGGCCAGTAGCACTAATAGTGGTCACCGTTAGACCCAGAGGACACAGACCTGACTGTGATAGCTACAATAAATTTCAGCACAGCACCCAGAGAAAGAGCAATAACGTGACTGAGCTTCACCTCCAAAACAAACAGTTGCTTTGAACCCAACTGATGTTCTAAGCAGATAGTAATTATGACGATACGATGAATAACAGTCAAAGCTTTCCGTTGTCACAACGGATTTCTCTGGAGCCATCTGTTTGGTGGAGACCATCCCTTGGCATAGCAGAAGCATTGAATACTGCAGTGAGTAACTCACCTCCTGACTCCCCAAGGTCTGTCCTCCATCTACAAGGTACACGTCAGGAGTGTGGTGGAATACTCCTCACTTGCCTGAATGGGTGTAGCTCCAACAACAATCAATAAGCTCAACACCATCCAGGACAAAGCAGCCCACTCTGATTGGCACCATATCCACAAACACCCACAGCCTCCACCAATGACGATCAGTAGCAGCAGTGTGTACTATTTGCAAGATGCACTGTAGAAATTCACCAAAGATCCTTCGACAGCATCTTCCAAATGCATGACCACTTCCATCTAGAAGAGCAAGAGCAGCAGATATTTAGAAACGCTACCACCTCCAAGTTCCCCTCCATCCTGACTTTGAACTATATCTCTGTTCCTTCAATGTCACTAAGCCAAAACCTGGAACTCTCTCCAATATAAATGGATAGCAGTGGGTTCAAAAAGGCAGATCCCCCCCTCTCAACGGGCAACTAGGGATGGACAATAAATGCTGATCCATCCCATGAATGAATAAAGAAAGATGAACGTGAATGTTTTTTAATAATGTTTACTAACCCAGTGAAATGTTTTGTTGCGGTTTTGTTTTCCCTAAAAATGTCTCCATTCAACTGGAAGAGCCAGCACTGGTCACCAATCGCTGCTATCATGAATTATGTTACAAATCATTGCAAGTTTAAACAAAAAGGCAAAAATTGCAATACATCTGAATAAAAGCTGAAAGAGAATCAGAAATTGCTGGAGAAACTCGGCAGGTCTGGCAAGCTGTATATTTCTAACCTTATAAGTCAATAAGATACAGGAACAGAATCAGGCCTTTGGCCTATCGAGTCCGCTCTGCCATTTGATCATGGCTGATATGTTTCTCAATCCCACTTTCCTTCTCCCCATAATTCATGATCCCCTGAATAATCAATCTATCTCTGTCTTAAATCCACTCAATGACTCGGCCTCCACAGCTCTCTGCAGCAATGAGTTCCATAGATTCACCACCCTCTGGCTGAAGAAATGAAGAAATTCCTCCCCATCTCTGTTCCCTAGGGTCTTCCTTCACCCTTCATCCCTGCCCTCGGATCCTTGTCTCTCTTATCGTCAAAACACCTTTCCCACACCCACTGTGCCCAGGTCTCTCAGTAGTCAATAAGTTTCAATCAGATCCCCCCTTCATACTTCTAAACTCAATCAAGTACAGACCCAGAGTCCTCAACCTCTCCTTATATGACAAACCCTCCATCCCTGGGATTATTCTTGTAAACGTCCTCGGGACCCCCTCCAATCCCGGAATACCCTACAAAGCCTTCTGAAAATGGAGCTCAAAACTGCTCAATATATTCCAAATGCGGGTCTGACCCGAGTCTTACTAAGGGGTACACCGCAGCTCTTGTATTCTAGCTTTCTTGAAATGAATGCTAACCTTGCATTTATCTTCTGGATTGTCAACTGAACCTGAATATTAACCTTAAGAGAATCCTGAATTAGGAATTGCAAGTCCCTTTGTGCTTCAGATTTCCAAAACTTTCCTCTATTTAGAAAATAGTCTATGCCTCTATTCTTCTGGACAAAGCACATAATTTCACACTTTCCCACATTGTGTTCTGCCTGCCACTTCATTGTCCACTCCCCTCACCTGTCCAAGTCCTTCTGCAATCTTCCCACTTCCTCAACACTACCTGTCCCTCTACGTATCGCTGTTATAGAGTCTAATCCAACATTTTAAAAGCTTGTGCTTTTTAAAAGGACATACAATTCCATTTGGATCAGAAATAATCATTGCGTGCGGAATTTATGATGACTTTTATCATTTGTTGTATCTTACTTTAAGGTTATCCCAGAGGAATAAATTAGAAATGTTCTTCAGAAGCGTGCTGAGGGAAACATCCCAATCTGTTACATTAATTCAAGTAGAGCCACACATTGATATTGATTGAAGCAAATACCAGTCAATATATAAGGAACAACATAATTATGGACAGAGCATGGAGTGGTCATGTGCTGAACATTTTAGTGTGTCATATCAGCCGAGGGTCAATTGATAGCACTAGCCCATCTCTGAGTCACATCCAAAATACATAACCATGGCTGATAATCCAGCACAGCACTGAGGCAGTGTGGAGTACTGAGGGAGTGCCGCGCTGAGGGAGTGTGGAGTACTGAGGGAGTGCCGCGCTGAGGGAGTGTGGAGTACTGAGGGAGTGCGGAGTACTGAGGGAGTGTGGAGTACTGAGGGAGTGCGGAGTACTGAGGGAGTGCGGAATACTGAGGGAGTGCGGAGTACAGAGGGAGTGCGGAGTACTGAGGGAGTGCGGAGTACTGAGGGAGTGCAGAATACTGAGGGAGTGCGGAGTACTGAGGGAGTGCGGAATACTGAGGGACTGCGGAGTACGGAGGGAGTGCGGAGTACGGAGGGAGTGCGGAGTACTGAGGGAGTGCGGAGTACGGAGGGAGTGCGGAATACTGAGGGAGTGTGGAGTACAGAGGGAGTGCGGAATACTGAGGGAGTGTGGAGTACAGAGGGAGTGCGGAGTACTGAGGGAGTGCGGAGTACGGAGGGAGTGCGGAATACTGAGGGAGTGTGGAGTACAGAGGGAGTGCGGAGTACTGAGGGAGTGCGGAGTACGGAGGGAGTGCGGAATACTGAGGGAGTGTGGAGTACAGAGGGAGTGCGGAATACTGAGGGAGTGCTGCACTGAGGCAATGCGAAGTAGTGAGCCAGTGCAGAGTACTGAGGCAGTGCGGAGTACTGAGGGACTGCAGAGTATTGTGGGAGTTCGGAGTACTGAGGGAGTGCCACATTGAGGGAGTGTGGAGTACTGAGGGAGTGTTGCACTGACACGGAGTACTTAGGGAGTACGAGTACTGAGAGAGTGTGGAGCACTGAGCGCGTGCAGGAGTACTGGGGGAGAGCGGAGTACTAAGGGAGTGCAGCACTGAGGCAGTGTGGAGTATTGAGGGAGTGCAGAGTATTGGGGGAGTGCGGAGTACTGAGGGACTGTGGAGTACTGAGGGAGTGCTGTATTGAGGCAGTGCCATACTGAGGGAGTGCCGTACTGAGGGAGTGCGGGAGTACCGAGGGAGTGCAGCACTGTCGGGAGTGCGGCCTTTTACGTGTGATGTGATACCAAGATTCCATTTTGTGAATTCAGGTGGGTGCATGAAAGAACAGAGATGTGTTAACCCCATGTCCTGGTACCATTAGTAATTCCTCAATCTAAATCACAAAACATCGATTATCTGCTCATTATCTCAGTGTAGTATTGTGGGAGTTCACTGGGCACAAACTGCTGTTTTGTATATTATAACAGTCGCTACATTTCAAAAGGACTGTGTTAGTTTTACAGTGCTTCATAACATCCTTGGTCATGAAAAGAAAGTCTTTCATCCTTCGTCAGTCAATGTAATCTCAGCTACAAACTATGAGGGTAGCATCTTATCAAGGTGACAGGCCTATCAGCTGGAGGAGAATTCGTCTGCATGGAGAAGCTCCTCTCAGGAATGTGAGTTACTAGCTGAGAGTTGTGCTGGGACCGGGGACCCTGGAGACTCAAGTTCTACCCAATAGCAGCTGCCAAGCAGTGACAGGTAGCCTTTTATTACTCAGCAGTGTCGTAGAATCATAGAATCCCTACAATGTGGAAGCAGGCCATTTGACCATTGAGTCCACACCAACCCTCTGATGTGAGTATTACCCAGAACCATTCTCTCTACCCTAACCCTGTAACCCTGCATTTGTTGTGGCCAATCTGGCCACCCTACACATCCCTGAACACTATGGGACAATTTCCCATGGCCAATTCCATCAACCTGCACATCTTTGGACTATGGGAAGAAACTGGAGCACCTGGAGGAAACCCACGCAGACAGAGGGAGAATGTGCCACTCCACGCAGACAGTCTCCCGAGGCTGGAATTGAACCTGTATCCCTGGTGCTGTGAGGCAGCAGTGCTGACCACTGAGCCACCATGACACCCCAATGTCGATGATAATGCACCTACCTTCAGCTCAGGGTCACCAAGGTGATTGTGACCGTGGTGAATGATTGAGGGAGGAGGATCATGGAGTGGAGAAAGGTCAAAGGGAAGTGAGGAAGGGAGATTGGCAGCAACAGCATGGCGGTAGTTGTCAGTGGGTATCTCTTTCATGATACCAGCTCCCACACTCAGATATTAAATGAGAGCTCTTCCTTCAAGCAGTTCTGAGGGAGTTCACCATTCTAGTTTCCTGCATGGGGACCCCAGTTAAGGGGTCCCCTATATTGATATTGAGGGCTGCAAACACATAGATTGGAGCTGAAGGCAGCCATTCGGATTCGACTGTGTTTCAAATTCCAATTTGACATCTGAGCCAATAATCCTTGAATCCTTGTCAGCCAAACACTTGTTGATCTCCATCTTAAAACATTCATTGACTCTGTAGTGATTGTAATGAGGTCACCCTGGTGGACCTTATAGAATATGAGTTCCCTGATAGGGGATGTTAATCTGGTCTAATCAGGGAGCCCTGGTTGACAGATATAAACAGGACTGCCAGAGGTTCTGTTCACTCTGACAGCTGCCTCTGAGGGAGCTGGGTCAGTGTCCAGGACTCTCCCCGTGTAGATAAAGGGTGAGTCAGTGATGGGATTCCAGTCTCTGTAGAGTTATTTCCGACTCCATCTCCACTGACTAACAGAAAAACTAAACTTTCCTTATGCTTGTCTCAAAACGGTGACCTATTCTGATCAGACAGGCTACAGACTCCCAGTATTAATCCAGTAAACCTCCTCTGAACCCCCTGCATCACATTTACAACCTTCCTTAAACAAGGAGACAAAAAACTGTACACAATATTCAAAATGTGGCCTCAACAAATCCCCGGTATAACTGAAGCATAACGTCCTTACTTCTATCATCAAAACAGAAACTGCTGGAGAAACTCAGTCAGTCTAGCAGCACCAGTGGAGAGAGAAAGCACAGTTAATGTTTCAAGCCCAATTAGACTTTCCTTCCAAACTGCCTGTTATATTTCTCCATCCTTTCTGTTTTAATTTGTTCATTTCTTCTGTTATTTCCTCATTATCTGCCATTAACTCTCCATTGTCTCTCTCGAGGATCAGCAATAACTTTAGTTACTCTTTACACTTCTTAAATATCTGTAGAAGCTTTTGCCATGATGTCAAAAATTACTCTGAGGAATAAAATTAAGCCTATTACCTAAAAACAGTTACATTCTACAAGCTGGGCTATTAAAAAGATAGGAAAACGACATTTTTTGTTCTCTTCGGGAGGTTTGTCATTAAAACAGGCTCTTCAAAGTCAATCATTGATTACTGGGACGGAGCTGCAGTTACTTTGTGTATAGATTAATTCCACAGTCAAAGGAAACACTGCTGACTGGTTAGAAAGTTCCTGTTTCTAATTGACCAAGGGGGCATGCTTCTCTTCCGTCAAGTTAATTAAATCTTCCTTCTGTTAAACTTCTAGTGTCATTGAAAAGAAATTCAAAAATAGCTCTTAATCATAGGCAAGGTACTATTAAACAAGTTGTTTCACAAAACTGCAATAATTTACTTTCTCCATTTAAAGCAATATTATGGGGTGGAAGCTGAAGTGAATGAAGTCCTGTTCTATGACATCATTCACCTTGGGCCAGAAATCTAAGTGTGACAAGTTAAACTGCAATCACACTGCAAGAATTGATCGGCATGGTGAGTGTTTTCAAACCTTTTCGCCACAGGCAATGGTTTAATATAAGCGACACCAAAGTACAATTGCATTACTGTCTATTTGAAGTCAATTGATTATTCCCTGTAACGTGTCTGTTTTTACATTGACAACTAGCAGCTGCCTTTTGCAAAGGTGCGAGAAACAAGCCCCAGGACATTGGTATAAAATGGCTGCAGATTTTTTTCAATTCATTTTGTCACATTTTTTAATGAGAAATTTAAGAGAGCGGTGACTCCTTTCTTCTTGAAACACTTCTCTTTAAGATGAACATCAAACTAATTTCAAACTTTGCTATACCAAGAAATTATTAAAAGTTGTTGGGTAGCCTGGAAAATCAAGCTCAGTGTCCCCATTGTGTTACGAACGCGTGTGCATTGATTGTGCTGTTGGCAGAGGAGTAACTTGGTGCTGCCTACTCATTCCCACGACAGCTGTGTGTAGTCTGAGCTCCCTGTGCTGTTCAGGGGCTGTAACATCAGCAGAAAACCCACTATCATCACTGAGTCTGATACTAGCACTTGATATAGTGTAGAAGTTAGGATCTGCACAGACGTTATACTGCTACTCCTCCACCGTTACCTAGCTTCCTATTTTTCTTGATTATCAAAACCCCTCAATATTCACAACTCAATCTTTGTCATCCTGCAGCCACATCTCAATAATGAGTGACCAGCTGCGATGGCCAGGGCACGTTGTCCGTATGACTGACACGAGACTCCCCAAGCAGGTGTTCTACTCTCAGGTGGACAAGAGGAAGTGCTTCAGGGATACCCTGACAGCCTCATTGGCAAAGTGCGGCATTCCCACAGACACTTGGGAATCACTGGCCCAAGAAGGTCCAAAGTGGAGGAGGAGCATCCGGGAAGGCATCAAGCACCTCGAGACTTGCCGTCGGGTAAAGCAGAATCCAGATGAAAACAGTGGAAGGGGTACGCTGCCACACCACTGCCCCACTCACCCCCTTCCCATGGCCCATGTTCTGCCCCAAGTGTAACAGAGCGTGTGGTAGCGTATCAGTCTGTACAGCCATCTATGGACTCACCCTGAGAGTGCAAGATAGTCATCCTCATCTGCAAGAGACCACCAATGAATGAATGAGTGATTTACTTCAATATGCAATGTCAATGTGTTTATATTGTTATGAATGCTACATGCATTCAGATACAGAGCCTTCAGTAGTCCATGCCTTCTTGCTTATTTTGTAAGATCTAGTTTTGACTGTTGGTGCATTCCTGGATGTTCATCCCTCGGTCTCTTCCTGCCAGACTCTGACCCTCATTTCCCACATTCCCTCTTACCTTGCATCTTCACTTTGTCACATCTTTCCACATTTGATCTCTTCTCCCACATTTTAGTTTAAAACTCTCTCTACTTCCCTGTTGTCATGCGGTTCGCATGAGCACTGGTTCCAGTTCAGTTCAGGAGTAGACCACCCCAACAGTACAACACCACCCCCCCCAATACTGACGCCAGAGCCCCACAAACTGGAATCCACTTCTTTCTCATTTTACGTGTTCTATATCAATACACACAGGGCTTTAGGAAAGAATCTCAAGATTAAAAACATTGAGTTTCTGCTTTCTAATTGAGTGCCTAGCTTTTCAAACTCTCTGTGGAGATCCTCTTTCCTATCTTACTGCTGTCACTTGGAGCACAACCACGTGATCCTCTCCCTCCTTGTTAGTACCCCTCCAGCCTTGAGTAGATGTCCTGAGCTCTGGCAGGTACCACTGGTGCCAGGATCCTCAATCTTTGCTGCAGACAGTGGTGTTAATCCCCCTTACTCTTCCTAACTGGAATGATATTGATTGTTGCTATCCCCACTTTAACGGATTCATGTACCACAGGATGATGGTCAGTTTTCTCATCCACTCTGCAGCCACCACTCCCATCAAGAGGCCAAGAGAACTCCAACCCTATTAGACATTTGCAAAGACTGTGTTCCTGCCTTGTGAGTCCCCTTAGCTGTCTCATTCAAAGTCACATATGTAACTACTGACCAAATCAGAAGACTCTATCCTGTCACTACATGCTGGTACAAAGAATCCAAGGAACATTATCTGTCCCTGATGCATCATAATATCTATTGTTCAGTCATCACATCATTAAGTCTGAACCAAAGCTGCTAAAACTTCAAACACTTACAGCAGACACGTTCTTCCAGGATTACAATGGGATCCAGAAGCCTCCATATGCTGCAGCCTTGACACATCACCTGTCCTACCATCTTTAATGAATTTTAATTCATTATGTTAGTTACTTAAGTTTTTTAAATATATTTATATTAAGTTTACCAACGATTTGCAGAATGGGTTAAAACTTAAGAATAGGAAAATCCTTAACCTATTACCAGGGACACAGATAACAGTAAGCTCCTTTCCCTGTATTTGAGAAGGAATCTTGGCCTGGATTGCTCCTTACAGGGAGGGAACTGAAATTATTCATGGACAAAACTCCACTGCCAGGAATTGTAAAGAAACAAAAAAAATCCAAGGTTAAAAAAATTAGTGCATGGAAAATATTTAAATGGCATTTGTATGATCTATTCGACAAGAGCTGCCCTTTCATTATCAAGTGGAGATTAATATGGTCGACTTACACTTTGCACCTGAATTAAAATTGCATTCTCGCACATCATCCTCATCCCTTATGATTCCACTTTCACAGAGATTGAAGGAGCTTACCTTCATCAGAAGCTTCTAGAATTTGAGGAAACCACAGCACAGGGGTCTGGGATGGTTATAGGGATTTGCAGAAGTGCCAATGCAGACTGGAGGGTCTGAATAGCATCCATCTGTTTATTCCTGTTTAAGGACGTTTTTATTACTTCATCCATAAACATGAATGCTAATCTGCCTTCCTACAGGTATTAGTGTGTGATCAGGAAAAGCACTGAATTAATTCATTACAATTTGGCACCATGTTTCTGAGTGAGAGCCTAATTTATACTAATCTTAAATCTCAGTACCTGAAGAATCTTAGTGACAAACCTCGCAGCCAAATATCTTCAGTGTATTTAATAATGATGAGTAAATTGCAATGACATAGAGAAATGCACAGCTTTGACTCTATAAGTAAACCAGTGACAATTGGGATCATATTTTTCTTCATGAGGAACATTGGTTTCATGTTAAGAAGGGAACCCTTAAAACCATCAGTCCCACCACACAGTAACGACTGTGAATCTACAGGCACACACTAGAGGCACATGGCTGACATAAGACCTGACAAATGTTTCATCAAAGTTCTTGTCTATGATTCTGCCTTCTTAATTCAGAAACGCCTGTTCTCGCAAGAATTTTTAGAATATATTAAGAAAATACACATCTTCCAACACATTACACCTAACCTTGACACTAACCCTAATTCTCTAACCCTAACTCAAACTCTAATCCTAAACCTAACTCTAACTTGAACCTTAAACCTACTGCTAATCCTAACCCTAACATTATCCCTGACCCTAAACTGAACCCCAGCCCAACTCTAAATCTAACCTTAACCTTAACCCTAATCCAAAAGCCAACTCTAACTCTGACCCTAAACCTATTCCTAACCCTCTCACTAACCCTAATCCTAACCTGAACACTGTGCCTGCTAGTTGGTGGCCATCAACAAAAGGCTGGGGTAAAGCAATACCAAAGGAACTGAGATCCCAGCTCAGGATCATTGAGAAACCTGCTCTCACAAGATCCAAGAGACCAGATTCCCTCCCATTATGAGGGAGCAATCAATCTCCCACCACTCACAGGATCCACAAGAAATGATTGAAACTAGGCTTACCTGAAATGTTGGGGGTCGAGAGTGTGGCGCTGGAAAAGCACAGCAGGTCAGGCAGCATCCGAGGAGCAGGGGAATCGACATTTTGGGCATAAACCCTTCATTGGGAAATTCTTGATGAAGGGTTGATGCCCAAAATGGCAATTCCCCTGCTCCTTGGATGCTGCCTGACCTGCTGTGCTTTCCCAGCGCCGCACTCTCGACTCTGATCTCCAGCATCTGCAGTCCTCCTTTTCTCCCCACCTGAAATGTTCACCATTTCTGCTGGTTTCTGTACTGTTTGTGAAAGGTGGAACTTCTACCTGTGTTTTATCGTTTCTGAAAGCAAAAGGGGCGAGATTTCTCCTAAGAGGCAGTTCCCTGTTGTGGCCAATGTATGTGCAGGAGGGTGACTGCAACCTAGTTTCCAGGAATATGGAGCACAGAGTTCCCAAAGCATGCTTCCCAATCTGTAATAAGGGTAACGTGGACCCGTGTGGAATCTCGAGGTCACAGTCATTATTTTGTTGCTTCAGAGTAGACTATCCCAGGGGAGAAATGAAGGTGAAGGTCAGCAGCAGATAAGGCTACGATGGTACTCGCTCTACTGGTGGAGGGTCCTCAGGCCCAGTCTCTACTCCCTCTACAACCTCTAGAAGAGTTGAAGGGACTTGTCCCTATGCAGTGCTGCCTTGCTGATTGGTTGTAGTGGTCTTACTGCAAGGGGGAAGCGTACATTCATCAGTAGGGATTTGCAATGCAGATACCGAGTCAACCAAGCGTCCAACCTGTCAAAATTGTGTAATGCAGGATGCGTCCACTGGCACTAACAAAATAATGGACAATGGTAATAAGATAATAGCTCCATTCGGATTCCTACTGCATTACATTATAGCAGACTATCTTAATCCTGAGACCAGCGTCATCCTCTGGTTTCTGTTCTCAGTCTCTCTCCCTGCTAACATACCAACGATACATTCCATCAGAACACTGCCAATACCAGGTTGAGGAAACAGCATACAGCGAATGATCAAAGAGTCAAACAGGCAAATCCAGAGTGTTCTTATCCTAGCAGCCTTTCAGATACTGAAATCCTTGTTTCTTTTCTTGAAAAGAGAAGACTGAGGAATACAGAGCTCATCATTAATATGAGAAGTTGGATGGGGCAGACATACAGAAGATATTTTCACATGCGAGCTACTGGGCCTGGAGGCTGTAATGTGAAATAGTGACCATGAGAATGCTCATTACTGCAAAGGAGATGTGAATTTTAGCTGCTTACCTTCACCTCCAGGAACAAAGCTAACAGCACCTTGACAAGTGCGACATAGCATGGGCATCACGGTGGCTCAGTGGTTAGCACTGCTGCCTCACAGCGTCAGGGACCCAGGTTTAATTCCAGCCTCAGATGACTATCTGTGGGGAGTTTGCACATTCTCCCTGGGTCTGCGTGGGTTTCCTCCGGGTGCTCCGGTTTCCTCCTGCAATCCAAAAGATGTACAAGTCAGGTGAATTGGCCATGCTAAACTGCCCGCAGTGTTAGGTGAATTAGTCTGCAATAAACATAGGGTAAGGGAATGGGTCTGGTTTAGGTGACTCTTCAGAGGGTCGGTGTGGACTTGTTGGGCCAAAGGGCCTGTTTCCATACTGAAAGGAATATAATCTACCAGTTTACAAACCTCTTCCTCCAAGAATTTGATTCGTATTTATTCCTTGTGTCCTCAATGCAGGAGGAGCTGGATAACCCATCCAATCATGATGTGCCAAGGTCAATAGATGCAGCAAGTGTTATTCCGACCTGTGTGATGGGATAAATTGCTTTTCATCCTTCTTAGTCTGTTACAAAGAAGGTTCAAGCTCTTTTTAATGTGAGACTATATTTTTCTCCAATTAAAATGTAGTTAATTCATATTTAAGGAGCCAATCTACAATGTTTCCCAGTAAAAAGAAAGAACCAATCAATGATTTACAAACCTTGAGAAAATCACACACACATACACACACACACACGCATACACACACACACGCATACACAGAGACACACATGCACACACGCACCCTCACACACCCACCCCACAAACATGCATACATGAACACGCACACCCACACACACGCAGGCACACAAGCACACATACATGCAGACACACCCACACATGCACATATACACACGCACATACACACACATATGTGCGTGCACACACACACATACACACACATATGTGCGTGCACACACACACATACAAATTCACTCACACACACATGGACACACACGGACACACACAAATAGAAATTCACATACACACACACACATACAAACAGAAATTCACTCATACACACACACACACACACATACATGCATTCACATGCACAGACACACACATATATTCTCAAATACACGTATGTCTCAAATACATCCATGTAAGCACTAGCTTCTTGGATCTTCTGAATTAACATTTCTTTAATCTCTTCTTTCCTCCATTCATCCATTGGTGGTGAAGCCTTTGACCAGTTGGACTCCATCTTAGGAAACAATTTCTCTACAGCTCTTAGATCTGTGTAGTCCTCTTGTCCTTTCAAAAGCTGATTCTGTCAATGACTTTCACAACATTGCTTTTGATTGCTTTCTACTGGAGTGTGTCTGAAGCAGCACTGACATATTGTTGGATGGCACTCAATGGGTAATGCAGTGGGTACGAACCTCTGATCCATATATTCATGTTCATTTATTGCTGAAAATTGTTAAAAACATTTAACAATTATTTTGATATGTATTCAGTAAAGTTTTGCCTTTCAGCTGCCAGATTGGTATCGTATAATAGCCACACATACATGCTCAAATACACACACAGCAACACACACAATAACACCCAGACTCATCAAATACACACACAGAGACACACACAATAACAGCCAGACTCACCCACCCACAATGGAGAGTGTGGTGCTGGAAAAGCACAGCAAGTCAGGCAGCATCCGAGGAACAGAAGAATCGACATTTTGGGCATAAACCCTTCATCAGGAATATTCCTGGATTCTCCTGCTCCTCGGATGCTACCTGACCAGCTGTGCTTTTCCAGCACCACACTCTCGACTCTGATCTCCAGTATCTGCAGTCCTCACTTTCTACTCTCCACCCACACACAAACACTCTCACTTAAATACAGATATGTGCACTGACACACGCACATGCTTAAATACAAACATCAAAAAACATCACATTCTTCAGTGACTGCCCCCAACTCAGAGTCATCACACATGGATTCCAACCCACACCACATCTTTTTAATCACAGTCTGTAATTACACAAAACCCATTGTTAGCCACCATGAGTCCCCATTAACAGCCAGTCACCCTCTAGCCAGATCATTACCCACTCCTCTGTCTGTCCGACTCTTCTTCCCTATCTTTGGGTTCTATCCCCACCTCTCATTACCTCCTTAACCCCTTCCCCCCCCCTCCCCCCACCTACCTTCTGCCATTTAACTGACATTTTCCAAGCTACCATCAATTTTGAGGAAGGGTAATGTGACCCGAAATATTAACTCTGATTTCTCTTGACAGATGGTACCAGACCTGCTGAGCTTTTCCAGTAATTTCTATTTTTGTTTGTGTTGATACCTATAATGTTTTGGCAGAAAAAAGGGTACTGCAAAATCCATAAGTGAGACATAAATTTATCTGATTTATCCATTTTTACCACTTGCTCTGTGTGACATGTAAGTTAAAGATAAAGTTAAATATCTCACAATACCATGTTATAGTCCAATAGATTTATTTGGAAGCACTAGCTTTTGGAGCACTGCTCCTTCATCAAGTAGTTGACAACCACCTGATGAAGGAGCAGTGCTCCGAAAGCTAGCACTTCCAAATAAACTTGTTGGACTATAACCTGGTGCTGTGTGATTTTTAACTTTGTCCACCCCAGTCCAACAGCGGCACCTCCAAATCAGGAGTTAAAGGTGGTTCTTGTGATAGGTTTCAATAGTAACTCTGTCCTTTGACACAGTACGGGTTAAAATGGCCCATGAGAGGATGCTGTAACTGCAAAAGTCTGAACTAAGCTCCTGTGAGGAAGGATCAAGCTGACGTGAATAGAAAATAAAATCAATCCTTTCGTCAGGACTTGCAACAATCAAGTGTCTCTCAATTTCCTTGATATTCAATTTAAATGTCCAATTTTGCCACAGGTGGTACTTTCCATAAAAGATTATGAAGCAGTGTGCCCCCCCCCCCGACTGGTGACTAGGCACACTACCAAACCTTCAAGCCCTTTTTAAATTCACAGTTCATGACAGAAAAATTATGTTTAGTTGTTTAAATTTGGTTCATTCACTTCAATATTCTTTTCAAATGTCTGCATGTTTCAAAAATTTTGGGCTGGTTACCATAAGACATGGGAGCAGAAGGAGGCCATTCAGCCCATCAAAACTGCCCTGCCAATCAATAAAACCATTGCTGATCTGATCATCTTTGACTCCACTTTCTGACCCTTGATTCCCTTCCTGTTTAAAAATCTTTGTCTCAGCTGTGAATATTCTTAATGACCCAACCTCAACAGCCCTCTAAAGTAAAAGAAAATCCACAGCTCACAACACTCTGAGTGAAGAAGTTCACCCTCACCTCTATTACTCATCCTAGCAATTGCTATTTCTATTTCTCTTTGGTCCCTCATACCCTGCGTATGACATATTTTGCAAGGTCTTTTCTCGCAATCGTTTTCAATCGCAATACATCTACTTCTCTGTTCCACAAAATGAGGCGAAAGTGAGGACTGCAGATGCTGGAGATCAGAGTAGAGTATGAGATGCTGGAAAAGCACAGCAGTTCAGGCGGCATCCGAGGAGCAGGAAACGATTTCTAATGTACGGCTATTGCCTGAAATGTCGATTCTCTTGCCCCTCAGATGCTACCTGACTATGCTTTTCCAGCACCACACTCTTTGACTCTGTTACACAAAAGGACAATATTCTGTTGCTCTGTATCAACTGATGAATGAACATCAGCCAAGTCCAGCTGATGAATGTGGTCAGTTTCAATGTGCCACTTCTATGGGACAAGCCAACAGAAGAAGCAGTGCAATCCCTCGAGCCTGCTGCTCCATTCAATTAGCTCATGGTCGATCTGTGTAGTAACTCTATCATCCTGCAACTCTCAATAACCTCACACACACAACACAGAAGTCTACTGGAGAATGATTGGTCAGCGTTAACTGGAAGTATTTTGATCCATAATCCAATCTGAAAGGAACGATTCTCCAGAATGCAGTTGCCAGATATTTCACAAAAATGCAAAGGATTCATTTGTGATCATCCTCAATGAGACTTGGGCTTCAAAACAAGATGATGAAAGAAGAATGAAAATTTCATCTATTAACACAGTGTATTGGTTGCAATGAAACAGTTAATGAGGCAAATGAAAAGCACACGATCAGAACAGTGGCAGATGGAGAATAAAATTAGCTGCTGAATATCGCAAGAAAAAGAGCAATATTCACATTCAATGAATTCTGTCACTCTTGATGTAATGTTAAAACAAATCCAGCAATGCTATTAGATTTAGCACTTAACATGTCCAGTCAATGTGAAGCTCCAATCAATACAGCAAACAGAATGTCAAAATCAGCAGGGTTTGGGTCAGAGGATGTCTTACTGGACGTGTACAGGACTCAGCATCCAGCCTGGCATCTAGCTTAGACAGCAAACAGACAAAACAGCACAGAAAGGAACCCAGAGGCTTCACTGAATGTGGATTTTGCTTTAAGATTGAAAAACTCTTTTTCTTCATAATTTAATCGTCTAATGCTAGAGATCAGTCACTTGGTTCTTTTCTGTGGCCAAGGGAACCATCAAATAGTAGCCCAGTGTAGGTGGAGAGTGGATTCATATCAATCAGATCTCTCTTGTCTCCACTTTCAGGATTTTAATTTTTTTAGCTTTTTACTTTTCAGGTGCTGCTTGGCTGCAATCTCTTTGGCTCCATGTTTTCCTGAACACACTGAAAAGTCCAGGTAGAACCGTTAATGAATAGAACTTCATATACATGGATAGGAAAGGTTTAGAAGGATATGGGCCAAGTGCAGGGAAATGAGGCGAGAATGGATGGACATTTTGGTCAGCATGGTAAAAACAATGACTGCTGATGCTGGAAACCAGATTCTGGATTAGTGGTGCTGGAAGAGCACAGCAGTTCAGGCAACATCCTCAGATGCTGCCGGAACTGCTGTGCTCTTCCAGCACCACTAATCCAGAATTTTGGTCAGCATGGGCCAGTTAGAGCCAAAGGGCCTATCTCCGTGCTGAAGGATTCTGTGACTTTGCACAAAGAGGAAGGAGCTTCTTAATTACGTCACAAATCATTAAAGTTTACTTGAGAATGTAACTTTTAAAAAATGTTGTGCGATTTACATATGAAAGAAGTGAAACTATCATAGTCATTCTAACAGATGAGAGACTTAACAAACAATTAAGGTATTTTTCAATGTATAATTTCAGTTACATCACACTGTAAACTTTTGCTATGAATTCTATGTTTTACAATCGTGTACTCCACAACCACCTGATGAAGGAGCAGTGCTGCAAAAGCTAGTGCTTCCAATTAAATCTGTTGGACTATAACCTGGTGTTGTATGATTTTTAACTTTGTCACAAATCCCACTTGTCTTTTTGAACCATTATTACAAATGAGTAAATTAATAATCAGAACATGAAGCAAAAGGGTCAAAAATAAATCGAACCTATAAAGAACAGCAGGCTATTTAAAAAAGTTTCGGTTTTCACTGTCTCACCCCACTGAAACTTTAAATATTGTTGTGATCACCTCATCAGCAATAAGCCTGCAGATGTTTTAAGCTGTTAAGGTACATGTGGAGCTACCACAATGGATCAGGCAGCTTTCCCGGCTCCTTTAACAATCATAAAAAGAATGGACTCTCTGCCTCCACTTATATATTCAGAGTAAATTCATCTTTTTTTAAAGAATTTATTCATTTGTAGAATGTGGATGTCGATGGCTGGGGCAGGGTTTATTGCCCTTGAGAAGGTGGGAGTGAGCTGCCTTCTTGAACCGCTGCTGTCCATGTGCTGTGGGTTGACCCAAAATGCCGTGAGGGAGGGAATTCCAGGATTCTGACACAGAGACACTGGAAGAACAGCGATATATTTCTAAGTCAGGATGGTGAGTGGTTTGACAGAGATCTTGAAGCAGGTGGTGTTCACATGTATCTGTTTAAATTGAAAAATCACACAACACCAGGTTATAGTCCAACAGGTTTAATTGGAAGCACTAGCTTTCGGAGCGCTGCTCCTTCATCAGGTGGTTGTGCAAAACTAGTGTGCTTCCAATTAAACCTGGTGGACCATAACCTGGTGTTGTGTGATTTTTAACTTTGTACACCTCAATCCAACACAGGCATCTCCAAATCATGACTTGTATCTGTTGTCCTTGTCCTTCTAGATGGAAGTGGTCGTGGGTTTGGAAGGTGCTATCTGAGTATCTTTGGTGAGTTCACCATCACTCCACCATCGGCGGAGCAGTAAAATCGAAGTTTCCGGCAAAAGCCCTTCATCAGGATTTTACTGCTCCTCGGATGCTGTCGGAACTGCTGTGCTTTTCCAGCACCACACTAATATAGACTCTGGTTTCCAGCATCTGCAGTCATTGCTTTTACCTATCACTTCACCATCCACAAGAAGCTGCTTTCTCTGAAATTTATGCAATGAAGCAGATCAAATATGCAGCACATTGACCGCATCATCATTTTAAGATAGAGATGAGGAGGAATTTCCTTTCTCAGATGATTCTGAATCTGTGGAATTGTTTACCACACAGAGGTATGCTGAGGCTTTGCCATTAAGTATATTCACGGCTGAGATAGATATTTAATCAGGAAAAGAATGAAGGGTGCTAGGGAAAGGATAGAAAAGTGCAGTTTTGGATTTTTGGATCAGCGGTGATCTCATTGAATGGTAGAATTGAATTGATGGGTTGTATGATCTACTTCTGATCCTACAACTTATGGTCTTAATGGGAGGTAGGGTGTTTTAGTGACTATAGGACTGACATCGTGATCCAGACAACGAGATCAATATCCAGAGGACAAGAGTTTCAATCCCCACAGCATCTGGAGAACTTAAATTCTGAAAGTAAATAGATCTGGAGTAAAAGCTAGTCATGGTAACCATTAGATTACTACAAAAGATCCATCAGATTCATTGATGACCTTTAGGGAAGGAAACTGCCATCCTTACCTGGTCTGGTCTACATGTGACTCCAGACCCACAGCAATGTGGTTGAATCTGAACTGCCCCCTGGAATAACCAAGCCCCCTGGTGATGTTGACTCACTTTCTTCAACATCACCTATCAAGGGCAGTTAGGGATAAATAATAAATACGAATCTGAAGGGAGATACCCACATTCTTGTGGATGATTGAAAGGAAATGCTATTAAAGTGATACTGTATTGTTTGTTAGTGTCCAAGCAAAGAGTTTACTTGTAGGAGTTTTCCTGATGTGAAAGTACCCTGAATGAAATGCCTTCCATTCCGTTCTAGTTATGAGCTTGTTTCCTAATGTTTCCTAAATTCACATCACTAAAACACGCCAGCAGATTGGAACTGAGGGATAAAATGATTTACTTGACACCTTTAGCCTATTGGTCCACCGCTTGATTTGATCATTATCTGTATCTTAATTGCATTTTAACAAAATTGCTTCCATTTCCATTACCACACTTGTAGAACAAAAAGCTATAAATCTCTGTTTTGAACATTTCAATTTTCACAAATTTCTAGTTTTCCATTCCAAATCTCTATTCTACTTTCCAAAATACATGACCTCACACTTTCTTACATTGTATTCCATCTGCCACTTCTTTGCCCACTCTCTTAGCATTGGCAAATCCTTCTGTAACCTCCCCATTTCCACAACTCCACTAGTCACCAGCTGCCATCCTGAAAAAGACCCCTTTACATCACTCTGCCTTCTGCCAGTCAGCCAACCCTCTATGCATGCCTGTACCTTGTGCATAACACCATGGGTTCTTATCATATTTATCAGCCTCCTATGTGGCATCTTGTCAAAGGCTTTCTGGAAATCCAGGTGGACTACATTTTGCACCAGTGTTTATGGTGGAGAAGAACATGGAAGATATAGAATGTGGTGAAATAGATGGTGACATCTTGAAAAATGTCCATGTTACAGAGGAGGAAGTGCTGGATGTCCTGAAAATACAAAATTGGATAAATCCCTGGGATCTGATCCAGTGTACCTGAGGATTCTATGGGAAGCTATGAAAGTGATTGCTGGGCCTCTTGCTGAGATATTTGTATCATCAATAGTCACAGGTGAGGTGCCGGAAGACTGGAGGTTGGCAAACGTGGTGCCACTGTTTAAGAAGGGTGGTAAGGACAAGCCAGGGAACTATAGACCAGTGAGCCTGACCTCGGTGGTGAGCAAGTTGTTGGATAGAATCCTGAGGGACAGGGTATACATGTATTTGAAAAGTCAAGGACTGAATAGGGATTGTCAGCAGGGCTTTGTGTGTGCGAAATCATGTCTCACAAACTTGATTGAGCTTTTTAAAGAAGTAACAAAGAGGGTTGATGAGGGCAGAGCAGCAGATGTGATCTATATGGACTTCAGTAAGGCGTTTGACAAGGTTCCCCATGGGAGACTGATTAGCAAGATTAGAACTCATGGAATACAGGGAGAACTAGCCATTTGGATACAGAACTGGCTCAAAGGTAGAAGACAGAGGGTGGTAGTGGAAGGTTGTTTTTCAGACTGGAGGCCTGTGACCAGTGGTGTGCCACAAGGATTGGTGCTGAGTCCACTGCTTTTCATCATTTATATAAATAATTTGGATGTGAACATACGAGGTATATTTAGTAAGTTTGCAGATTACACCAAAATTGGAGGTGTAGTGGACAGCGAAGAGGGTTGCCTCAGATTACAACAGGATCTTGATCAGATGGGCCAATGGGCTGAGAAGTGGCAGATGGAGTTTAATTCAGATAAATGTGAGGTGCTGTATTTTGGAAAAGCAAATCAGAGCAGGACTTATACACTTAATAGTAAGGTCCTAGGGAGAGTTGCTGAACAAAGAGACCTTGGAGTGCAGGTTCATAGCTCCTTGAAAGTAGAGTCGCAGATAGATAGGATAGTGAAGAAGGTGTTTGGTATGCTTTCCTTTATTGGTCAGAGCATTGAGTATAGGAGTTGGGAGGTCATGTTGCGGCTGTACAGGACATTGGTTAGGCCATTGTTGGAATATTGCATGCAATTCTGGTCTCCTTCCTATCGGAAGCATGTTGTGAAACTTGAAAGGGTTCAGAAAAGATTTACAAGGATATTGTAAAGGTTGGAGGATTTGAGCTACAGGGAGAGGCTGAATAGGCTGGGGCTGTTTTCCCTGGAGCATCGGAGGCTGAGGGGTGACCTTCTAGAGATTTATGAAATCATGAGGGGCATGGATAGGATAAATAGGCAAGGTAGATTCCCTGGGGTGGGTAAGTCTAGAACTAGAGGGTATAGGTTCAGGGTGAGAGGGGAAAATATAAAAAAGATCTAAGGGGCAATGTTTTCACACAGAGTGTGGTACTTGTATGGAATGAGCTGCCAGAGGAAGTGGTGGAGGCTGGTACAATTGCAACATTTCAAATGCATCTGGATGGGTATTAGAATAGGAAGGGTTTAAAGAGACATGGGCCAAGTGCTGGTAAATGGGACTAGATTAGGTAGGAATATCTGGTCGGCATGGACGGGTTGGGCTGATGGGATTGTTTCTGTGCTGTACATCTCTATGACTCTATGACTTTATAACATCCACTGACTCTCTTTTGTTGAACCTGTTCATTACCTCCAAGAATTCTAACAGATTTGTCAGGCATGATCTACCCTTGACGAAGTTGTGCTGACACCGTCCTATGTTACCATGCACTTCCAAGTACTGTATTCTGCAATCTCATCCTTAATAACAGACTCTAAAATCTTACAACTGCTGAGGTCAGACTAACTGGACTATAGTGTCCTGCCTTCTGCCTCCCTCCCTCCCTTCTTAAACAGATGTGTTATTTTATCCATTTTTCAGTCCTCTAGTACCCACCCAGACTCCAGAGATTTCTGAAAGATCACCATCAGTGCCTCTACAATCTCCTCAGCTGTCTTCTTCAGACCCTGAGGTGTAGTCCATCTGGTCTGGGTGATTTATCCACCAGACTATTCCACTTCCCCAGCATCTTCTCTTTAATGATGGCCACTACACTTACCTCTAATCCTCGACTGTCTTGACATTCTATAATGCTCCTGATGGTTATCACTGTGAAAACTCTTGCAAAGTACATATTCAATTATAGAGTCATTCAGCACGGAAACAGACCCTGTGGTCCAACTCATTCAAACCGTCCAAGTTTCCCAAACTAAACTAGCTCCACATGCCTGCATTTGGCCTGTATCCCTCTAAATGGTTCTTTAAAATTATGTAACTGTACCTGCATCACTTCCTCTGGCAGTTCATTCCACATACAAGCCATCCTCTATGTAAAAAAGTTGACCCTCGGGTCCCTTTTAAAACTTTCTCTTCGCATCTTAAAAATATGCCCTCTAGTTCTTAACTCACTGACCGTGGGGAAAAAGCCTTTGCTATTCCCCTCTGCGATGTCCCTATTCCACATTTTTACTTCGCCAGCCTGATTTCCCATCTGTCCATGTCCACTCTTGTCTCTCTCAACTTTTATAGATCTAAAAAAAAAAACCTCCTACAATCTTCTTTTATATTACTAGTTGGATTACCTTCAGACTTATCGCTTTTCTCATTATTCTTTGCTAGTTTTTAAAGGCTTCCCACTAATCTTCACCACATTGCATACTTCCACTTTTGCCTTTGTACTGACCCTGACTTCCATTGCCAGCCATGGTTGTCTCATCCTTCCCTTAGTATGTTTCTTCCTTGGGATATATTTCTGCTGTGCCTCCCGAATTACCCCCAGAAACTCTTGCCATTGCTGCTCCACTATCTTCCCTGCTAGGCTCCCCTTCCAATCAGCTCTGGACAGTTCCTCCCTCATGTCTTTGTAGCTATCTCAATTATAATACCATTATATCTGATTCCAGCTTCTCCCTCACAAAAAGTGCAGGATAAATTAGAGTCATAGAGTCCTACAGCACGGAGATAGGCCCTTTGGCCCAAACTGGTCCATGCCGACCAAAATGTCCATCCACACTAACCCCATTTCCCTGCACTTGGCCCATTTCCTTCTAATCCTTCCATATCCATGTATCTGTCCAAATTCCTTTTAAATGTTGCTAATGTACCCACCTCAACCACTTCTGCTGCAGCTCATTCCATATGCATTCCCCTCCCCTCACCTTGTGTGTAAAGGGTTGCCCCTTCCAGTTCCCTTTCATTCTTTCCCCTCTAACCATAAACTGATGCTCTCTAGTCTTCAATTCCCCAACCCTAGGGAAAGGATTGAGTGCATTCACCCTATCCATGCCTCTCATGATCTTATACACCTCTATAGGGTATCCCCCCTTCAATCTGCTACACTCTAAAGAAAAAAGTCCTAGCTTGTCCAACCTCTCCCTATAACACAGACTGCTGATTCCTGACAACAGCCTTGCAAATTTCTTCTGCACTCTTTCCAATTTAATAACATCTTTCCTTTAACAAGGTGACCAAAACTGAACACAGTACTCCAAGTGCGGCCTCACCAACGTCCTGTACAACTGCAACACAACTTCCCAACTTCTATATTCAATGCCCTGTCTGAAGGCCAGAGTGCCAAAAGTCTTCTTCACAAATTATGTACAATTTGCCAGCTCGCCCCTGACTTCATATAATCTAACCTTCCAGAGAAGCCTGCCATGTGGATCCTTATCAAAGGTCTGACTGAAATCCATATAAACTACACCTACTGCCCTGCCTTCATAAACCTACCTGGTCACTTCAAACAACTCTAACAAATTTGTGAGGAGTGCTCTCCCACTCAAAATCATGCTGACTACTCCTAATTAAACCCTATCTTTCCAAATACATGTATATACTATCCCTCAGAAACTTCTGAAGTAACTCAGCCAGCACATTGGCTGATAGTCGATAGTTCCCAGGATTTTCTTTGCAATCCTTTTTGAAGAAGGGCAAACATTCACTATCCTCCAGTCTTCTGGGATCTCGCCTGTGGTTACCAATGATGCAAAAATATCAACCAGGGGCTCCGCAATTTCTTCTCTAGTCTCTTGTAGTGTTCTTGGTCAGGACCAGGAGATTTATTAATCTTCCTACATTTTAATACATCCAACACCTCCTCTCCTGTGATGGACTGTCCCCAAAGTATCACCAAAAACTTCCCCAAGTCTTCATGTCTTTCTCCCAGTAAACATTGTTTCTCCTCTATCATTGAGGACCTCACTCATCTCCTGCTGTTCTTCACATCCATGTCCACTTTGGTCCTTGAGGGGCACTATTCTCTCCATAGTTATTCTTTTTCCTTTAATATACTTAAAGTACCTCTTTGGAATCACCCTAATCTTCTCAGCCAAGGCTATCTTACGCCCCCTTTTCACCGTCCTGATTTCCTTCTTCAATAAACTCCTGTATCCCCATATACCTCCAGGGATTCCTTGATCCCAGCTGCCTGTACCTGAACCACACCTTTTTTCTGGTCAAAATCTCAATATCTCGTCATCCAGGGTTCCCTATTCCTGCCATCCTTGCCCTTCACCTTAAAAGGAACATACAGGCCCTTAACTCCAGCTAGCTCACTTTTAAAGACCAATCATATCATGATCACTGTCCGAGAGGTTCCTTCACCTTCCAGCTACCTAGACAAATCGGCCTCCTTACACATCACCAAATCTAGAATTGCATGTTACCTGGTGAGCTGTGCCACAAGCTGCTCCAAACATTTTAGGAATTCCTTTTCTTGAGATCATGACCAACCTGACTTGCCCAGTCCACTTGCATTTTGAAGTCTGCCATGATTATTGTAATAGTGCCTTTCTCACATTGCCTTTTCTAGTTTTTAGATCTTATTTACTTACTACATCCTGACTGCTGCCATCAGGACCTTGCTTCCTTTACGATTCCTCAACTCTACCCACAGAGATTCTACACCTTCCAATGTTGTTATATCTCTTCCTGATATTGGTTTAATTTCAATAATCAAGACAATCCCGCCCTCTCTGCCTGTCCTTCTGCTAGGAAGTGATTGCTTGGATATTTTGTTCCCAGCCCTGATCCCCTCACAGCCACGTCTGTGATACCCACCTCAATTCATCTATCCCCTTGAAAACCGCCCTCCCCAGGGACAGCCTATTCAGAGCCCCTTCCTCCCCTACTCTCCCCAAAATGTTCACCATCCCTTCAGCATCCAGCAGCACCAATTCTGTCCTTCACTTCAGTAATGGTGGGTCATGACAGATCCCATGTGCACTCTTTGCACCACCTGGTGGTGGCACTCACAATTAACACAGCCTTTTGTTCAATCTTCCCCCAGTTTGATCCTGTGTAACATTAGCTCAGAGTAGGAATTGAATCCTGGGATGTCCCCACTCTTTGAAAAGCTTTCCTAGCATTCTCAGTTAGCAGCATGGATGCAAACAGTCAAAATAGGTTGATACAGGAAACAAGAATTGATAACATAGGTGTATGTGTATATGTTTTATTTGGAGCATTGTCAGGTAACACAGTAAGCTATACTACATGTTATACAGACCGAATGTACAAATGTTATTTTATAATAATAAAAAAAAAAGGAGAGGTCAGAATGCATACATAGCAGAAAATAACAGGAGTGTGTAATTAGATTTTATGCTTCAGTTTACCAGGACCTATACCCCAGCGATTTGAGTTGACTCATATGGCCCTCAGTCGGTGTCTCTATCACTACAGACAAGACGAGCAGTCAGAGAGGGCATCCTGTCACGTTCTGTTCACTTTGAAAGATTTTACTCTTAACAGCAGCAAGGTACTGTGCAAAAACAAAAAGACGAGACTGAAAATCAACAGATTTCACTCAAGCTTGCTCTGAAAACAAATTGCTGACTCCAGACACAAACTCGTTGAACTGTTGCTCGCTAATTTTTCTTTCAGCTGGGATTTACATTGCTGTGAAATCGTAATGCAATCACATCAGGAGCAGTAAGAAATACTTCAGACATTTGAACATGTATTTCACCATGACATCAGCTTGAAGATGGGCAGCTCCCACAAAACGTACATATCAGCACATTGGATGATCACCTTCCATGATTCTAGTTTCATTATACATCGGGGATGATTTTAACAGAATGTTTTAGATGCAAATATACAATCCCTTATTTGTTACTCCAAACCTTGTGTTATCACTTTTCCTCTTATAAAAAGTCTATTTAAAAAATATTGTATGAGACTTAGCACCTGAACATTACAAGATAAGTTTCATCCGTGAGTATAAAAACAATTGTTCCTGGGAGGAACTAACTAAGGGCACATTTGAATCTTAAGCAACTATGTTCTAGTTCTGTACTTTTTCCCACAGCCAAGTGATAATGTTTTAGCAGCTGTAATGTAAACTTTTTTTTATTTGAACCTGATGCCTCACACGAGACATTGTATCAGAGATGTCATGTAAATAGTCATGAAGGAATATGTAACAAGAAAAATTGGTGGTCACTAACCTACCCTAAGTATCCCAGATCATTTTTGTTTCATTCATTCATGGGACATGGGTGTTGCTGGCTGGGCCCAGCATTTAATGTTTGTCCCTAGTTGCCCCTTGAGAAGGTGGGGGTGAGCTGCCTTCTTGAACCGCTGCAGTCCATGTGCTGAGGGTTGACCCATAATGACCTTAGGGAGGGAATTCCAGGATTTTGACCCAGTGACACTGAAGGAACGGCAATATATTTCCATGTCAGGATGGTGACATATCTGTCATAAGGGGATAAAAGCAGATGCGCTTTGCCAATAAAATCTAAACATGCCCCTTTAACAAGAGAACATGTCTTTTTCTGAGGAAGGGTTAAAACGTTAACTTTGATTTCTCTTCACAGATGCTGCTAGACCTGCTGAGCTTTTCCAACAACTTCTGTTTTTGTTTGTGTTTTAGGACAAGTTCAATAGACTATGAGAGGGCATTACAGAATTGCAATAGGCACATAACAATTACTCATCAATATCAAAACCACAAGTTCAAGTTCCTGTTATTATAAGATATTCAATTCTGAATGTCAATGTCAATGATAAATATTTTTCAACACAATTAATACCACTTACACAATTAATTGGCTGAAAAATTTATGAATTCAAAAGTTATCTGTGCTCATTAGCATGGATCCAATTATTCATTAAGTAGAATTTCTGGTTTAGTTGCTTACAACAGGAATGCATCACCATACAATCAGTATAGACCATAACTGGAGCACTGCAAGCTGTTCTCTGCCTTGCATTAGGAAGGATGCACTGGCCTTAGAGAAAGTGTAAATTAGATTTACCAAATGTTCCATTTATTCCAAGAACTAACCTATAAGAGTTACACAAACTAAGATTGCATTTCCACTAAATTGAAAGGCTGACAGAGTGATTTGATTTGGAAATTTCCAAACTATTAAAAAAGAAACAGAGGGTAGGCTGGGAGGAAGCATTGCTCCTGGCTTTGGAGTCAGACTCTTCCAAAGAGAAACTAGGGAACACTACTCCACACAAAGTACAATACATTTTCAAATTCTATTCTGTAAATGGAAATTCATAATAAAACAATTGTCCATGTTGTTATTGTTGATAAGAGAGACACAGTCTGCTGAATCTTTAGATTTTATCCTCATCAGGACTAATGCAAGAATCCAATTTTCAAATGGAGCAACAATACACTGCAGGAGAGAAAGGCAGTGAACTCTGATTGGTCCAAGTATTGCCATGGAGAATGCATTGGGGAACTACTGCCTTTCCATGATTGTCAAATTCAAAAAAAGGCACAGTGCCCAAGTTTGCTGTTTGATCCTGCAGAGGACAGACCCCTGCATATACAGACACTGTTTTTACTAAACATGAATGAGACACATTGCAATCCTAAATAATAACTTTGAATTGGTTTGTTGATGCAAATCTGAGCATACATGGGATTGCTGTGAAATTATAATATCTATACTTGGATGTGATCTTATGCTTGGAATTTTACAAACACGGGCTGGCTCTGTACAGTCAGTAGTCTGCCTCTTGTAAATGTGAAAAATGTATATTCTGTTTGATGTGGTCTTTCAGTGGCTGTGTGATGAGATGTGCCTTGAAGAGGGAGTTATTCTGTTCGGTTTCTCTTGATGATAGGTGTTGTCAACCTGATGCTGAGGTATCTGCTCCATGGAAAGCAGAGGAAATTTTAAAGTTGACAAAAGTATTATGAGTGGGTGGAGTCAGGCCTACACAGACCCAGGGTTTTTGCTTTGCTTTCTGTTGTTGAAGTTAGGGCTTTGGAGTTGAAGATGTTAGATATAGCTCTCCCTCTCATGCTGCAAAAAGCTGGAGTTGTCTCTCCACTGCTATACTCATTCTGTTAGTGTCCCTTCTCCAGGACTGTTGGAGATAGCAAGCGAGGGAAATCTGGTTTGCTGAATTTGCCTTTGCCAAGGGTGTGTTTATGGGATGTTGCTATACTGGAACAACTGTTGAGTATAGTTAAATAAAATGTTATTTTGATAGAGTTAAAATTAGGCTTTTTGTGTTTGTAATATAATTGTGGTGTAAGAATAAAGTGTGTTTTGCTTAAAGTCTGGTAGTTTGACCAGCTAAATCCCATCTGGAATTCAGCACCTTACACTGACCTTTAAATAAAATAAAATCTAGGCTAATCTCCCTGGTATGTTTGGAGGGAGTTTGGTCTGGTCCATAACAGTTGGGGCATAAATGCCATGTATCTGCCATTGCTACCACTTCACCATCTATCCCACATAATGACCCTGGGCCATAAGCCCAGAGGCTCTGGTCAATGCCATGGCCACAGGTTTAAAGCCCAGTTGGTGAAATTAAATTCAGTTAATAAGATCTCACAGGCAAGGAGGTGAAAAAAAACTATCATTGATTTTTGTCAGAAGCACATTGTTCACTCATGTCTTTTCGGGAGAGAAATCTACCATCCAGCTTTAAACTGACCTCCGTCTGATTCCAGAACCACAACAATGTGATTGAATCTTAACTGCCCTCTGAAATGACCCAGCAAGACACAGTTCAAGGGCAAGTAAGGATGGGCAACAACAATTCATGAAAGAATGAAAAATAAATGCTTGGATCATGTGCTTCTTTTTTCCAAGCACAATTCATTTTAAATCTGGAGATGGATAATAACTTTGCATAACAAATGATTGGAGAGATCTGGGGCAAGAGAGTCACGTAGACCTCAGTCACAGATCTGCCACACTCTCATTAAATGGTGCATCTGGCAATCGCTTTGTCTTGTTCCTATTTTCCAAACTTTAATAGTAATAAGACAGCTTGGTGTCAGAGTAAAGCTACATGTGCTGACACCAGCATGACTGAACAGGATATAAGAAAACAGTCACATCAGACAGACCACTTGTATTATTAGCCCAGTTTCCATTAGAAACTTAGCTGTCAAGTACACCATTTAAAACAAACACAACAGCCATAACTTTATTTTATGGGAGTCTCCTTACAGAAAAAAAAAGGCCTTTGAAGGTTTCTCCTCTAAGGTTATTGGACTGAATAACTGTAGCTTCAACAGTAGAACTTCAGAATCAGTGACAGAAATGGTGCATGACAATATTAACTGCACCGTCCAAACATGCAACATCAAGCAAAGGGCAAGGGCAGAAAACCCACTGGAGAGCCAGTAATTACAGGCTCCCCTCCAACTCACACACTTCCATCTGTAAGTGATGATAAATGCCGGGCCACGTCAGGGACACTCATCATGTGAACAATCAGAAGGATCCAGAAGGAAATCAGCGTAAGGCTCACCATGAATGAAAAAAATCTACAAAAGAAAAGACAACGGCAAACACAAGTCTTCATTTAATAGAGAATCGATTATAGATACAACCCGAAGAACTGCAGATGTTGTAAATCAGAAACAAAATAAGTTGCTGGAAAAGCTCAGCAGGTCTAGCAGTATCTGTGGAGAGAAATCAGAGTTAACATTTCAGGTCAAGTGACCCTTCCTCAGGACTGGAAGATAAAACCTGGCTGATAATGCAAGGTTACCATATAATAATCACAACAAAATCCAAACTTTAAACATCCAACTGCTCTATTTTTCCTTCCAGTGGGAGTTTGGATCCTGGGAATTACAGCTCATTGGGACATGTACTTGCATTTGTAACAACTACTGACAAAAAGTCATTTCAAATTGAAGGATGAATTTTCTTTTTCATAAATACTTTTAATCCATAGACAATGCAACTCTCCTAGCTCACAACACGCAATGTGAAAAGTGGTGTTGCTACTGCTGCTTGTAGCTACTCCTACAAGAGATCAGTTGTCTCAGTGTCACAGTTGTCTGTCTCTCTCCACTGCAGCTCATCTCTACTTTTCTGTAACACCCACCATCCAACTACAATCGTGCTGACCCCTCTTCCTGCTGCCCTTCACTTTACCCTCAATACGTGCTCTAGATACGTCTATGCGATATAAATTTCAGACTATCAATTCCTCACTGATGATAACAAAGAGGTATTTAAGAAAGGAGTGAATATCTACAGCTTTACCATAGTTACACATAAACCCACTGAGACAATCTTCTAAAGAATTCTTCATTTTAAAACACTTTCCATGTTACGCTTTATGATATGCAGAAACTGATGGGGTGCAGGCAGTGGCAAATGATCTGTGCACTGCCCAGTGAGAGACTTTGGATTGTTGTTCCCCTCATTCATTGACACTTCCTTTGATCTGTCTGTTCAATCTTTATCTTACAGGCTCTTTGTTAGAAAACCTTTTGTCTGCTTTGCCTCGTGTGATTCACCTGACAGCCATCTAGGCTTCTCTGTTTGTGGTGGAGAGCTGAGCACACAGAGAATAATGCAAATAAAAATATTGAAAGTGATAATGGATCACCTTGATATACATAGCTTGATGTGCCTATGACGCAATGCTATCTGTATTGATAGAGCCCCAGGCAACAAAGAAATTATAATGTCTTAGAAATAATTTTTCAATGAAATATAGTCTTTACTAATTTTAAAATGAGCTACTCTGCAGTTTTTATGATTAGTTTGAAATGTCAGGACATGCCTTAAATTCTTACTGAATAGGTTGTCAATTTTGCTGAGACAAGGAAAACTGCCAAGTTGGGCTGAAGGGTCTGTTTCTGTGCCATATATCTCTGACTAAGTATTGCAATAATAGGTCAATGGGCAGCAATGATCAAGAGAAATAAAAACACATTTACATTAGACCCTTGCTCACCTTAGCAGCAATGATTAGACTACTCTTCCTACAGTGTTGAAACAGCCTCTTTGGCCCAATATGTCCACACCAAACCTGTGATGAGTAACCCACCCAGACTCATTTCCCTGACTAATGCACCTAACAAAAGGGCAACTTAGCATGGCTAATTCACCTAACCTGCACACCTTTGGACTGTGGGAGGAAACCGGAGCACCCGGAGGGAACCCACACAGACATGGGGAGAATGTCTGTGTGGAGTTTGCACAGTCACCCAAGTGTGGAATCGAATGTGGGTCCCTGGCACTGTGAGGCAGCAGTGCTAACCACTGAGACAACGTGCTGCCCCTGAAGGGTTACGCTGATTGTTTCAATCTTCTGCTTCCTACTACTCAGGGGCCAGCTGGGCATTCCATACCATTTCTATTTTTCCATCAATTTTGCAATGATACGGGCAGCAGCATACAAGGTTTTGAGTGGTGCGGGCGATGATGAGACTCTGACAGAATTAGGTAAGAAGGTCAGCAAGGCCACCTCAACGTCAGGGCCATCTCACTCCATTTTCCACGCTTCTTTCAAGCCGCATGGTGAGATTCTCACTGGACATCAGGGTGATGCCAACTCATGGGGATTAGTGCATGTTCAGCACCTGGTGAACAGCACAACTTGCTCATTAATATTCAGCCTCCTATCTTACCAAAATCACCAAACAAATCAAATGTCAGGGAAATGTGACAGAAAAGAGAATTCACTCCCTCTGAACAATCTCCATGATAGACGCCAGGACCTAGCCCAATGAGCACAGGCTATATGCAATCCACATCCATGGACATTGACATCTAACATGTGTCTCTAAGACCACCACAACACATCTCTGACCCAGTTGGAGTACCCTTCTCCACTATTTTAATGCTTGGTGGGCTGTTTTCCTCCTCGAGTGAGGAGTGAGAGGCAGGTCTTTAGTGAGATGGAAGTAGCTGGCACAGCTGTTACTGTTGGCACAAGTTGTGAGCTCTCCTGACTGAGTGGGCAATGCAGCAGGCAAATACAGTTAGTGATATGGGGGTTAGGATGAGTGAGTGAGCGAGCGCAGTGGAAGGTGTTGCAGATAATAATGAGGGAGGTGGACCATGAGTCTTGGTGGGAGGTGGGTACAGTTGTAGAGAGAGAGTAAGGGTGAGATGTTGGGGAACAGATGGTGGCACTGATCCTAGCAGAGTAGAGGTTATTAACCTCCTTCCTACAGTGCTGGGCATTCCTCCAGACAGCAGGGACTGCACTGATCCTGGTGGTAACTTCAGACATATTGTCTAGCTATCACCATTAACAACTAACCTGAGAATGCAACTTTTAAAAAAGGTTTTGTGCTTTACACATGAAAGAAGTGAAACTATCATGGTATTCTAACAGATGAAAGGCTTAACAGACAATCAATTTTTCAATGTATAATTTCAGTTACATCACACTGTAAATTTTTGCTGTAAATTCTGTGTGTTAGGATTGAGCCCTCCACTACCACCTGATGAAGGATCGACGCTCCTAAAGCTAGTGTGCTTTCAATTAAACCTGTTGGACTGTAACCTGGTGATTTTTAACTTTGGACACCAAATTAGAATGAGTATGTGAAGAGGGAGGTCTGTGACACTGCACGAGAGAGCTGTCTGTGAGAAGCTGTGTACAGATAGAAATAAATGTTTCTGTTAATGAGGAGTTGAAATACAGTAACAAGCAAAAAGGAGCAAGCTGCCTCAGGGACGTGCAGACACCCATGACCCCGATACTCCATACTGGAATCTTAGCTTTCAGGTCAAAGAAAACCCAATAAAGCACCAAGTCTCCTAATAATTGTGGGCTCCAAAAATAATCAAGGAGCATCTCAACCAATTCATTACAACATGTTTCAATCAATTTCTTTTATAATGTCAAGACCTCAAATCTTTGGAACTCCAGATCTTGTTCACATTTGTTCTCTCTGCAATCTACTGACTTGTAAACCCAAACTTGGCAGCATAGAGCCCCGAGACTTGTTTAATTAATCACAATTCAATAATCTGGGTAAATGCACATAAGCTTGTTTGGAGTTGAGTTTGCTGGTGTCAGATGAGCTGATGTGTCAAATGGTCACCCACATTCCCAAGGGGAAGTCATCACTTTCAGATTTCTACCCACAATGCCACTTGCTTGAATCAAGGGGATAAGATCAGGTCAGTTCTGTCTTTCAGGAAAAGTACAGCAGGTCAGGCAACATCAGAGGAGCAGGAAAATCACGTTTCAGACAAAAGCCCTTCATCAGGAATTGAGGGCTTTTGCCCGAAACGTCGGTTTTCCTGCTCCTCGGATGCTGCCTGACCTGCTGTGCTTTTCCAGCACACTCTGATCTAAACTCTGGTTTCCAGCATCTGCAGTCCTCACTTTGCCCACTTCTGGTCTTTCAGCCCATCGCACCCCACTTTGGAGATTATACTTAATCTGTGAATGATTTCCATTGACCAGTCTTTGCTGCCCTCTCTGTCTTTAATAGCTTGGTTTGGCAAAATGAAGAACACAACGCAAGCTTTTTGTCTGAAGTTGTTCGCATGAGGTGCAGATCTTTGAGTGCACGATATTAAATCAACTCTTTATCTCCACATCTGACTGATTTGGTGTCCTTTGTTAATTCCACTCAGGTCTGTGAAGTTATGTTAGCACTGAATCCTGTACCTAGAGGAAATTGGCATGTAACATACAAAATAGCAAAACCAAAGATAAAATCTTTCTCAGGCTTTAGTCTGTAAACAGCCTATACATATCCTACACTATTTGTCAACAGATTGCATAAAACTGGATATTAGTAAGAGACTTTTAGCCAGGAGCCAAAACGTGATCAAGTCTGATGAACAAACTGAAACATTTTAACAATATTTCAGTTACTGTCCTTATGCCATGAAACATTGATGACCCTTGGAAGAACTGTATTTCAACACAAACAGTAACTCCTATAGAACTCAAGGGTCAACATCCCGTCATAAACAATCTTCTCACATAAAAGGTTCCTGGCAAAACCCAGAATCCCGAGAGCCTGTCAGCAGCTGCAGTCTTTGGACAACTGCTCACACTGTTCAGGAGTGTACGGACTCTGGATAATCACGACTGCTGCTCTTTCCCACAGCCATGCCTGCCTGTCATGGCTGTGGCCTCTGGTCATTTTAAACTGGAGGAAATTGGCCACTGTTTATAAAGAAAGAATTCCCAGAGAACAACAAATTACCATCAGCTACAGGCTCAGATTGTCAGAGGAAACAACAGATAGCTGCTATCTGTGTGGCTAAATGGGCAGGCTCTGTCTGAAAACATCATTTTCAATTGATTTCCCTGCCTCCAACCCACACTCCATGTGAATACAAACACACAAAATGGGGCTGGATTTCTGGGTATCGGAAAAAATAGCAGATGGATAGAGTCAGTGTCACTTGAATCAATGGGATTGTTGGGAGCAGAGGTTAGCAGATTTAGGCAGCTGGTCGCAATGGAAGAAACACAATAGGAAAGCATTAGGTGGTTAATAAATGTAAAAAAAAACCACAGGTGATTTGGTAGTGGGGTTAAAAAAAAATTTAATTGTGTATAAGAGCACCCCTGGATATAAAAAGGGAAGAGTTCGGAAAAAAAGGGCTCTTGTGATGCAGTGGTAGCGTGCCTACCTCTAAGCCAGGTGATTTAGGTACATAGAACATAGAACAATACAGCACAGAACAGGCCCTTCGGCCCACGATGTTGTGCCGAACTTCTAACCTAGATTAAGTACCCATCCATGTACCTATCCAAATGCCGCTTAAAGGTCGCCAATGATTCCGACTCTACCACTCCCACGGGCAGCGCATTCCATGCCCCCACCACTCTCTGGGTAAAGAACCCACCCCTGACATCTCCCCTATACCTTCCACCCTTCACCTTAAATTTATGTCCCCTTGTAACACTCTGTTGTACCTGGAGAAAAAGTCTCTGACTGTCTACTCTATCTATTCCTCTGATCATCTTATAAACCTCTATCAAGTCACCCCTCATCCTTCGCCGTTCCAACGAGAAAAGGCCGAGAACTCTCAACCTATCCTCGTACGACCTATTCTCCATTCCAGGCAACATCCTGGTACAAGTCCACCTGCTCCAGATTTGTGTCATAACAACTCTGAATAGGTGGATTAGGAAAATAGATCCTTTTTTTTTTAAAAAAAGTAAAGCATTAAGCAAAATCCAGGTCAGGCTTCTTTTGTGGGCAGACCCAGAATTACAAAGTTCAATAGGTTTATGGAGCCTATACTCTCACTGCCAATAGGTTCAGCTGAACGTTTGCTAATGAGTTGAAATAATCATTTACACAAAAAGAGGAGAACAGGATGATTTTTTTTTCCCTCTCACAATCTGGCTGCCACCATCCTGACAGATGGATAGTGGGATGAAAGGGATGTAGAGCAAACAGGCTAGGGAAAAGATCTGAGGATGTGGAATGTCAGAATGTCATACCTGGTGCTGATGAAAGAGCAAGATCAGACAAGTTGGAGTCTCTCCAGGGAAGCAATTACTGATCTATGGCACAAACATTATCAAACAGCTCTGAAGGCCACTGTGCCTCTAAATGTTTTTGCCACTGCATTATTTGAATCTCACGAATGGAGATTTTTCCAGCATTAGTTGCTGAATCACGTTCACCTGCATTCAAGATGTATCTGATACATTTTCCATGACTTGTACCAAGCACAGAGACTTCTATCCCATCAATATGCAGGGTGACCTATCATGCACAATGCAGGAATTTGCGTGTCAATACTAAACTTCTGGGATTAGATAATATCATCTCCTTCACCTTCAGTCAACTACCCCACAGTGCAGCATTTAAAATATGATAAGAGAGTATGGAGCTGATTGCAAAATGTTTATGCTGCCATCCATCATTGTGGATTATTAATTACTCTCTCATACAACCCAGAGAACAACGGAAAGTGCCTGCTACCAAGAACTCCATTCAGCAGCTGCTCATTACTGTGATTCCCAGGAAATAATTCTGGTGCCTGGATTGCTCTGGGGGTGAAGCCACAAGTTTCAAATATGGTCAGGTCAAAATGTGGGGAAAGATCATGGTCTGAAGTATAATGACATAACCTCAATCAGACAACAGTTTAAAATCACAAGTGTTGCACATGGATTAAAATAACTAACAGAGGGCTTTGACAATCACATAACAGGGATTCATAGTAAACTTCCAGAAGTTTCTCAGAAGTCAAAGCCAGCCGGAGGATTAATACTTAGACATCCTAATGGGACTGGAATGCTAACTATGTTATAATCTGCCACAGAGACACCTTTGGTCATCTAGAAAAGCCCTTACACAACAGAACTGCAAGTTCTACCACCTTCTCCTGTAAGAACTAACATAACAAATGCCCACTTAACCTCGGAGGTAGGCCATGGACAATGGGTTATTTGTAATGCAAGCCAGATTACTCCCTGGTGTGGGGGATACTGGCTGTGAAGAAAGGTTGGATAGACTAGGTTTCTTTTCACTGGAATGCAGGAGGGTGAGGGGCGATCTGTTAGAAGTTTAAAAGATTGTGAATGGCATGGATAGTAAGATATATAGAGTGGAAAGTATGAGGCTTTTTCCCCCAGGGTGAAGGGGTCAGTTACTAGGGTAAAAATCTTCGAGGAGAAAGTGAGGACTGCAGATGCTGGAGATCAGAGCTGAAAATGTGTTGCTGGAAAAGCGCAGCAGGTCAGGCAGCATCCAAGGAACAGGAGAATCGACGTTTTGGGCATAAGCCCTTCTTCAGGAAGGGCTTCCTAAAGAAGGGCTTATGCCCGAAACATCGATTCACCTGTTCCTTGGATGCTGCCTGACCTGCTGCGCTTTTCCAGCAACACATTTTCAGCAGTTACTAGGGTAGACAGGTTCATGGTGCAAGGGGGGAGTTTAAAAGAGATGTCCAGGCATGTTTTTCGCACAAAGGGTGGGGAGTGCCTGGAACATGCTGCCAGAGGAGGTGGTGGAAGCAGATACAATAACAGCATTCAAGAAGCATCTGGACAAATACAGGAATAGGAAGGGAATAGAGGAATATGGATCCTGTAAGGGAAGACAGTTTCAGTATGGAAGGGCAAAATGTGTTGGCACAGGCTTGGAGGGCCGAAGGTTCTGTTTCTTTGCTGTTTTGATCTTAGTTCTTGTTTTAATGCAAGCTTTTGTCTCAATGGTAACTGTTCAATCACCAAAGGAACCTCAGTCACACAAGTCCCACAGTGCTGAGTCCAACTGTCCTTGACCATGTGGTTTTGAACTAGCAGTCAGTAGCGAGATTAACATTACTTTACAATCGCATCTCCTGACAATATCAAAACCAGTAACTTTGGATTACAAAGGAAACGTCTCTGGCCTGTAAAAAAAACAGCCAACTACCTGGATTTATACTCTCTGCAAGTAATCAATCTTCTTTCATCAAAATAGCAATGCAGAAACCATATCTCAGCAATTTTCCTCCGAAGATCTTTGAAAAAAGCTTTAAAGAAACTTTGACCTCTTAGTTGCTGACGAGCCAACTAACCACTCTCACAAAAGGAATTCCTGACTGCTACCTTCAGCTTTGAACTTCTGGACTCCATATTTGAAGCAAGGGCAAGGATAATCTGGTATCCTTGGTTGTTTTCTACTCAAGCTGCTGCTAATTGAATAATCTCTTTATCCTCTTTTGACTCAGTCTCTCCTACCTTTGCAAGCATTCCTATGTTACAAAGTAATCCCCTCTCTCCCCCTGCCCATTCTAACAATGTGCAAAATAATCCCTGTAATAAGTTTAAATTCACTAAACTTGTAGTAGGTGTTTTTTTTTTTAAATTCATTCACGCAATGAGTGCATCGCTGGCTAGGCCAGCATTTATTGCCCATCCCTGATGGTGGTTAAGAGTCAGTTGTTCATTGCTATCGGTCTGGAGTCACATGTAGGACAGACCAGTTGAGGATGGTAGTTTCTTCCCCTAAAAAGGTCATGACTGAACCACGTGGATTTTTCCTGATAATTGGTTCATAGACATCAGACTGTTAATTCCAATCTTGTTTTTAAAAAACTAACTTCAGATTCTAGCATCCTTCAAAGCAGGATTCTAACCTGGGTCCCCAGGACACAACCGAGATCTCCAAATTAACAGTGCAGTGATAAGACCACCAGACCATCACCTCCCCATGTTGTGTGTTATTGTGGTCCTTACAGTCAGAATTCACAAATAATGGGCATGGGGAAATATGGCATCACTATTTACAGAAGACGAAAAAGTACATAAAATCATTCCAGGTGAGAGAGAGGTGAGAGTGAGAGAGAGAGAGTGAGAGAGAGAGAGTGAGAGAGAGAGAGTGAGAGAGAGAGAGTGAGAGAGAGAGAGTGAGAGAGAGAGAGGGTGAGAGAGAGAGGGTGAGAGAGAGAGGGTGAGAGAGAGAGGGTGAGAGAGAGAGGGTGAGAGAGAGAGGGTGAGAGAGAGAGGGTGAGAGAGAGAGGGTGAGAGAGAGAGGGTGAGAGAGAGAGGGTGAGAGAGAGAGGGTGAGAGAGAGAGGGTGAGAGAGAGAGGGTGAGAGAGAGGGTGAGAGAGAGGGTGAGAGAGAGGGTGAGAGAGAGGGTGTGAGAGAGGGTGTGAGAGAGGGAGTGAGAGAGGGAGTGAGAGAGGGAGTGAGAGAGGGAGTGAGAGAGGGAGTGAGAGAGGGAGTGAGAGAGAGAGAGAGAGAGAGAGGGTGAGAGAGAGTGAGAGAGTGAGAGTGAGAGAGGGTGAGAGAGGGTGAGAGAGGGTGAGAGAGGGTGAGAGAGGGTGAGAGAGGGTGAGAGAGAGTGAGAGAGAGTGAGAGTGAGAGTGAGAGTGAGAGTGAGAGTGAGAGTGAGAGTGAGAGTGAGAGTGAGAGTGAGAGTGAGAGTGAGAGTGAGAGTGAGTGAGAGAGATTCATTTTCAAACTCATCCATAACAACAACAAACAGACCAATGCCATCACAATGGATGGCCACAGACTGCAGTTGCCTGCACTCACAGATGAAATGGCTTTGAAACAGAAAAGTTCGATTAACAACTGGTTTTGTTAATGCCAAGATGAGCAGCCCCAATCAGGGAGCTCATTCTAGGTAGTGAACCTAGCTGACCTTGTTGCAATCACTACAGAGTCAATGAATGCTTTAAATGCAGATCAACAGATTTTTGGTTGACAGGGATTCAAGGATTATCAGGAGCAGATGGAAAAGTGGACCAGCTAGTGGGCACTTTTGCTGGGCCACAGCATCAATCCCACTTATCAAAGGGTTTCTCAGTAAGGGTTAAACCAAATGCACATGCCTCTGCCAGTCACCTTAACCTAGCCAAAAACCCCATTTTGAATTTCCCTGGTTCTCAAATTGCTTATTAAAAACAATAGTGACTCAGCATTAGCGGTGGCTTGGGGTCGTAATATTCCTTAACTAAATCCATCGACTCTTGAAAGGTTTCAGTATCTGGTGCCTCAGGGGCTGTTAGTAACCAAAATAAGCTGTGAGTTCACAGGCTATCAGGAGAATTACTCGTTGCTTTTCTTCTGCCCCAATGTCATTTGCCCAGAAAAAAAAAACATTCTCTCTACATACTGGGCCCAGTCTTCAATGGCAGGATCGAATGAGTTAAGCTTCCCAAATAACAGCATGTCAGGAATGCCAATTCAAAGACAACGTTTGCAAACAAATTTCTTTAGGGGCCTGTTTTGCTGTCATTGGGGTGGCACGGAGGCTCAGTGGTTAGCATAGCTGTCTCAGTGCCAGGGACCCATGTTCAATTCCAGCCTCGGGGAACTGTCCCCGTGGAGTTTGCACATTCTCCCAGTGTCTGCGTGGGATCCCTCTGGGTGCTCCGGCTTGCTCCCACAGTCCAAAGATGTGCAGGTTAGGTGAATTGGCTATGCTAAGCTGCCCATAGTGTTCAGGCTGTATAGGTTAGGTGCATTAGGTAGGGGTAAATGTAGAGTAATAAGGTAGGGGAATGGGTTTGGGTGGGATACTCTGAGGGTGGGTGTGGACTTTGTTGGGCTGAAGAGCCTGTTTCCACACTGTAGGGATTCTATAATCGCCATTGAAATATACGACAGAGCTGTCATCAAGTCATCCTTTATTTACATGAGGAGAGTCCTGGACACTGATCCAGCACCCTCAGAGCCAGCTGTCAGAGTGAACAGGATAGCTGACACTCCTTATCTGTCAAGCAGGACTCCCTTGTTATAATCACGCTAAAACCCAAGTTTTGTTTCCTGTTCAAGTGTTTATGGTTAATAGCTCTATAGAGGTATTTCTAAATCGAATACATACCCAAAATAATGGTGTGTGAATAGTTGATATGATATTTAGTGTGAAATAAATGTGTTTACTCTCCATGTGATCAGCCAGCTGTGAAATTAATATAGTTTTTTTCTCCTTGTCTTTGCATATCTGTGACAGTGGCCTACACCCTCTCACTCAGGCAGATGTAACCCTGGTAGAAGACAATTAACCTAGCTGTAAATATCCAGCTGCTCAGATACTTTGTGTTAACTTCAGCAGAACTAACACTATTGCTCCAAAACGCAAAACCACAATGAAGGCAGAAGGAAATAGCTTTGCTCCTGTAGGGAGCTGATGCGTTTCCTCATCAAATCTTGATTTTTGACTTACTCTGGGGCAGAACATGACAGATAAAAGGAGTTTGGAAATTTTCCAAACTCCTTTACTTTCATGTAGGTTAGGAGAGATTCAGAGCTGAAAATATGTGTTGCTGGAAAAGCACAGCAGGTCAGGCAGCATCCAAGGAGCAGGAGAATCGACGTTTTGGGCATGAGCCCTTCTTCAGGAATGAGCTCATTCCTGAAGAAGGGCTCATACCCGAAACGTCGATTCTCCTGCTCCTTGGATGCTGCCTGACCTGCTGTGCTTTTTCAGCAACACATATTTTCAGCTCTGATCTCCAGCATCTGCAGTCCTCACTTTCTCCTAGGAGAGATTCAGCCAAATGTTGGTGTCTGCACCATCTATCATGTATCTGATGTCAGTGTTGTCAAAATAGATCCTCCTTGTGTTCTTTTTTAAAGTCCTCATTTCTAAGCAGTTCATTTTTTAAAATTCAGAACATGAGATACATCTGGGTCCAGCACTTATTGCCCGTCCCTAATTGCCCTTAAGAAGGTGGGGGTCAGCTCCCTTCTTGCACTGCAATCTTGGAACTGGAGTTAAAGCCCAAAATACAGATTGATAAAGATGTTATTGTTCTATTCTCTGAAATAGAGATGATCACAAGGGTGTATCCTCATACAGCTGGTGGGTTTAATGATTCCGCCTTTCTTCAATATTGATGTGAACAGACTGAGATTCTGAGAGATGTGATGTTTCTCCTCAGGCAGCATTATATGGGTAGCCATTCAAAAGGTTACCATCAACTCTGATAAGAGCCAAGGGTGAAGAGTGGATAAAACCAGAGGAACGGAATTCAACAAGGAGCCTAATTTGGTTCAGATTCCTTTTTAAGTAAAAGTGAGTTACAGGAAGAAGTGAAAGAATCACCCAGGGAAACATCTGGAGGTCAAGCAGAGAGTTTCCCAGATATGAAGGATTCCTTCTCGTGAGACACTGATTTAATTCAAATCCTTGTAAAGCCCTGAACATTCATTCAAGACCTTGAACCAAGAGATGTAACTGATCAGAACATTAAAATGCTCCTGTTACAATAGGCTACTTGACCTTAAATATGAGCAGTCCAGCTGTGTCCCCTCTCTGGGTGTCAAATCTGCACAAACCAAGCACTAACAGGGATCTGGCCAATAGTCAACCAGTTGGCGAAGGTTAATTAGAACACCTCTACCAGGATCTTAATTACCTCAGCTCAGAATATCACTAAAACCTGCAGAATCTCTGCAGGAGAAATCCGATAAGACCTGATATTAAACATGGAGATCATGTTGTTATGTGAATATTCCTATCAAGGCAGACACCACTCAAAATTCACTGAGCATAGAATAATGCACCATGGTCTATGAAACCATGAATCCACGTGATCCCATAGTAACACTAATGGATCTATTGTACAACTCAACTCCACTCCCTTAAGTCACCATGCACACCCAGTCATGCAGAAGATTTAAAGGCACCATACACTTTAATTATATATTTTTATCTGACGGCTTGTAAATCTATTCGACTGTTGAAACACTCGAGTCCCAAAAAGGTGGGAGGGTGAGGGTAAGGTTTACTCTGGATTTATGAATGCTGCTGCCAATTTTGCAATGTTTATTCATGCAAAATATTTCAGGTGTTTGCAGTCTCTGCCATTGCTATTTCAAAGTGTATAGATGATTGACAGTTTAATTTCCCTGTAGTACAAGGACTTTTTTTAAAAACATAGAAACAAATTATGAACATTTTCCAGCTTTTTCTACACATTTTGTTGATTATGGTGTTCATTGTTTTTTTTTGCATAGTGTAGTAGTTTGATGCAAGTACAATAAATTGACACTGACACAGGAGGCCCCAGGACTGAATTAAGTGGCATAGCCTGACACGAGGAGCGTTGATATTTAGAGAACCATTTGAACTTAACATTCACACAACCCCCTGAAACATACTATGGTTCATGAAGTGCTTGAGCAACAAGTCTTTACAAAGCTGGTTCAACTCCATGAGAATTGTGGAGGAGTAGAGTGATAGAAGTTTGTAGTATCTTGTTATAATTTGGAAACATACACAAAAGGGAGAAAAGATAGATTTTGTTTTCCAGTTCTGTGAAAATGGCTTTTAATGTTTTAAAATTATTGTCAGAGTGTGCTTTTAAATAGTCAACTAAAGACACCTTTTTCAAAAAACTTGTGACCAAAGTTACCAGAAAGATAATTACTGAATGCTTTTCAAAATGGGATAGTTGAGTTAAGAAGAAACCATTCAAGCAGAAGGCTAGTTTTATAGTTTATAAAAGGTCAGCAGGCAGTGAAAGTTGGTAGCAATCTCCAGATTGTCAGAATTAGAAAGAGGAATTCAAACTAACAGAGCTGGGAAGAAATCTTCAGGCCATCGGAGCTGAAAAGACATTTTCATCTGTTTCAGCAATCTAATGTGAAGAGCTGTGGAAAGAGCTACTTGACTAAAAATATTAAAGTGAAGTTAGCAGGGATCTTTCACTGGGATTGTGTGACTGTCAAAAAAATGGTTCAAAGTTCTGCTTGCTGTTTTTGTCAAGATGTTTTTAAATTGTCACACATTTGTATAGTTTTTCTTTCTCCTTTATGTAATGGCTTGTGTCCTTTTGTTAATAAAGCATTAGCAGCCTCATGTGAATATGTTCTCAGAATCACAGCAGAAGGGCAGGGGAAGTGTTAGACTGGTGGTAATATCACTAGCCTATTAACCCAGAGACCCTCAATGTCTTGGGTTCAAATCCCACCATAGCAGAAGGTGGAAATTAAATTCAATAAAAATCTAGAATTAAGAGTCTGGTGATGACTGAAATGACTGCTGATCACTAACCAAAGCTGATGGGGTTTGCTAGTGGCCTTTAGGGAAGGAAATCTGCCAACCTTACCTGGTCTGGTCCAGGTGCACATCAATACAGTTGACCCTTAACTATCGTATGGGCAATAAATACAGTGATACCCACAACCTGTGAATAAATAAAAACAGGAGGCCATTCAGCCAGCCTATGTTGTCTGCATTAGCTCAAACAAATCTGGCTTTATCACTTTACTGGTGCAACTTATTTCTATCTAAACAACCATCCAGTCCCCACTTGAATGTCTTAATTGAATCTGCCTTCACCACATTTTCAGGCAGTGAATTCTAGACCCTCACTCTTCGCTGGGTGAGAAAGATCTTACTCTCACCATGCATTTGCTTCTTTTGCAAATTGCTTTAAAATTTGTGCCCTCATATCCTTATTCAGTGACTGATAACCATGGTAACCAGACTGAAAGAGAGACAACTAATGATACGTCAAACTTAGTTCACTGTGGAAACTGACCTGTCAGATATCACTATCATTTGGGATCAGAACTTTAGGAACATGTCTCTCTCCACAATGGATTTGCTCTGATGGGGAGTGCCAGTGGGGGAGAAACCAAAAAGCTCAGCACTGGAGTTAGGAATCATTGCATCAGGACTTGCCATTTTTATAGGTCTCCCAAGTCATTCTGACTCAGCATACTTCCAGGTTTCAATCTTCATTTGAACTCATGACCACAAAGCTCGAAGTAAAAGGTTTGGCAAACTCCAAGCTGACCATTCTTAGAGTGTCAACACCTTCAAAGGTGCAGTCACAGCAAAGACAGACAGAATGATGGGAAACTTCTCCATCCACAACAATGTTCACCTCATTGCTACACCACTCATTAGGACCATTAATTGCTTACCCATAAAAATAACTCACACCCAGGACAAGAAGCTACAAGTAGGAGCAGAAGTAGGCCATTCAGCCCATCAAGTCTGCTGTACCATTCAATAAGATCACTGATCTGATCATCCTCAACTCCACTTTCCTGCCTTATCCCGTGATCCTCTTACTGATAAAAAAAAATCTCTATCTCAGCCTTGCATCTACTTAAGCACCCAGCTACAAGAGCTTTCTGTGGTAAAGAATTCCACATATTCACAATCCTCAAGAAATTCTTCCTCATCTTGGTTTTAAGTTTGCAACCCCTTAGTCTGAGATTACGCCCCTTCATCCTGGAGTTTCTACAAGGGGAAGACAACCTTTCCACATCTACCCTATCCAATTCCGTCAGAATATTGGTTCAACTCTCATTTTTCTAAACTCCAATGGAGCATAGATTGCACCTACTCAACGTTTCCTCATAATAGAGTCCCTCCATACCTGGAATCAATCAGGTGAACCTTCTCTGGACTGTCTCTACATCTCTGCTTAGGTAATAGGCCCAGAGCTGTTTGCAGCATTCTAGTTGTGGTATGACTAGTGCCTTGTCTAATTTGATCAATACCTCCTTATTTTTTATATTCTATTCCTATTTAAACAGAGACTGATATACCATCTGCCTTCCCAATTACCCACTGAATAGCCAATTCTCAGTAAGTATAGATGCTGTTGCAGTGGAGTAGAAAATGGATTGGACAGCAAGTCCCAAGAAAATCCTGGATCACTGTTATATATTACTGAGATAATGCACTAGTAATTAAATCTTGCTATTCCTGAAACTTTCACAGACTTTTCAGCTAGCCCCTGCACATACAGACAGACACAAAAACGTATAGCTGGAGGATGAATAGGGAATACAGTTGAATGGTTCCTTACCACATGGTTCACAAAGATGATTCTTTTGATTTGCCAGGGCTCACTGCTCAACAATCTCTGTCTTTTCTCCCATTATTTTCACTTCTTTGCAGAAGGAGAGAGGGATTGGTTCACAACGTATAAAGACTTTGACTTATTGGTTAAAAGCAATCATTAACAGTAACAGGTGAGTGGACTTTCTTCAGGCCTCAGGTGTTTTGCTTTACTGCAGAAGCTCAGACAACACTTTTCTTTCATGATATCTGAAGGCTTCTGACTATATTACTCACATCCACAAGCTGTTGAGCTTACTAAGAGCCAATCACATAGTTCTTTACAGGCAGAAGGCCTTTGCCACCAACAACTGGTCATCATTTCACAGACGAATCAGCAACTCAGACTCAATTTGTCTACAATCTAATTTGTCTACAACTAAACTTCCCTCACTGCTTGAAAAAAAAACTGTGTAAACAGCATTTACAATGAGTAGTGGTAACTTCCTTTCAAAAAGTGCAACAATTCCTTCCACAATTCTTGGTTTTTAAAACAGTCCAATTTCCCATTTCAGCTCACAATCAAACCTATAGAAGAATTAAAAAGTACAGTCTCAACAACTCCCACACCCACATCTTCATAAAGGGCAAGATTCACAGATAGCTGTCTGACTGCAATTTAAAACCCATGTACAAATTGGCAGAGTTCCAGCAAAATAGAGTCCTGCCCCAAAAGCTCAGCCATCAGTCATTCACACAACAACCCCTCTCCCCCATTGAAGCCACATCTGACTGGACTAAACCTTACTGCAGCCTCAAATAATATAGTATTATTTAAATAGTAATGGACTGAAATTCTGCTGAACCCTATTTTTAGCTCCCTGGTTAACTAGGGTTAATGATTTCTTAAAATAGTGCATGGATGAATTTTAAATAATCGCATTAACTATCACACTAAGACAGATACTCAACAGAATAGATATGAGAAGATTCTAAATTCATTTTAGCACGATTAATGTACTGAATCATTTGTAAATTTCCAAACCACTGTAGAATAAATGTAATGAAAATCTTTTCCATAAAATACCCTCTAGGACTTAAGAGCCGATTCCAATTTTTAAAGCATTTTGCTTGCGAAATGTAATTGACCTCACTCCCTTGATATTAACCTTAATATCGATACTTAAAAATTTAGCAGAAATTCATTGAGTTTTTTTTCTTTCTGGTTTTAGATATATGTCAGTTTAGAAAATATACTTGGACGTCTTGCTCCGGCTTTCAGAGTCCTTAACCAGGACAGCAGCCTTCATATTACCAAGACAACAATTACAAAATCATCTTTGCATTTTAGAGAGCTGACAGAATTTCCCACCATTTAGCCGAGAGATCAAAGGTGAGGCAATAAAAATTATTTTGGCCTTGATTAATGTTGTATGAATATTAGCGAACTAATATATAAAACATAATGTGAGAGATGCCTCTATCCATTATTTCAATGGCCACACTGCTCAGTGTGATCACATGAAATTCCTTAGGGTGCTCCTTTACCAGAATCATTAACCCATTTAAAATAAATAGGTTAACAACCTCATTATAATAACGCACCAAGGAATTTACATGGATGCTTTAAGAATTGTTCGATGAGCTGAAAGTAAACGACCTAATCTTCACACACTGGCATTTTCTGGCAGGGCTCAGTTGCCAGTAATTAGCACTGGGAGCATTCAGCAGTTCCACTTTCCCCTGACCCCAGGTGGGCTGAAACTAACTGCAATGTTCCTGCTGTCGGAGCAGCAGGATTCTGAAATGCGCACAGACAACCCAAATGGATTGTTGTTCTGCTACCGTGTCCAGGGTTGACTTTACAAATTAGCTGTCCCAGGAGGAGCTTCACAGGCATCGAGGTCAGCAGAAATGCACAAATTTCTGCCTGTTAATTTTAATGATCAGAAAAAACCATAAAGCATGAACCTGAAGTATATTCCTGCTATGTGAAACCACACCAGGGCAGCGAATGGGCTCAATCTTACCAGGATGGGAGGTGAGGGTGAGCGGGAATGCAGCAGTTGGCAAACCCTGTGCAGACTTGAACAGGGGCTGATTATGATTGCTATTTGCTTTCTCAGATAGGATTGCAAGTCAATGGATTATAGCGTTGGAGGAGACCACAGGCAGGGACTGGTGAAGGAAGTTTCCAGGAGTTACTGGGTGGAAAGTCAACTTTGGCTTTGTAATGGATCCATCAGGCTGCGACTTCCTGTGATGTTCTCCCCAGCGATTCAGGGAACAAAGTGGCTTGAATTGGTCCAGGAGGGAGGGGAAGAATTTCTGTTCTTTGTGACCCACAAGAAATCAAAGACAGTTTCCTAACTCCCACTGTGCCTCATCAGAGTGGGTTTTGTGAGTATGGGATGCCACCCCCATTCCTGTTTCAGTGGCTAAAAGCCTGTTGGGTTTACAGGGGTAGATGAACTATCATTAGTATCTTAGCAAGAAGAGACTCTTTGTCTTAAAAGCACACCCTCTGACAAGCAGACTCCAAACTCAACATGATTCTATACCCCTTCCTGCGACCTGACATCACATCCCCATTCCCCTACCTGCCAATCTTGACATTCAGCCTTTACATTGTGCCTCCTGCCACTATTGACCCTGCTACACCTGCCTCACTAACCCAAAGCACTCCACCTACTTGGCATTGTGCCACCATAAACCTTCACCATACTGCCACTGTGATCCCATACAAAGTGCCAGCGTGTTACTGGAGATTTAACCGACTGAACACGACACCCAATTCCTGCAAAAGGGGATATGGTTTGACACCCCTTCTCTCCTGCCCCCCCCTCCAGCCACCCCACCCTCCCTCCCTTCAACCTGCTGCTGACTCTCCTGCACCAGGAGGTAACTATGTTTATTTCAGCCACAGCCTGCATTTCTGAAGGAGCCGGGATCAGAGTTACAGACCGGAAATACAGAGTTCAGTACAACATCACAACCCAGGGTAGAATGACAATCAGCCTGTGACCACCCCTCCTCAGAAAATCAGAAAGCTAATGGATACATGGTCTGCACTCCACAAGGTTCTAAGGTCATCTCAAATCTTACAGCATTTTGAGATTGGATGCAGCATAATACAGTAGCCCTTTCAGAACCCTTACCTTTCGTGAGAGAGGACATGTATCCCTGTGAGCTGTTGATGCAGTTGGAAAACAGACAGCACATATGTCCACGCTTAAAATTTGTTGACCATGACATCACCATCTCAGATTTGGTATTTATTTTAACTGAATTGTAAGACTAAGTTGTGAGTTTATCCGTAAGAGACAATGGGGGCACTTAAGTGTCTGCTGGACAAGCATATGGATGGCAGTAAATTGAGGGGTGTGTAGGTTAGGTTGATCTTAGATGAAGGTAAATGCTGAGCATAACATCGTGGGCTGAAGGGCCTGTACTGTGCTGTACTGTTCTATGATCTATGTTCTATGATCTATGTTCCACGTTCTATGTTCTAAGCTCGGTCTTGCTACAAGTTTCACAGACTTTATTGAAAAATCACGAACACAAAACCATGAAACTGACTAAACATCAGCGGTCAACTGTCCACCCTCATCGTGGAACACTGCTGCCCCGTATCTGGTTAACTGCCGCACTTCATGACTTGATCCTCTGTCTCATCTTCTTCTCAATGAAGATATACACTTAATGTCTTGCATCCTTGTTTTACACATCTTTCCACTGTGACTCAGTGTCAATTTTCGTTAAACCACATTTTGGATTAGTTGATTGGTTTTTAATTATCCAAATGTGTTTTCATTGTGATATGCTGAAAATTTGTTGCTGGAAAATCGCAGCAGATCAGGTAGCATCCAAGGAACAGGAGAATCGACGTTTCGGGCATAAGCCCTTCTTCATTCCTGAAGAAGGGCTTATGCCCGAAACGTCGATTCTCCTGTTCCTTGGATGCTGCCTGACCTGCTGCGCTTTTCCAGCAACACATCTTCAGCTCTGATCTCCAGCATCTGCAGACCTCACTTTCTCCTCCTTCATTGTGATATGGTCAATTTGGCCAAGGTCATTGTCATTCTGCTGGAGGTCCACGGATTCCTAACCCTGTAAACCTTCACACAAAACCGAAGACGGAAGGTGATGTGGTGCTGCCCTGCTATTGATGCATCAATTCGTTTGCCAACAATGACCATTTAAGGGGCTTGACAGGGCCAATGCTGTGACGATATTTCCCCTCATGAGAGAGTCTAGAACCAGAAGGTATAGTCTCAGAAAAAAGGGGAACCAATTTAAGACTGAGATGAGGAGGAATTTCCTCTTTTTGAGGGTTGAGTGCCTTTGGAACTCCTTTCCTCAGAGAGTTTGGGCTGAGTTGGCGTGGTATGGTGGCTCAGTGGTTAGCACTGTCACCTCACAGCGCCAGAGACCCAGGTTTGATTCCACCCTCAGGCAACTGTCCGTGTGAAGTGCGTACATTCTCCCGGTGTCTGCGCAATTTTCCGGGTGCTCTGTTTTCCAGATTAGGGTGGATTGGCCATGCTAAATTGTCCTGCAGATCCAGGGATGTGCAGGCTTGGTGGGTTAACCATGGGAAATGCAGGGTTACAGGGATAGGATAAATCTTGGGTCTGGGAGGTATGCTTTTTGAAGGGTCAGTGTTGACTCAATGGATCAAATGGCCTGCATCCACACTGTAGTCATTCTATGAGTCCTTGTGTATGCTGAAAGCTGAGATAGATTCTTAATTATTAGGAGAATCAAGCATTATGGGGAAAAAGCAGAAAGATGGACATGATGAATGTCAGCCATGATCCTATTCGATGGTGGAGCAGGCTCAAGAGGCTGTATAGCCTGCTCCTCATCTTATTTGTTATGGTCACTTGGTGGCATTTAAAGTTCTTATTTCACTGCTACTACAAAAGCATGCTTACAGTTTTTACTGTTTAAAAGGCTAGCAGCCTCCCTGGAAATATCCACAGTCTCACAACTATAATACAGAATCTCTTTACATTGACTTCATAAGACTATAAGACCTTAAGACATAGGGGCAGAAATTAGGCCATTCAGCCCACCAAGCTGCTCTGCCATTCAATCATAGGTTTCTCAACCCCATTCTCCTACTTTCTCGAACCTATCTATCTCTGTCTTAAATGTACTCATTGACCTGGTCTCCACAGCCTTCTGTGGCAATGACTTCCATAGATTCACCGCACTCTGCCTAAAGAAGTTTCTCTTTATCTCCATTCAAAAAGGCTTTCCCTTTACTCTGAGACTGTGCCCTCGGGTCCTAGTCTCTCCAACCAATGGAAACACCTTCCCAACATCCCCAGGCCATTCAGTATTCTGTAAGTTTTAATTAGATCCTCCCTTATCGACTATAAACCCAGCATCCTCAAACATTCCTCATATCTTAAGATTTTCATCCCTTTCCTTCACTCCCTGACATGGCACGATTTGTACAGAACTTTAGCTAACTTTAACTTGGATTTATAATCATCTCGCAAGCAACAATTTGATTGGAAATAGTCAACCTGGTTTCGTCAAGGGCAGGTCATGTCTCTCAAACCTCTGAGTTTTTTGAGAAGATGACGAAGCATGTAGATGAGGGTAGGGCAGTTGATGTGGTATACATGGACTTCAGTAAAGACTTTGATAAGGTTCCGCATGGTAGGCTACTGGAGAAAATGCGAATGCATGGGATTGAGGGTGATTTAGCAGTTTGGATTAGAAACTGGTTTTCTGAAAGAAGGCAGCGAATGATGGTTGATGAAAAATATTCAGTCTGGAGTCCGGTTACTAGTGGTGTGCCACAAGGATCTGTTTCAGGACCACTGCTGTTTGTCATTTTTATAAATGACTTAGACGCAGGCATAGGTGGATGGCTTAGTAAATTGGCAGATGGAGTAGTGGACAGTTTGGAAGAACGTTACATGTTGCAGAGGGACTTGGATAAACTGCAGAATTAGGCTGAGAGGTGGCAAATGGAGTTCAATGCAGCTAAATGTGAGGTGATGCACTTTGGGAAGAATACCAGGAAGGCAGAGTACTGGGTCAATGGAAAGATTCTTGGTCATATGGATATGCAGAGGGATCTTGGAGTCCATGTACATAGATCCCTGTAAATTGCCACCCAGGTTGATAGTGCTGTTAAGAATGCATACGGTGTGTTGGGTTTTATTGGTAGAGGGATTGAGTTCCCGACTGAGAATGTCATGCTGCAACTATACAAAACATTAGTGCGGCCACCTTTGGAATATTGTGTACAGTTCTGGTCGCCCCATTACAGGAAGGATGTGTAAGCATTGGAAAAGGTGCAGAGGAGATTTACCAGGATGTTGCCTGGTCTGGAGGGAAGGTCTTATCAGGAAAGGCTGAGGGACTTGGGTCTGTTCTCATTGGAGAGAAGAAGGCGAAGAGGGGATTTAACAGAGACATACAAGGTGATCAGAGGATTAGATAGGGTGGACAGTGAGAATATTTTTCCTAGGATGATGACATCTGCTCGTATGAGGGGGCATAGCTGCAAATTGAGGGGTGATAGATTTAAGACAAATCTCAGAGGCAGGTTCGTTACTCAGACAGTGGTAAAGGCATGGAATGCCCTGCCTGCCAATGTAGTTAGCTCAGCCACATAAGGGGCATTTAAACAGTCCTTGGATAAGCATACGGATGATGATGGGATAGTGCAGGGTGATGGGCTAAGATTAGTTCCCAGATCAGCGCAACATCAAGGGCCTGTTCTGAGCTGTATTGTTCTATGTTCAAGCATTCAACTGACCTTATCTCTCATGCTTTGCAGTTATGTTAGATATAGAATCCAACGTTAACTATTACACCGAAGAATATGGCAACTAAGTTCGAAAAATACCATATTTATGATCACCTCAATCCTGCAATAAATCTCTGTATGCGTTTAGTTAGAACGTCAGACAAGGCCTGAGTTGCTGGGGACAATGAAACGGGGATATGTTATTGGAACGTTAAGGGTTTCTCTACTTGCCTTGCCTGTAGTATGTTCCCAGCTGATGTTATTACTGGATGAGACAAATTCCAGACTTGAATCTGGCTTGATAGATCATATTTTGATTTTATTTCAAAATAACAAGGTGGTCTTTCACTGAAACACAAGCTTGCAGTGCTGCAAGTTTGGTTTTAACAATAGAACCTAAAACATTACAGTGCAGTACAGGCCCTTCAGCCCTCAATGTTGTGCCGAGCTGTGGAACCAGTCTGAAGCCTAGCTAACCTACACTATTCCATTCTTGTCCATATGCCTACCCAATGATCATTTAAATGCCCCTAAACCTGGCGAGTCTACTACTGTTGCAGACAGTGCATTCCACACCCCTACTACTCTCAGAGTAAAGAACCCACCTCTAACATCTATCATAAATCTATCACCCCTCAATTTAAAACTATGTCCCCTCAGGCTAGCCATCTCCATCTGAGGAAAAAGGCTCTCACTGTCCACCCTATCGAATCCTCTGATGATCTTTTATATCTCTGTTAAGTCGCTGCTCAACCTAATGAAAATAGGTTCAAGTCCTTCAGCCTTTCCTCATAAGACCTTTCCTCCATACCAGGCAACATCCTAGTAAATCTCCTCTGAACCCTTTCCAAACCTTCCACATCCTTCCTATAATGCAGTGACCAGAACTGTACACAATACTCCAAATGTGGGCACACCAGAGTTTTGTACAGCTGCAGCATGACCTCATGGCTCCAAAATTCAATCCCTCTACCACTAAAAGCTAACACACTGTGTGCCTTCTTAACAACCCTATCAACCTGGTGGCAACTTTCAAGGATCAATGTACCTGGACACCAAGATCTCTCTGCTTATCTACACCACCAAGAACCTTACCATTACCCCAGTACTCTGCATTCCTGTTACTCCTTGCAAAGTGAATCACCTCACACTTTTCCACATTAAACTCCATTTGCCACCTCTCAGCCCAGCTCTGCAGTTCTGCCCCTCTGTAACCTGTGTTAAGACGGACCCGCGGGGTCCCGTCTTTGCGTGTTCTTTCGGAAGGAGAGACTCACACTGGCAACTATGGTTAGACACAGACAGCCGTTTATTCACAGAATCTTAACTGGTACAACAAATCTACAAGCATGCATTCGTTGGAGAAGGCGTTCTCCCTTCCCGTTCAAACTTGACACAATTATACTTCGCGCTGCCTGGAGTCCCCGGTCAGTTCGCCTTCCCCATTGGTCCATTCATCTGCGCGCGCTGGGGATCCGTCCTCCTATTGGCCGCATCGAAGTGCCTGTCCAGCTCCTGCTGTGCTTGACAATGGCTCAGCCATCCCCGGGAGCGGTTCCGATCCCGTATTCAATAGTTCATTGTTTCAAGGAATTACTATGCGTCTGGCAGGCTAGCCATTTTCAATAGTTTCAGTTTAACTAAATTGACAATTACACTTATCAACTTTAGACTTAAATAGAGCCATTCACACTCAATAGTTACAGGTTCCGATAGAGCAATTCACACTTGTCTAACAGTTACAGATTCCGATCAGTTTCTTTATTAATCCCGAGTTTCGATGGGGCAACTGATACTGGCTGGTATTTACAGGCTCCAAGATTTAATTAACATTATGCATATCCCTTACAAGCTCCAGCAGTCATGCAGTCGCCTGCAGCAGCTCACCTGGCTGCTGTTAACCATTTCAGGGCTGGAACTAGAAGTGTCTGTTGCAGAACTAGTGTCATCCTCCCTAGCCCTACATTAAACACCCCAGTGAAATCTCCCCAACATTCCCTCCCTTGGCCTCTACTGAGGCCACACCAACCCATGTAAACATTAATGAACGTAAGAGGTCCGGAAGGGGGGAAAGTAAACTACATCGGGTGCCACGTCTGCTGTCCAAAAAAAGTCCCAAGTGTAAATGCCCAGTCGCTACGGTGGTGTGTGGTTTGTCTTGTGTTTTTTTTAAAAACAAATGAGAAAATGTAAGGGCATACTGCCCGCAGTCAGGTACACACCAGCGATCGGAAAACCATTGGAACAGTGTACTGTGCCTCGGCCTTCCCGCCGGCCAGAATGGTTCACAGACCTGCAGGCCCATCCAGGCGTCTGATGTATGTACTGCAGGCCACGTGGTCGGAGGCAATCTCCTCCGAGTGCACAGCGCAATTGCACCTGTGCCAGGCTGACCCGTGCCCGAGGAGACTCTTCTGCCACTGGATAACCTCCAGTCAGTAACGGACAGCAACCTCCATCTAGTTGCCGCTGAGGACAGAGCCGGGCAGTGGCAATCCGATCAAAACCCACGTAGAACCTCCGATTGCAGGGTAGTAGTCACTGGTGTGATCAGCAGTTGAATCCCGGGGCATACAGTACTTCTCGGCCCCTGACTGCAGCGTACAGTATAAGTCAAAGTGCTGCCAATGTAGGTGGGCAAAACTAACATGGAAGGGGTTTATTTTTTTTGAACAGCAGATGTTACACTGAGGGAGAAGGGATAGTATTGGGTAGCAGTAGGGGAAAAAAGAAGCATAAGCACACACCTATTGGAACCCCGTACCCTCCGGAAATAGACGAACCTGAAATAGACCTGTCACCGTGAGCAGTGTGAATTGCCGTACATTAATGACAGTCCCCCGTCTACCGGGAACGGACATACACGCAAACTGCAGCATCTGTATCACTAGGCAGAAACCCAGCCAGTTCAGGAGTCTGTTACTTTCCCTCATTTTCCAGCTCCTTGTCGGGCGCAACCTCCACAACCGGAGTCAGAGTAGTGTTAGGCTTTCCTGACCTGGAGCAATGAGAGAAATGGTGCCAGTTATTGTCCCCCTCCCGGTTCACCCTCAAGGCGTTGGCAGCGACCCCCGTCACTGGGTAGGGGCCATGCCACCGCCCCTCGTCCCAGGTCGTACGGCCCATCTGCCGGAGGTAGACCTTGTCCCCCTCTCGAAGGGGTCGGGACCTGTCGGGGGTGTCCGGCCGTGCAGCCGTAACCTGGTTGGATATTAGCCGGACCATTTCCCCCAGTACTTGCATGTACTGTGTCATGTCCTGATTCATAGTATCCCAATCTGTTTCCCACAGGGGTGATGTTCGGGGGCCAGGCATGGAGCGACCTGTCAGGATTTCATGGGGTGTCAGGAAGGTATCGCCACTCCTTTCCTGCCTCATTGACAGCAAGGCTAGGGGGAGTGCCTGCACCCACGTCAATGCAGTCCCTGCCATGACCTTGGCAATCTTGTCTTTAAGCGTGCGATTGGCCCTCTCTACTAACCCCTGACTCTCAGGGTGGTAGACACTGCCGTAGCGGTGAAGTATCCCGAGAGTAGCCTCCACCCGGGCAAGATGTTCATTTTTAAAATGTGTCCCATTGTCTGTGCAGATTTTTCGGGGGACGCCATAGCGGGGAATCAGTTCCTTTGTGAGCCACTTCACAACAACTTCCCCATCCTCCGTCTTTGTAGGAGTTGCCTCCACCCACCGGGAGAATCTGTCCACTACGACTAGCAGGTATCTGTATTTATCTGGGGTCCTCCATTTGACTCCCATGTCCGTAAAGTCCATGCAGATTTCCTGCCACGGGCCTGTCGGGGTTGGGAACTTTAACATCGGGTGTGGGAGAACTCTCCTGGTGTTGTACTCATTACACACCCTGCACTCAGCCCTCAGGTTCTCTATATGTTCCCGCAGCCGGGGTGCCCACCAGTGGTTCTGGACGGTTCTTACAACTTGGGCAACTCCCACGTGTGTTGGCCCATGTATTTCAGAGAAAAGTGTTGGCAGGAGAGCCCTCGGGGCCACTACCTCTCCTCCCGGGGATCGCCAAAGGGGCTGTTGAGACCCTTCGACCTCCACATACTGTCGGACTGCGCCTTTATTCTCCCATTCCCTGACCTCAGCACTGCTCGCCCGTCCCTGCAGCTCACACAGATGCCTAACGGCATCAACCCCAGCCGCCCCCTCCGGGGAATCACTGCCACCCTCCCCCGGCCCCGGACTCTGTTGGGTGTCTGTCCCTGACCTCAGGGTGACCATCTGCACTGCGAGCTTGGCTGCCCTGTCAGCTGCATCATTTCCCAGCGCTTCCCTGGTACGTAAGGCAGAGTGTCCTTGCACTTTCACTACTGCCACTTCCCTTGGACGATGCACTGCCTGGAGCAACCGTCGCAAACTCTGGTCGTGTTTTACCGGCCTCCCCGTGCTGGTTTTAAAACCACGTCTAACCCATGCTGTGCCCTCTACGTGGACTGCGGTCCATGCATAATTGGAGTCAGTGAAGATGTTAACTCGGTGTCCCTCACTCAGTTCTAATGCCCTTGTCAGGGCTGTAATCTCTGCTAGCTGTGCAGATGCAGGCTGTGGGATTTCCCCAGACTCGATGGTGTTGTATACCCCCCCTTGAATCTCTGACCACGGCATACGAGGCTCGTACGCCGCCTGCTTCCCGACGGCTGCTGCCATCGGTGTACAGGTCCCAGTCTACCTCGGCCAGGGGTTCTGTGTGCAACCCCTTACGTATCCTCCTCTCCTCAGCCACTCTGGCCACACAGTCGTGGGGCTTCAAGGATCCCCCATTCACTCCCACCATCATATTCCTAGTACTCCCCCTATCGGATGCAAACGTAATGTGCGGTGACAGAAGGGCATTCTCAATTCTAACCTGCCGCCCAGCTGAAAAGCTGAATGAGTTGGAGGCCAGAAAGGCTCCTATGCTGTGATCTGTGTGAATAGTCAAGGGATGTCAGAGTACTAGATGGTCAGTGTTGTTGACCGCTTTCGTTACTGCTGCCACAAATCTGGCACAGCCTGGCTGCCCTTTCTCAATGGGCTCTAAACAGCAGCTGTAATACCCCAGCACTCTCCTGCAGCCTCGGTCCTTTTGGTACAGGACGGCGTTTACTATCCCCTCAGTCTCTGCCACGTCCAGGTGGAAACCTTTCTTATAGTCTGGGTGTGCTAGCGTGGCCGCTGCTCCCAAAGCTTGCTTCACCTCCTTGAATGATTTCTCTCTCTCCGCGTTCCATCGCAACTGACTCTTGAGCCTCTTTGCCCCAACCTCCGTGATCATTTCCCTGAGTGGGGATGTCATAGTCACAAAGTCAGGGACGTAGGTGCGAGAATACCCACATAACCCCAGGAAGGCCATCATGTCCTGTACTGTTATAGGGGTGCCATAGGAGAGGATCACTTCCCTGTGTGCTCTTGAAAGTGTGGTGCCCCCTTTTCCTACTATCCGTCCCATAAAGGATACTGATTTTTGGGCTATCTGGCACTTTTCCCGTTTTACGTTAAAACCAGCTGCCACAAGGGTGTCCAGCAAGGTGCGGACCGCCTCCAAATTTTGGGTGTCAGTTTCACTGGCAATCAACAAATCATCAACATACTGTACGATTGTGGTGCTGGTGGGAAGCGATATCTGTTTAAGTATAGGGGTCAAAGCCGCACTAAACAGGCCTGGGGAGTCTTTGTACCCCTGTGGGAGGCGATTGTATGTGTACGCTCTCCCTCGAAGGTGAAGGCAAACCACTCCTGACACTCTGGGTGCAGTGGAAGGCAGAAGAAAGCGTTAGCCAGGTCTATGACAGAGAAAAAGCGGCTGGCAGGCGTGAGCGCCTGCAGTGCAACGTAGGGGTCAGGGACCTTCAGGTTTAAAGTCTCCGTGGCTTCATTTATCCTTCGGAGGTCATGGACCATGCGCCACCCCTTGCCCATCCCCTTGGAGACAGGAAGGATTGGCGTATTCCAGTGTCCCCCCTTCATTTTCCTGAGGACCCCCATTTCTAGCAGTCCCCTGATTGTTGGGCGAATCCCTTCCCTCTGTTCTAAGGTGAGAGGATATTGTGTCACCCAGTTGCAGCGTTCAACGGAAGGTTTCAGCTGCAGGTGGACTGCCCCGTCCAGTTGGCCAGTGTCCTGTGGGTGTACCGTCCAGAATCTTGATCATTAATGTGGGATTTTTAAATGTTTCCCTCAATCTTGTCAGGATAATTCCCTTTTGTTCTGGTGCTTGGGCAATCACCAGGTCCAACTTTTCCTTATGCAGGGCTACGCTATCCAGCAGTAACTGACTGTGAATAGGCATGTCCCCACCGTCCCTGCAGTGCCACCAGGGCACTCCGGGACGTGCTGTCCTGAGGTGAGTCAACTTTAGGTGGTCCAAAATTCAGGTCCCCCATGTCGGATCTCCCCTGAAGGGAACCGCTTCAAGAACAGTACGTCTTTCAAAGCCTGACCTTCGCGTGGCAGATCTCTGCTCTTAACAACCTGTCTAAGGCAGACGTCTGTACGGTTACACCCTCTTTAGGAGAAGAGCTCCGACCTCTGTCACCCCGGGTATGTTCGGTGGTCACAACGAATATGCAAACAAAACATTCGTCAGTTTTAAGTGCTCAGTAACATGGATCCAGGAAGTCGAATATGGTCAGCGCTCAGGTAGGTAACGTCAGGTAATCGTCAGGCAGAACAATCTGCAAAATCGGGCAAAACTGATATGCGCTCCGGCTCCGAAAGCTGCGCAAGGGACTCAGGCAAAAACAGATATGCGCTCCGGCTCCGAAAGCTGCGCAAGGGACTCAGGCAAAAACAGTTAGGCATTAGTGAAATAAACACTCTAGGTAAGTTAAAAGGTTAGTAAAAGCTTACCAGTCAGGACTCTGCGATGCTGCTGTCAAATTGATGAGGTTTTTTGGGTTGGTGAGGGTCGGAGAGCAGACAAGAAACTAACTGAGAGAAAATCTAACTACTGGAAGCCTTAGATTTAACAGGCGCTTCCTCACCTTTAGAAAACTTCGGCCGAAGGTTGTCTGCTCCCTGATCCGCCAACATTGCCAACTTGCCGTTGTCTCTTTTCCTTCCCATGTCGGGGTCACCAAATGTTAAGACGGACCCGCGGGGTCCCGTCTTTGCGTGTTCTTTCGGAAGGAGAGACTCACACTGGCAACTATGGTTAGACGCAGACAGCCGTTTATTCACAGAATCCTAACTGATACAACGAATCAACAGGCATGCATTCGTTGGAGAAGGCGTTCTGCCTTCCCGTTCAAAGTTGACACAATTATACTTCGCGCTGCCTGGAGTCCCCGGTCAGTTCGCCTTCCCCATTGGTCCATTCATCTGCGCGCGCTGGGGATCCTTCCTCTAAATTGGCCGCATCGAAGTGCCTGTCCAGCTCCTGCTGTGCTTGACAATGGCTCAGCCATCCCCGGGAGCGGTTCCGATCCCGTATTCAATAGTTCATTGTTTCAAGGAATTACTATGCGTCTGACAGGCTAGCCATTTTCAATAGTTTCAGTTTAACTAAATTGACAATTACACTTATCAACTTTAGACTTAAATAGAGCCATTCACACTCAATAGTTACAGGTTCCGATAGAGCAATTCACACTTGTCTAACAGTTACAGATTCCGATCGGTTTCTTTATTAATCCCGAGTTTCGATGGGGCAATTGATACTGGCTGGTATTTACAGGCTCCAAGATTTAATTAACATTATGCATATCCCTTACAAGCTCCAGCCAGGTAGTCATGCAGTCGCCAGCAGCAGCTCGCTTGGCTGTTGTTAACCATTTCAGGGCTGGAACTAGAAGTGTCTGTTGCAGAACTAATGTCACCCTCCCTAGCCCTACATTAAACACCCCAGTGAAATCTCCCCAACACCTGTAACATCCTTTGGCACTATCCAAAGCTCTACCAACCTTAGTGTCATCCGCATATTTACTAATCCATCCTTCTATGCCCTCATCCAGGTCATAGGCCTGGATTTTGGAAAAATGCAGATGTAACAGGGTTGTTGTTATGAGTGATTTCAACTTTCCCAATATCAACTGGAACCTCCTCAGTGCAGATGGTTTGGATGGAGCCGTTTTTGTCAGGTGTGTTCAGGAGGGTTTGCTTACTCAGTACGTAGCCAGGCCGACTCGGGGAGAGGCCATTTTGGATTTGGTGCTTGGCAATGAGCCAGGATAGGTGTCAGATCTCACAGTGGGAGAGCACTTTGGTGACAGTGATCATAACTGCCTCACATTTACCACAGCATTGGAGAGGGAAAGGAGCAGTTACCAAGGGAAGATATTTAATTGGGGGAAAGGAAATTATGACGCTATCAGACAGGAGTTGGGAAGTACAGACTGGGAGCAATTGTTCCACAGAAAGGACACAGCAGACATGTGGAGACTATTTAAGGAGCAGTTGTTGCAAGTGATGCACAAATTTGTTCCTCTGAGACAGGTAAGAAGGGGTAAGATTAAGGAACCTTGGATGATGAGAACAGAGGAGCTTTTCATCAAAAAGAAGAAGGTAGCTTACGTAAGGTGGAGGAAGCGAGGATCTAGCACAGCTTTAGCGGATTACAGGCTTGCTAGAAAGGAGCTCAGAAATGGACTGAGGAGAGCCAGGAGGGGGCACGAGAAAGGCTTGGCAGGAAGGATTAGAGAGAACCCCAAGGCATTTTACTCATATGAGAGGAATAAGAGAATGATCAGGGAGAAGGTTGGGCTGATCAGGGATAGCGGAGGGAACTTGTGCGTGGAGTCTGAGCAGATGGGAAGCCCTAAATGAGTTTTTTGCTTCAGTTTTCACCAAGGAAAGGGACCTCATTGTGAATGAGAACTTTGAGGAGCTGGGATACAGGCTTGAACAGATCAAGATTAATGAAGTTGAGGTGCTAGAAATTTTGGCAAACATTTAGGTGATAAGTCCCCAGGGCCAGACCTGATTTATCCTAGGCTGCTCTGGGAAGCGAGAAAGGAGGTTGCTAAGCCACTGGCGAGGATATTTGCCTCCTCACTCTCCATGGGAGTCGTACCGGAGGATTGGAAGGAAGCAAAAGGTGTTCCTCTTTTCAAGAAGGTTAATAGGGAAATCCCTAGCAATTACAGACCAGTCAGTCTTACAACTGTGGTCAACAAAGTTTTGGAAAGAATTCTGAGGGATAGGATTTTTTAGATTAGATTAGATTACAGTGTGGAAACAGGCCCTTCGGCCCAACAAGTCCACACCGACCCGCCGAAGCAAAACCCACCCATACCCCTACATTTACCCCTTACCTAACACTACGGGCAATTTAGTATGGCCAATTCACCTGGCCCTGCACATCTTTGGACTGTGGGAGGAAACCGGAGCACCCGGAGGAAACCCACACAGACACGGGGAGAACGTGCAAACTCCACACAGTCAGTCGCCTGAGTCGGGAATTGAACCCGGGTCTCTGGCGCTGCGAGGCAGTAGTGCTAACCACTGTGCCACCGTGCCGCCCACTTATGACTATTTGGAAAAGCATAGTGTGGTTAAAGGCAGTCAGCATGGCTTTGTGAGGGGCAGGTCATGCCTCAAATCTTATTGAGATCTTTGAGGAGGTGACAAAGATCGAGCAGTGAATGTGGTGTATATCGACTTCAGCAAGGCATTTGATAGGGTTCCACATGGTAGGCTCATTCATAAAGTCGAGGAGAAAGTGAGGACTGCAGATGCTGGAGATCAGAGCTGAAAATGTGTTGCTGGAAAAGCGCAGCAGGTCAGGCAGCATCCAAGGCACAGGAGAATCGACGTTTCTGGCACAAGCCCTTCTTCAGGCCGTGAAGAAGGGCTTGTGCCCGAAACGTCGATTCTCCTGCTCCTTGGTTGCTGCCTGACCTGCTTCGCTTTTCCAGCAACACATTTTCAGCTCATTCATAAAGTCAGGAAGTATAGGATACAGGGAGATTTGGCTATCTGGATTCAGAATTGGTTGGCTGACAGAAGGCAGAGATGTGATTATAGATGGAAAGTATTCTGCCTGGAGGTCAGTGGTGAGTGGCATCCCACAGAGCTCTGTTCTTGGGCCTCTGCTCTTTGTAGTTTTTATAAATGACTTGGATGAGAAGGTTGAGGGGTGGGTTAGTATATTTGGAGGTGCCATTGATAGTATCGAAGGCTATTGCAGGCTGCAGCACGACATAGACAGGATGCAGAGCTGGGCTGAGAAATGGCAGATGGAATTCAACCTGGATAAATGCTGAATGCTGAATATAGGATTAAAGACAGGATTCTTGGCAGTGTGGAGGAACAGAGGGATCTGGGTATACAAGAATACAGATCCCTCAAAGTTGCCACCCAAGTAGCTAGGGTTGTTAAGAAAGCATATGGCGTTTTGGCTTTCATTAACAGGGGGATCGAGTTTAAGAGCCGCGAGGTTTTGCTGCAGCTCTACAAGTCCCTGGTGAAACCACACTTGGAATATTGTGCCCAGTTCTGGTCACCCTACTATAGGAAAGATACAGAGGCTTTGGAGAGGGTGCAAAGCAGGTGTACCAGGATGCTGCCTGGATTGGAGGGCTTGCCTTATGAAGAAAGGTTAACTAAGCTCAGACTTTTCTCTCTGGAGTGAAGGAAGAGAGGAGACCTGATCGAGGTGTACAAAATAATGAGAGGAATAGATAGAATCAATGGTCAGAGACCTTTCCCCAGGGCAGGATTGACTGGCACGAGAAGTCATAGTTTTAAGATATTAGGAGGAAGGGATAGAGGAGACGTCAGTGGTAGGTTCTTTACGCAGAGAGTTGTGAATGCATAGAATGTGTTGCCAGCGGTGGTGGTGGAAGCAGAGTCATTAGGGACATTTAAGTGACTGCTGGACATGCACATGGAGAGCAGTGAGTTGAGGGGTGCGTAGGTTAGATTATTTAATTTTACATTAGGATTAATCCTCAGCACAACGTCGTGGGCCAAAGGGTCTGTTCTGCGCTGTACTTTTCTATGTTCTATGTTCTCGGTCAATTATAAAAATGGCAAACAGCAGTGGCCCCAAACACAGATCCTTGTGATACCCCACTAATAACTGAACTCCAGAGTAAATATTTCCCATCAACCATCACCCTTTGTCTTCTTTCAGCTAGATAATTTCTGATCTAAACTGTTAAATCACCCTCAATCCAATGCCTCAGTATTTTATGCAATAGCCTACCGTGGGGAACCTTATCAAACTCCTTACTGAAATCCATATACACCACATCCACCGCTTTACCCTCATCCACCTGTTTGGTCACCTTCTCAAGGAACTCAATAAGGTTTGTGAGACATGACCTACCCTTCACAAAACAATGTTGACTATCCCTATTCAACTTCTTCCTTTCTAGATGATTATAAATCCTATCTCTTACAACCCTTTCCAACACTTTACCCACAACCAAAGTTGATTATGCAAAAGGAAAGATATTAAAATAGAATAAACCCAGCTATTTACACATATAACACAATGTACAAGGATTTGAAACAGTGAAAATGCAATATTTTCTCTCCCAAAAGCATCCCTTTACAGAAATCAAACACCAGACAGAATTCCCTTCTCTACCACACATACCAGTTTGACTTAACTATTGCTTTCTGTTCCTAGTCTTGAGAATCTTTAGCCTCTTTCTTGAGCATTCACACAATTGAACTTAAACTTTCTACGTTTCGGGCATTAGCCCTTCTTCAGGAAAGAATGCCCAAAACGTCGATTCTCCTGTTCCCTAGATGCTGCCTGACCTGCTGCGCTTTTCCAGCAACACATTTCCATCTCTGATCTCCAGCATCTGCAGACCTCACTTTCTCCTTCAGATATCTAACCAAACACTTCAAGTCTGGAGCTTTCAAACTAAAATCCTTGCACTGAGCTGACCTATTTCCAAACTTTTCTGAACTGACTACATGCTCTATGAAAAAACGGTTTCCTGTCTCTAACTTCAAGCAGCACTATCTGTGACCTGAAACCAAGAGCTTTTATAAATACGGGTCTTTCTCTGAAGCAAACTTTCTCCTGATCCTTCTATCTTGAAAGGAAATAAATACTCTTCCATATTTACTGCATCTACTAATAAACTCTCCTAATGACACCAAACTCCCAATATTACTCTAGGAACACTCTCTCTCATACAGTTTTGCAAAAATGTCATGGTTTTCTGAAAATCTGACAAATTAATCACTAAACATCCCTCATACACACTCAAAAAAACCAAATACCACTACTTCAAAATTCAAAATCTAAAATAAACTACATTAAAATCTTCTACTTCCATCACGTCTTACTCACTTTCCTAGGATGACCGTGGGACCTGGCATTGGAATCAGTGGCTGCTGCGTCAGCGGAGGTAACTTGGAGAAATTGAGGACTGCAGATGCTGGAAAGTCAGGGTTGATCAAATGTGGAGCTGGAAAAAGCACAACAGGTCAGGCAGCATCAGGGGAGCTGGAGAGGCACAGCGGGTCAGGCAGCATCGGGGGGAGCAGGAAAGGTGACGTTTCAGGCTGGGACTCTTTGTCAGTTGGTGAGGTAGGCCCAGGGATGAAAGATGGCACCTGATGATCAATGACTTTGTTGTTAGTTGGTCTGCTGCTGCCAGAGGGGCACCAAGCTGGGACAAGCGACAAGATTCATGATTCCAACATTGGTTAGTTTGGCACAGGTGGTGGCAGAGGAGTATTGGCCCAGCAGGGAAAGAGGGTGCCTGAGGATTGGCATCTTCAATGTTGTTTGAGTCCTGTGTAGATGCCAGTGAAAGCGGTAAGGGAGCGATGGCAGTGTAGACGTTGTTGATGATGATGCGCTGGCTCAGGACTGTTGGACTCTCTGAGTTAATTCTGACTTTTTCTTTCTTTATTCTTAATTTATTTAAAATGGCACTGAATTGGGTCATCAAATGAAAACTTTTCACTGTATTCTATTATATTCCCACTGTAAAATGCACATGATATCACTCATTCATTCATTCATTCACATGTCCCTGGACATTAATCTGTGGGGATGCAGTTATGAGTAAGGTCAATATGTTTTTAGATTAATTTTACTTTGCAACATATCGGTTTGGTTCCAAAGTCCTTGAAGCTTCTTCTAACCCTACATTGCTCCAACCTAAAACAGAGGAATGTATCAATCCTCTGAATTGGATTTTCAATGTATTTGTTTTTGTAATTCTCATCTCCGCTGTTAGAGACACATAATGCTGACAAAGCACAAGCCTATATCTATTCTCATAGCTACGTCATCCTGAACCAGATTGTGAGCGTGTGATGTAGCTGTACACGTCAAACACATCTGACCAGAAGACATGGTGCTCCTGCTGCCTGCCACTTACTGGGAGATTAACAATCAATTAGTTTGGCCACATTGTGAATGCACCTTCTATGGTGATGATGTCCTGAAAATTGGATTCCTCCTGGCTCGGGGTGCTTGTGATTGCACCAAGAAACCTCTGTTTATTTACCATCCCTTTCGTGTAATGCAGTACCACTCACTGGCATTCACTTCCTCAGCCACTCCATCTCTCTTTCTGCATGTTCACCATTGAAAACTTCTCAAACCCACTTCTGTGAGCCCACTTTTAGTCATTCCTCCTTCCAGACTGGTCATCTAGTTTTTTAAGCCTGTCTATATAGTCACTTAATCTAAGCCTGTGGGATAGAAGCAGCAATACATTCAACAAGAGAGTGAGAATTAAAACTGAATGAGTTGTTAAACATGGATCCATCATTTTTTCTGTCGAGCAGATATTCTCTGCTTGTACACATGCATATAGTAGGTTCAGGTGGACAAAATGCACAAGGAATTGAATTGAATTTATTGTCACATGTACCGAGGCACAGTGAAAAGCTTTGTCTTGCGAGCAATACAGACAGATCACAGAGTTAAATAGCGTAGATAAGTAAATAATAGGTAAACAGCAGCAAAAACAAAAACACAGGTACAGGCGAATGTTAAGAGCTTGCAAGTCCATTCAGTATTCTAACAACAGGAGGGTAGAAACTGTTACGAAACCGGCTGGTGTGTGTGTTCAGGCTTCTGTACCTTCTCCCCGATGGTAGAGGTTGTAGAAAAACATTGCCAGGATGGGATGGATCTTTGAGAATGCTGGTGGCCTTCCTTGACAGCGGGCCTGGTAGATGGATTCCATAGGTGGGAGGTTGGCCTTTGTGATTATCTGGGCTGAGTTCACCACTCGCTGTAACCGTCTCCGATCTTGAATGGTACAGTTGCCATACCAGGTAGTGATACATCCAGACAGAATGCTCTCGATGGTGCACCTATAAAAGTTGGCAAGGATATTCACAGTCATGGAAGAGAAAGTGAGGTCTGCAGATGCTGGAGATCAGAGCTGGAAATGTGTTGCTGGAAAAGCGCAGCAGGTCAGGCAGCATCCAGGGAACAGGAGAATTGATGTTTTGGGCATAAGCCCTTCTTCAGGAAGCCCTTATTCACTGTCATGCCAAATTTTCTCAGCTGCCTGAGGAAGAAGAGACGTTGTTGGGCCTTTGTAACCAGTGCGTCCACATGAAGAGTCCAAGAAAGCTTGTTGTGGATGGCCATTCACAGGAGCTTGACACTCTCCACTTGTTCCACCTCTGTGCTGTTAATGTGTAGGGGGGGGGCCTGAGTAACATCCCACTGAGGGTCAATAATGAGCTCCTTGGTTTTGCCGTCATTGAGAGCTAGGTTGTTCCCAGTGCATCATTTTTCCAGGTCTTCCACCTCCTGTCTGTAGTCTGTTTCTTCACCATCTGAGATTTGACCAACTATGGTGGTGTCATCAGTGAACTTGTAAATGGTATTAGTCTGGTATTTGGTGACTCAGTCATGGGTATACAGTGAGTACAGTGTGGGGCTGAGTATGCACCCCTGGGGGACTCCAGTGTTGAGTGTTAGTGAGGATGAAATATTGTCCCCAATCTTCACTGATTGTGGCCTATGGATCGGGAAACTGAGGATCCAGTTGCAGAGAGTGGGGCTTAATCCGAGACCACTAAGTTTAGTAATCAGTCTCGAGGGGTTAATAGTGTTGAAGGCTGAACTGTAGTCAATGAGTAAGATTCTTATGTAGCTGTTCTTGGTGTCAAGATGTTCTGGGAAGGACTGAAGGGCAAGTGATATGGCATCTGATGTGGATGTGTTGGTCCGATAGGCAAATTGGAGTGGGTGAAGAGTAGCGGGGAGGCTGGAGTTGATTAATGCCATGACCAGCCTTTCAAAGCACTGCATGCCCACCGAAGTTAGGGCCATTGGGCGGTAATCATTGAGACATGCTGCATGAGCCTTCTTAGGTACAGGGATGATGTTGGCCTCTTGAAACAGGCAGGGACAGTGACCTGCTGCAGGGAGAGGTTGAAGTTGTCTGAGAAGACCTCCGGCAGTTGATCTGCACATGCTCTGAGTGCACGGTCTGGTACTCCGTCTGGTCCCATCGCTTTCCTTGGATTCACACAAAGAAAAACTGATCTGACCTCTGATGCAGTGACGGTTGGGATAGGTTCGTCAGGCCTTGTCACCATAGGTGTTACCTCTCTGCTGAAGTTCTGCTCAAAATGAGCATAGAAGGTATTGAGACGATCTGGGAATGATAAGTCATCATCTGCTATCTTGCACTGTCTCTTTTTAGAACCTGTGATGACATTCAGTCCTTGGCATAGTCGCCGGGTGTCTGTCTGGGTCTCTAGTTTGGATTGGTATTGATCCTTGGCTATGCCACTTTCAATGGCATGCAAATTACTGTCCTTATGACTGCAGTGGGTTAAAAATATTCTCTTTTAATAATCTCAATAATGTCCATGAATTACCTTGAGATTTATGGGAATGAAAAGTTTGCAGTGTCTTTCGAGATTACAATGGAATCTTATTAAGCAGAGCAAAGACATTTCATTCACTCAGACAGCAGTAACAAGCCCTTCAGCGCATCTGGTACAGACAGAATCTGCCTTCAACTAATGAAATGAATGGCAGGTGTTTGAAAATTTCACCAGTCTCGAATACTCAAGTGATAGAGACAGTCAATAATACATCCCTCCAGGAATAACAGCAGCAATTTGAATTTATATACAACTTCAGCATTGCAAAATGTACCAGGGTTTTTCAAAAGCTTCAAGTTAATAAAAACAAAACCAGACTACTGCAAATAAATATATCTACTAATATACAAGGCCATGGTGTTAGTGTAATATATTAGAATGATAGAGGATTGGCTAACCAATAGAAGACAGAGAGGACGTAGGGGGCATTTTCAGAATGGCAACTTGTACCTAGTGGGGTCACAGTTATTGCCAAGATATAAATGGTTCAGATGAGCAAAGTGAGTATACTGTCACCAAGTTTGGAGATGACACAAAAATAGGCGGGAAGACAAGGGCTGAGGATGACAGTCTGCAGTGGGATGTGGACATATTAAGTGAGAGGGTAAAACCTTGGCAAATAGAATGTAATGTGGGAAATTGTGAGATTATGCAATTTGGCAGGAAGAGTAGAGGAGTTGAATGTTAGTTAAGATTACTTACAGTGTGGAAACAGGCCCTTCGGCCCAACAAGTCCACACCGACCCGCCGAAGCGCAACCCACCCATACCCCTACCTTTACCCCTTTAACCTAACACTACGGGCAATTTAGCATGGCCAATTCACCTGACCCGCACATCTTTGGACTGTGGGAGGAAACCGGAGCACCCGGAGGAAACCCACGCAGACACGGGGAGAATGTGCAAACTCCACACAGTCAGTCGCCTGAGTCGGGAATTGAACCCGGGTCTACAGGCGCTGTGAGGCAGCAGTGCTAACCACTGGGCCACCGTGCCGCCCACAAATGGAGAAATGGAGAAATATTTCAGAAATCTACAGAAGAGGGATGTAGAGTCCTTATGCATGAGCCATAAAAGATTAGCATCCAAGTTTCAGGAGTAATAGGGAAAGCAAATGGAATGTTGACCTTTATTTCAAAGGGAATGGAGTATAAAAATAGTTTGGTCACACTAGAATGATACAAAGCACTGGTCAGTTCAGAGCTGAAACACTTGGGGTCTCTCATCGAAGGAAAGATAGACTGGCATTAGAGGCAGTGCAGAGGAGGTTCACTCGGCTGATCCCGGGTATGGAGGGATTTTCCCATGAGGGGAGGTTGAGTCAATTCGGCCTGTAGTTTTTGAAGTTTAGAAGAATGAGAGGCGACCTAATTGAAATGCATTAACTCTTAGTGAGCTCGACAGAATGCATGAGAAGTTGTTTCCCCTTGTGAGACAGTCTAGGAACAAGAGGGAACTATCACAGAATAAGAGATCACCCATTTAGGACAGAAATTAGAGGAATTTATACATTCAGAGTTTTGAATACGTAGAGTTCTTTACTGCATAGTGCTGCTGGGGTTGGGTCATTACGTATATTCAGGGCTGAGATAGAGAGACTTTCTTGTGATTCACTCAGGGGATGTGGATGTCACCTGCTGTTCCAGTAATTATTGTCTATTCCTGGTTGCCCTTGAGAAGGTGGGGGTGAGCTGCCTCCTTGAACTGCTGCAGTCCACGTGTTGTAGGTAAACCAACAACACCCTTAGAGAGGGAGTTCCAGGATTTTGACCCAGCGACGGTGAAGGAATGGCAAAACATTTCCAAGTGAGGATGGTGAGGGGCTTGGCAGGGATTGCAGGGTGTGGTGTTCCTATGTATCCGCTGCCCTTGTCCTTCTGAGTGGAAGTGGTCTTGGGTTTGGAAAATGCTGTCTAAGAAGCTTAGGTGAGTTTTTAAAATGCATTTCGAATCAGTAAGGGAATCAAGGGTATTAAGGCAGGAAGGGCAGAGTTGAGGATTGCCAGACCTGCCATGATCTCATTAAATAGGAGAGCAGACCTTTTGGGTGAAATAGCCCATTTCTGCTGTTGTGTATTATGGGCTTATGATAGTGAGTTTCACATTCTCACCAGCCCCAAGTTTCTCGAAGATTCTTTATTAGGTTAATAATCATTTTATGCTTAGAGCCTCCAATGTTGAAACCCCCTAACTAAGGCCAGCAATAACAAGTCATTTAGGGTGTAGGTTTGCTCGCTGAGCTGTAGGTTTGATATCCAGACGTTTCATTACCTGGCTAGGTAACATCATCAATGGCGACCTCCAAGTGAAGCGAAGCTGTTGTCTCCTGCTTTCTATTTATATCTTTCTCCTGGATGGGGTTCCTGGGGTTTGTGGTGATGTCATTTCCTGTTCGTTTTCTGAGGGGTTGATAGGTGGCATCTAGATCTATGTGTTTGTTTATGGCGTTGTGGTTGGAGTGCCAGGCCTCTAGGAATTCTCTGGCATGTCTTTGCTTAGCCTGTCCCAGGATAGATGTGTTGTCCCAGTCGAAATGGTGGTTTTTTTCATCCGTGTGTAGGGCTACAAGGGAGAGAGGGTCGTGTCTTTTTGTGGCTAGCTGGTGTTCGTGTATCCTGATGGCTAACTTTCTTCCTGTTTGACCTACGTAGTGTTTGTGGCAGTGCTTGCATGGAATTTTGTAGATGACGTTGGTTTTGTCCACGGGTTGTACTGGGTCTTTTAACTTTGTTAGTTTTTGTTTGAGAGTGTTGGTGGGTTTGTGTGCTACTAGGATTCTGAGGGGTCTTAGTAGTCTGGCTGTCATTTCTGAAACTTCTTTGATGTATGGTAAGGTGGTTAGGGTTTCTGGCTGTGTTTGGTCTGCTTGTCGTGGTTTGTTCTTGAGGAATCTGCGGACTGTATTTTTTGAGTATCCGTTCTTCTTGATTACGTTGTATAGGTGGTTCTCCTCTGTTTTCTGAAGTTCGTCTGTGCTGCAGTGTGTGGTGGCTCGTTGGAATAGTGTTCTGATACAGCTTTGTTTGTGTGTGTTGGGATGGTTGCTGGTGTAGTTAAGTATTTGGTCAGTGTTTGTCGGTTTTCTGTATACGCAGGTTTGTAGTTCACCGTTGTCCTTTCTTTCGACTGTGACGTCCAGAAATGCGAGTTTGTTGTCGGTTTCTTCCTCCTTGGTGAACTTTATGCCTGTGAGGGTGTTGTTGATGATGTTAAATGTCTCTTCTATCTTGTTTCGTTTTGTGATGACAAAGGTGTCATCTACATAGCGGACCCAGATTTTTGGTTTGATGGTTGGTAGGGCTGTTTGTTCTAGTCTTTGCATTACCGCTTCTGCTATGAATCCTGATAGCGGAGATCCCATGGGTGTGCCGTTGGTTTGTTTGTAGATTATGTTGTTGAATGTGAAGTGGGTGGTGAGGCACAGGTCCACTAGCTTCGTGATATTTTCATTGGTAATGTGATTCATGATGGTTGGTGTGTGTGTGTGTGATGGTCTCTTCTAAAAGTGTGGTAAGTGTTTCCTTTGCCAGGTCGATGTTGATGAAGGTGAATAGTGCTGTTATGTTGAATGAGATCATTGCTTCGTCTTCCTCTATTTTGGTGTTATTGATGATTTTTAGGAATTCCTGGGTGGAGTGGATGGAGTGCTGTGACACTTCTACTAGGTATTTCAGTCTTGCATGTAGTTCTTTGGCCAGTCTGTAAGTTGGTGTTCTGGGTAGTGAGACTATGGGTCTGAGGGGTGCTCCTGGCTTATGGATTTTTATGGGACCAACACCCCACAATTCTACAGACATATTCCCTGAATTTTCATGATCTACTGCAGAAGCAGCAGACTGAGTTCAAAATAATCTGCCAGTCTCCTGTTTTGCACCTTTCTCCATCTCCATTGGACCACAGACTCGCACCCTACTGCAGCTAACAGAGCTGAACCACTAGCTGCAGCTTCCAAACTTCATCTTTCAATTTCTCACAATGGCCTGCACATTGCAAAGCAATTACCTCTCAGTAAATGTGCTTTCTCCAATCCTAACAAATGACAGAGATTGCTGCTTTTTCATATTGAGCCAGCCTCTATCTTAAACTTTATATTCCAAACCAAACATTCATGAGAGGACTTGGTCAAATAAATGCAAGTGTAACTGACTCAAATTTAAATCTAACTTCTGTGGAGCTCCTATATTTTACTTTTGGAATATTCCACTCTTAAATGGTAAACCTGAAGCAATTAATCCTCACATACAGTCCTTTTATATTTAAAAGTTCAAGGGATGCTGCCACCACTTCAAGTTCTTTACTTTTTACTTTGAACACTGTTGGTGTCGATGTGAATCCTGTACTTTGGATTCACGTGCATTGTACAAAAATGTTAAAATGTTTCCAATAGTTTCATGATCCACAAACCTTGACCTTTAGAACATCACCAATCCTCCTTAAACTAATGCTCTCCCAACCACACTTTGATCTGTCAAATGCTACCAAAATATGGAATAGGATTATTATAAGGTGCCCAAAGGACGGTGCCTGTTTGTTAAATTTCCATGGCTTCAAAGTAGTCCTCAGCTGTTTGATTTGCAGCAACCCAAAAACATTGCCTGAGATCTCTTTTGAAAACTATTATTTTGATTATCCAAATTTTCTCTTCATCTGGAGATGTAATATTTTGCATATGTTTCATATCTCTCTGTTGCTGGCTTCTGAAAGCAGTGGTTAACTGTGGCTGGGTTGTGATAAAAGCTGATTTTACTTTCAACATGGTCATTGTGACAGATGGACTGTCTGAATGTCCTGCAGCACTTCACAACAGCATTCATCAATAATTTAAGATGCCATAATTGCTGTCTTTTAATGGTGTGGTCACTCTGGTCTGCTTCTGATGAAAAAGCTGCTAGGATCTGGAAAGATGGATGAGGAATTCAGATAAAACAGCATCTAAAGGATTCTGGATTAGTGGTGCTGGAAGATCACAGTAGTTCAGGCAGCATCCGAGGAGCAGTAAAATCGACGTTTCAGGAAAAAGCCCTTCATCAGGATTCTGTCAAACTATGAAACCCTGTGATCATACAATATATCACTGTTCAAATATTGTCCGCAGTTCAATGACTGCAGTAAAAAAAACACTTTCCCACACTATTAATGTGGAGGTGCTGATGGCCGACCAGGATGGGCAAAGTCAGAGGTCACTCAACACCAGGTTACAGTCCAACAGGTTTATTTGGAAGTACAAGCTTTCGGAGAGCTGCTCCTTTGTCACCTGGACTATACCTGGTGTCATGTGACTTCTGGCCTTGTCCACTATTAATAGTACAAAAGAATAGGTAAACTTGGATCATGGTCATTATTAAACAATATAGGAGCATCTCACAGAGTGACAGAAGTGTTATGGCACAGGTGAAGGCCATTCAGCCCAACATGCCTGCAGCAGATCTCCAACAAGTGTCCTCGTTTCATACATTCTCTTGCACTTCCCCCTACTCTAGCAACTTATTTCTATTTAAATAATCATCTAGTTCCCTCTTGAAGGTCTGAATTGAATGTACCACCATCACATTTCAGAGGAGTGTATTCCACATCCAAACCACTTTTTTAAAATTCATTCATGAGACCTGCATGTCACTGGCTGGCCAGTATTTATTGCCCATCGCTAACTGCCATTAAGATGGAGATGGTGGTAAGCAGCTTTTCTGAAACACTGCAGTCCTTGTGCTGTAGGTAGATCCACAATAGTGTTAGGGAGGGATTTCAAGGATTTTGACCCATCAACACTGAAGGAACAGAGATACATTTCCAAGTCAGGATGGTGTGAGGCTTGGAGAGGAAATTTCAGGAAATGCTACTCCCGTATGTGGTTTGCTTTGACCTTCTAGATGGAAGTGGTCGTAGGTTTAGAAGTTGCTGTCCAAGGATCTTTGATGAATTTCTGCAGTGTACCTTTGTAGACGGTGCACACTGCTGTAACTGAGCATTAGGATGGATGGATGCTAATCGATGTGGTGCCAATCAAATGGCCTGCTTCATTCTGGATGGTATCAAGCTTCTTGAGTGTTGTTGGGGCTGCACCCATCCAGGCAAGTGGGGAGTATTCCATCAAATTCCTGACTTGTGTCTTGTAGACATTGGGGAGACAGACTCTGGGGAGTCAGGAGGTGGATTACTCTCTGCTCATTCCAAGCCCCTGACCAGTTCTTGTAGTCATTGTATTTGAATGATAGGTCCAGGTGAGGTTCTGGTCAAAGGTAACCCCCAGGATGTTGATAGTGTGAGATTCAGTGATGATAACACCATTGAATATCAAGGGGGCAATGGTTAGGTCATCTCTTATTGGAGATGGCTAATGCCTGGCATTTGTGTGGTGTGAATGTTACTTGCCACTTGCTGTGTGAAAACATTTTCTCTCAAATCAAATGTGTTACGTTTGCAATTCACTTCTTGTGCATGATCTGTTTTGTTCTTCATCAGCCACCTATCTGTACACTCAACCAACATGTCTATGTTCTTATGGAGTTCCACACTGTCTTCCACACAGTTTATAAAGCTTCTAAGTTTTGTCATCCACAAACTTTGAGATTATCACCTGCACATTGTGATGTAGGTCATTAATATACATCGGGAAAAGCAAAGGTCCCAAGACTGACCCCTGGGGAACTCTACGACAAACCTTTCTCCAGCCTGAACTATATCCATTGACCAATATACTCCATTTCCTATCACTCAGCCAAATTTGCATCCACATTGTTATTGTCCTTTTTATTCAATGTACAAAGCAAACATCTGCTCAGTACTAGTCAATAATAATATGCAATATTGGAGTCATATTGGTTACCCTACCAGGAGGAACCAGAATGTTTGACTTTAGACACAAAATAAACATGTCCAACTTTATAATAATGATAATTTTTTGACATGGCTATGTAATCTCCATGGGAAAGGAAACAAGATTCTTACACATATCACCGATAAGGCATTGTTTGATCACTTCTTATTGTATACCCCACCTATCGGGATACTCAGGGATAGTCAACATGGCTTTGTGCATGGGAAATCAAACTTGATCGAGTCTTTTGAATAAATAATGAAGAGGATTGATGAGGCAGAGCGGTGAACATGATCTATATGGACTTCAGTAAGGCATTCAACAAGGTTCCTCATGGTAGACTGGTTAGCAAGGTTAGATTTCAGGAAATACAGATAACACTAACCATTTGGATATAGAACTGGCTCAAAGGTAGAAGACAGAGGGTGTTGATGGAGGGTTGCTTTTCAGACTGGAGGCCTGTGACCAGTGGAATGCCACAAGGATTGGTGCTGGGTCCACTACTTTTCATCATTTATATAAATGATTTGGATGTGAACGTAGGAGGTATAGTTAGTAATTTTGCAAATGACACCAAAATTAGAGGAGTAGTGGACAGCAAAGAAGGTTACCTCAGATTACAATGGGATCCTGATCCGATGGGCCAATGGGCTGAGGAGTGGCAAATGGAGTTTAATTTAGATAAATGTGTGATGCTGTATTTTGGAAAGGCAAATCAGAGCAGGACTTATGCACTTAATGGTAAGGTTCTGGGGAGTTTTGCTGAACAAAGTGGCCTTGAACTGCAGGTTCATAGTTCCTTGAAAGTAGAGTTACAGGTGGATAGGATAGTGAAGAAGGTGTTTGGTATGCTTTCCTTTATTGGTCAGAGTATTGGGTATAGGGGTTGGGAGGTCATGTTGCTGCTGAACAGGATGTTGGTTAGGCCACTTTTGGAATATTGCGTGCAATTCTGGTCTCCTTTCTATCGGAAGGATATCGTGAAACTTGAAAGGATTCAGAAAAGGTGTACAAGGATGTTGCCAGGGTTGGAGGATTTGAGCTACAGGGAGAAGCTAAACAGGCTGGGATTGTTTTTCCTGGAGCATCAGAGGCTGAGGGATGACCTAATAGAGGTTTATAAAATCATGAGGGGCATGGATAGGATAAATAGACAGGTCTTTTCCCTGGAGTTGGAGAGTCCAGAACTAGAGAGCATAGGTTTAGGGTCAGAGGGGAAAGATTTAAAGGGACCTAAAGGGCAACATTTTCATGTAGAAGATGGTGTGTGCATGGAATGAGCTGCCAGAGAAAGTGGTGGAGGCTGGTACAATTACAACAATTAAAAGGCATCTAGATGGGAAAATGAATAGGAAGATTTAGAGGGATATGGGCCAAGTGTTGGCAAATGGGACTAGACAAGGTTAGGATATCTGGTTAGCACTTCCGTGCTGTACATCTCTATGACTCTATACATACCTCCTCTTCCACCCTTGCTACTTTCTCTATCCATCCCTGAAGAAATCTACCCCAATTCACATAAAACTGCACTTTTAACTGACCAACTATTCAGTGTTTGTCCCTTCATTCACCCGAACAATTCTGTTGCTGTTAATTAGCTCTAACACACTCTCACCTTCATATTTGATTTTATTGTTCCCATGAAAGCCCCTTCCTGACCATTGTCCTGGTACAGCCCTTGTCTCTGACCCCATAATTCCAAGAGGAAAAGGGTCTGAATAGTTATGGCAGACAATTGCTCGACTTGACTGGACCACAAAGCATCAGGTCCTGTTCTTTTCCACTGAAATGGTTCTATACTCATAGATAACCTGAAATGCAAAGATTACTTCCTGGTCTCTCTTCTCAACTGCGTCCTGACCACTGCCACCTCCACTTTTCTTTGTGTAAATATGAGGAGATCATAGTGGCTTTTCTCATTGGGGTTGAGATCAACCAGTCAGCTGCCATTTTCCTCACTTCCACAGTGCCACTCTGCCCAAGCTCAGAGCTAACCTATTTTCTCCCATTCCCCGTCCTCACTATGAGCAGCTCCTGCCCCATTGTCCATCTTTGTACTACAGCTTCCCTACCAGCTGAGACTGTGAGCAGATTTCTCTCCCACCCTCTTCCATGCTTGTCATCTCCAAACTTGGCCACCCAAAATGTTCACCTTTTATTTGTGCAAATGTAAAATCCACTCCCAAATTCTCTTTCCTCTTCAAAGTCCCTGAACATGAAAGTGTTTTGAAAGTCCACGTCTCCATCTTTCTGGAACTTCATGTCTGAATCCTGCCAGTCACAGTTCCATCTCCACCACAGTATCAGAACAGCTCTTATGTCTGTGTTGAAGGTAAATATCTCCTCTTTGTCCTTTCCAACCTCTCTGCAGCCTTTGTCATTGTACAGCCACACAGTCCATCCTCCTCCAACACTTCTTCACTTGCATCCAGCTGGATGGGACTACACTCATCTGGCTCTACATAAACATAGGATTCCTGAAGAAGGACTTATGCCCGAAACGTCAATTCTCCTGTTCCCTGGATGCTGCCTGACCTGCTGTGCTGTTCCAGCAACACATTTTCAGCTCTACATAAACATAGCCAAAAACTCACAAACAATAGGCATCTCCTCTTGTCCCTGCAGCATTTCTCTGTGCTCCCTAAAGGATCTAGCTTTGCCCCTCCTATTTGTCAGCCACATACTGTCCCACAACATTCATGAAGAGTGGTGACATAGTTGTAATGTCACTGGGCAAGTCCTCATGAAAGGTTCTGACCAAAAATGTCGACTCCCCTGCTCCTCTGCCTAACCTGCTGCATTTTTTCAGCTCCACACTTTATCCACTACATCACAGAGCGTGCAATCCCAAACCCCAGGCTGACGCAATCCCGAGCCCAAGGCTAATATTCTAGATCCATGGGCTTGAAACCCGCCATAGCAGATGGCGAAATTTGAATTCAATTTTAAAATGTTTAGAAAAATAAAGCTAATCAAATAACAACTGTGTACCCTACATCAGTTGTCCTAAAAATCTATCAGGTTCACTAATGTCTTTCAGGGAATGAAATCTGCCATCTTTACCTTGTTTTCACTGGCAGGATGTGGACATCATGGGCTGGGCCCAGCATTTATTGCTCATCCCTAGTTGCCGATGAGCTGCCTTCTTGAACAACTGTAATCCACACACAGTAGATAATGCAATTAGGGAGGGAATTCCTGGTCTAATTTACTTGTGACTCTAGACCCACAGCCAAGTTGTTGATACATAACTGGCCTCTGGGTAGTTAGAGATAGGCAGTAAAATTCTTGCCAAGACAATAACACTCACTGTATTTGTGAAGGATCATTTGATGTGTTATATCATTACTGTCCCTACAGAATAGAGACTAAGTACCTAGATCACTGATGTTTCAGTTACTATCATTGAAGCACAAATATTAACAATTTAACAGAAAAGCAATTAGACTTTAATACACATTTCACCAGGAATATTGGGGCAAATGTAACAAAATAGTCCACTTCTTTTAAAGACGTTTATAATTCCATGGTTGTACCATCAAGAAAGAGATTTTGATAAAGAGCGAAAAAACAGCTGACATGAGTCTGTCAAGATTGTAATTTTTTCATCTCATCTGTCTTTCCACAAAATCTACCCATTCACCTTTAGTCACACACAGTGATCTCCATCTCACACACCCACTCATTATCTCTCCTCTCCTCACACATGCACCTTCTCTTCTGGCCTTGCATACTCTCTCTCCACCTCATGTCTAGTAGGAAATGACTATTCATACTCATAAGAATATAATATTTACAGGGTTATGCAGATTTGGTTCACCCACCTGATATTAGAGATTATTTAAGAAGCAGATACGTTTCGCTTTGAAATGTTCTCGTCTGAAACATCAAAAAAGATTTTTTTTTAAACAAACAAAAAGTCTACCAAAGCATCAAACAATTATTTAAATATAGCTAAAAGGAGACAAGAAGTTGATGTTTTCTGTCTTGCACTCATCAGAATGAGAAGCAAGAAACTGTCTTGAGAAAAGAGATATCATTTTGTACAGAATGGGAAGAGGGTGCTGATTAGTTGGGCCATCATTGGCATGGATTAACATCTTATTAGCAGATTGTGAGAGTGGGAGGAAATCCCAGTCAACCAAATGATAGGAAGAAAATTGATTCTCTACCATTATTATCCACAGGCCTGAGCTATAACATGAATTTTAAAAGTGTGTGTTGCCATGGCAATCTGGTCTCCCTGGTGGCTGATTGATTCAGTTGCTTAGACAGCTGATGTGGATCATAATGGTGCCAATCGCTTTGACCCCATTTCCAGTAGAGGTTGTTGACTTGTTGACTTGTTGAATTTGCCCTATCCATATTGAAAATCCATGTGCTGTGGTCAGTCCTGCCTTCAGACAGAGAACTGAACATTGAACATAGAAAGGCAAAGGTGTACTTTGACAATTGCATGACATTTGACAATAGATTGGTTATTTTTCTCCATAATTGTCAAAAATCATTCTCCTGCTCTACTCTCCTATGCCATAGTTCAGTGTCTGCGATTAGTATTTAACTCCTCTTAAAGTTCTGGTTGTAAACATGCAAAATAGGAACAACAGTAACCTGTACAATCTCTCTGGAGCACTCTGCATTTAATAAGGCAGATTTGGACCTCCTGCATCACTTCCACTTTCCTCTATCCTAACATTGCTTCAGTAACAGGAAATACTCAATGGAGATGTAACTGTAACATGTGTTGTGCTCACAGCAGCTGGTACCACATGACAAGTCAGACCCCAGAATGAAAGCTGGCTGAACAGATCACAAAATTCATTTGCTTTGTCAATTACTATGGTGGCTTATCACTGAAACACTTTCATATCACATTATTGATGTTCTTTAACAACAAAGCATAATCTCATGACACAAAAGGGAAAAACAAAACAGCTGACATAACAGTTGGAAAGATCTTACACAATCATCAAATCAAAGGTTCAGTATGTTTCTCAACTCTTTCCACTACAAAGACTCAAGACCACAGAAGTTATACTCTATCTCAACTCTTTAGGTTCTCTTTAACTGACTCCTTCCAGATTCTTTTCCATGGACTGTGAGGACAAGTTGACCATTGCCTTCCAAGTCTGCTGCCATAAACTCTTCACACATCTGACAACCTATACTTTCTCAGTTTCGATAACCTCTCCTGGTCTGGAAACTACACAAACTAGATACTTGTGCTGGGGCTGATCAGCTTCCCTTCAACTGAACTGAAAAGCTCTTACTAAGAGGGAAGTTAAAATTCCCTTCTCACCTTAACGCTGATGTTGTCTAAACTGAACTAAAAAACTTGTTTCTGAACTCAGTTCTAATTCCTCTGAACTGAACATAAAGCTAATGGCTTTAAATGTGGAGGAGAGCAAGCCGTCATGGGGAGTGTGGGCCCAGTGCAGGATTGAGCCTACCTTGGAGTAACTGCAGCCCATGGCTACAGAACAGCTGTAATGGTGAAATTTTAAGATTTTGTCCTCGGTACCTTTGTACCTACAATGGCACTGGGAATGACAACTTCGTACATTTTTCACTGTACTCCTGTGCCTGAATACATGTGACAGTCAAACTAATTCTAATTCTACCTGTGATAAACGCAACATCCTCTCAATAACAACACTGTCACATGCTTTCTGAACAATGCTGGATTTATGACATTGTTTTATAACGACTTGCTGATCTTTTGATAACATGTCTTCACAGCAGTAACTCATATCCATCTGTATCTCTTTTTCATCCAATCCAAATTCCAACAACTATATTATATACTTTATCTCTTTCACCAAACATGCAACTGCTGAGTGTTGAATGATGTAGATTATAACAGTCTACCGTTTTGCTTGATTATATGTTACAGCTCTGGAGAATCATATTATCTGTGGTTATCCCCTTCTTGTTAGATTAAATTAACAAACTGATCTGCTGTTTCATTGGTCTCTTTTATATATAATACAAAGTATCGTATTTTGTTGCTGAGCTGCTGTTCTAACTAGTGTGTGCCTTTAAGAATACATGCCTTATTGCTGTAAATAGACACACCTTGAATTGAATCCCAGGCACTAACTTCAATAGACACAATTTTTATTGTTACTGTATGTTTGATGCAGATTATCAGTTCCCTGTGAATGCTCAGGTCCTCACAAAGACCATTGAAGCCAATAAAGGGATTATTTTTCTACTTTGGTGTCTTTATCAAATGTATTGTAGAAGCTTTCATGTGTTACGCCTGCTGACTTGTTAGAAGGAGCTGGTGTGTAGAACTAAAAGCCTTTCCACAAAAGTCTAATGGAAGTGAATTTGCTAATGAGATTGTAACTCTGACAATGATAGCCAATTACTATTGAGACTCTGAGAAAAGAAGGGTGGGAGAGCTCAAATGGAATCAGTATCTGTACCCTTAAATGTAAATAAAGAGTTTAATTGAACTCGGATGGGTCAGACAGCAGTTGTTCCAAGATAAGGTAATGACAGATATCAGCAGACTCATTCTAGGAGCAGTCTAGCTAAGTGTAGCAGCTTCAAGATTGTACACCAGATAGTCAGATGTCCAACTCCCAGGCTTCATAATGGTCAGAATCCACAGGTTTGAAACTCCAGGAGTAATACAAACAACTGAGACAGTTGCCATTTCTCAATTCACAGCACGCCATCGCATTGTGTAATGAACAGACAGTTCTGGTGAAAGGTCATGACCTGATACATCAACCATTTCCCCTTCTCTGCAGGTACTGCCAGCTTTTTCACAAATTTTCTCGTGTATTTTAGATTTCCAGTATCCACAGTATTTTGCCTTTACAACATCATCAGTGCTTTCTTCAATTCCACTGGAATTCTTAAACATCTCATCATCTTCGTACTGGTGTTCACCAAGTCTGCTGTGAACTTTGCCATTTTTCACTACCTTGACTAGCGCCCATTCCAGAAAATAAATTGTAGATTTGATGGCCAAGTGTAAGTTCTCTCAAACACATTAAAAATGAAATCACTGAGAGATAACTAACTAAAGAAGAAAGGAAAAACAGAATAACAGGAAAACTGGCAAAAACTGTTTCCAGTTTCATTGAATTATTTATGAGAATTTATAGCTAATAGTTCTGATCATCAATAATTTCGTTAAATATACAAATAAGTTCAAGACGTGGAATGACTTGCTCCTGTTCCTATGCCAATTACACATTTTAGGAAGTCACTATGCATCTTTGTTTAAAGGGTACATGTAGGAATATATGTCAGCACATTGAATTAAATCTTTTTCTTTAACACTTTCAATTTTCAATGTTTTGAGCCAAGAATGCAAAGGTCAATTGACTATTTCCCCAGAGCTTCGGAGGCTGAGGGGCGACCTTATAGAAGTTTATAAAATCATGAGGGCCATGGAAAGGGTAAATAGTCAAGGTCTTTTTCCTAGTGTGGGGGGAGTCCACAACTAGAGGGCATAGGTATAAGGTGACTTGATCACGCAGAGGGTAATGCATGGATGGAACAGACTACAGAAGAAATGGTGAAGCCTGGTACAATTACAATATTGTATAGATGCAGGAAGGCTAATGATGGGAGATAAGGAAATAGCTGAAGAACTTAATTAGTACTTTGCATCAGTCTTCATAGTGGAAGGCATGAGCAATATCCCAACAATTAAGGAGAGTCAGGGGGCAGAGTTGAGTATGGTAGCCATTAGAAAAGAGAAAGTGCGAGAAAAGCTAAAAGGTCTAAAAATTGATAAATCTCTTGGTCCCAATGGACCACATCCTAGAGTTCTGAGGGAGGTGGCTGAGGAAATAGTGAAGGCATTGGGTGTGATCTTTCAAAAATCACTGGAGTCAGGGAAAGTCCCAAATGATTGGAAAATCGCTGTTGTAACCCCATTGTTCAAGGATCAAAACAAAAGATGGAAAATTATAGGTCGATTAGCCTAAACTCAGTTGTTTGTAAAATTCTAGAATCCATCGTTAAGGATGAGATTTCTAAATTCCCAAAGGGCTTTGATAAGTTGCCTCATGGGAGGCTGCTAAGTAAAGTGAGGGCCCATGGTGTTCGAGGTGAGCTACTGGCATGGATTGAGGATTGGCTGTCTGACAGAAAGCAGAGAGTTGGGATAAATGGTTCTTTTTTGGAATGGCAGCTGGTGACAAGTGGGGTCCCACAGGGGTCAGTGTAGGGGCCAAAGCTGTTCACTTTATATATAAATGATCTGGATGAAAAGACTGGAGGCATTCCAGCGAAGTTTGCCAATGATACAAAGTTAGATGGACAGGCAGGTAGTACTGAGGAGATGGGGAGGCTGCAGAAAGATTTGGACAGTTTAGGAGAGTGGTACAGGAAATGGCTGAAGAAATTCAACGTGAGCGAATGCGAGGTATTACACTTTAGAAAAAAGAATGCAGGCATGGACTATTTTCTAAATGGTGAGAAAATTCATAAAGCCAAAGTACAAAGGGATCTGGGAGTGCTAGTGCAGGATTCTCTAAAGGTTGACTTGCAGGTTGAGTCTGTGATTAAGAAAGCACAAATAATGTTGTCATTTATCTCAAAAAGGTTGGAATATAAAAGCAGCGATGTGCTTCTGAGACTTTAAAAAGCTCTAGTTAGGTCCCATTTAGAATACTGTGTCCAGTTTTGGGTGCCACACCTCAGGAAGGACATACTGGCACTGGAGCGTGTCCAGCGGAGATTCACACGGATGATGCCTGGAATTGTAGGCCTAACATACGAGGAACAGCTGAGGATCCTGGGATTGTATTCATTAGAGTTTAGAAGTTTGAGGGGAGATCTAATAGAAACTTACAAGATAATGCATAGCTTAGAAAGGGTGGACGCTGGGAAATTGTTTCCATTAAGTGGGGAGACTAGGACTCATAGGCACAGCCTTATAATTAGAGAGGGTCAATTTAGAATGGAAATGAGGAGACATTTCTTCAGCCAGAGAGTGGTGGACCTGCGGAATTCATTGCCATGGATCGCAGTGGAGGCCGGGACATTAAATGTCTTCAAGGCATAGATTGATAAATTCTTGATCTCGCAAGGAATTAAGGGATATGGGGACAGTGCGGGTAAGTAGAGTTGAAATGCCCATCAACCATGACTGAATGGCGGAGTGGACTCGATGGGCCGAATGGCCTTACTTCCACTCCTATGTCTTATGGTCTTATTTCAAAGTGTTATGGAGCAGACCAGACCCTTCAAAATATCTTAAGAAGGTAACCTAGACCCTAAAGTTTTCTTATTTTAGAGGCAGATATGAAGTGCATCACATTCCAAATGTGATGCAACTTGTCAAACTATTCAGTGTTAAGCAACACACGATTTGTTTAAACACTATAGTTAAAATTTGAACAAAAGAGGAACTTAGAACAACATCTCTGTAAAACTTAACCAAATAATAGATACAGTACCTATTATTAATTAGCTGCTCTAGTACAATAATATCCCATAAACACATCCCTTGGCAAAAAGGCAAATTCAGACACACATTCTCACATGCAGTTCTCCAATCCAGGAGAAAAAACATCAAGAAAAGATTCAGAGAGTGAAACAGTCAGGAGACATTCACTGAGACTTCCAACTCTGTTGAGACCCCAAGAGCTTCTGATGATCCTGAAAAAAACAAACCCAGAAATTTGGATCTGTGAGCGCTGACCATTCAGGCTGTTAAAAAAAACACTCAAGCTTACTCAAGTCATCTTCAGTAGCCAGTTCCATATCTTTGCCTTACAACCTCTCTCCAGAGAAAAAAGGAAAAAATGACCTTCTAAAGTGACAGTATCATCACAAAATGAATCTGGATGTGCATATGAATAGGAAGATTTTAAAGGGATATGGGCCAAATGCTGGAAAATAGGACTAGGTCAGATTGGGATGTCTGGTCGGCATGGATGAACTGAACTGATAGGTCTGTTTCCATGCTGTATAATGTGTGACAGCAATGTCCCCTTATTGAGTCTGTAGCTGGTTTTGGTGGCAATGGCCTAGTGGTATTACCACTAGACTATCAATCCAGAGACCCAGGTAAAACTCTGGGGACTGAGTTCAAATCCTGTCGTGGTAGATGGTGGGATTTCTATTCAATAAAAATCTGGAATTTCAAGTCAAGTGAGTTCACTTTTAGGGAAAAGCCCATCTAGTTCACTAATGCCTTTTCAGGAAGGAAAGTGCCACCCTTATCTGCCCTGGACTTGTGACTCCAGAACCACAACAAACTTGTTGACTTTTTACTGGGGTTAGGGATGGGCAATAAATGCCGACTGAAGCAGCAATGGCCACACCCTATAAATGACTATTATTATAATCAATGAAAATTGGGGCAAAGAAACATTTTTGGGGAGTTGAGTAAAATGCATTTTTCCAGCATGGGTAACCAGGAATATTTATCGGGTCTTGCCTATCCCACTGAGGAGAATCACATTGTTGTGGCATTACCCGACCTGGGAAAAGCCAAACTTAGCCCATATTCACACGTGGAAGATGCAAAGCCATTCCCTTACTGACATCTTGCTTCAAATTTATTCCTGGAAAAGGGACACCTAAGATTTTGTACATTTCAGCCTTAAATCTCAAGGCTATTGCAGAGTAAATCTCAGGATTTCATCTGAAAACTGCCCAGAGCTATTAAGAATGTCAACGTAACTGTAGCAAACAGCAGAATATTGGTTTTAATACATTGTACCATTTACTGTTCTTGTCTGAATAGTAATTACAAATTATACAAAAGTACACCTTTATTCAGAACGATCCACAGTATAGGCTGTCTCCTCTTCTGGAAAGTAGTTTTGATTCTCCAGCGAGCTATGTGTAAGATGGCTAACTGTTTGCTTTACTGTAAAATTAGCTCCCTGCGGGTTTGAAGTGTACTTTTTCTATGACTTGATGCTATATTAAGAAGTAAATACTCCAAATAGATGTCACTTTGTAACAAATCAAGGCATTAATTTCATGCCTCAGAAGAAAATAGTAACTATAGCAGTCGGAGCAACAATAATTTTGATCACAGTCAACAAAGTAGTCAGAAAAACAAACAGGATCCTAGGCTTAATAGAAGAATCAAATATAAAGGCTCATACAAAGAAAGTTATAGGGCACCTTTGCAAAACGCTAGTTTAACCTCACTCAGAGTATGGTGTCCAATGTCACATGTTGTGGCTCAGTGGTTAATGCTGCTGCCTCAAACAGCAGGGACCTGTGTTCAATTCCACCGTCGGGCAACTGTGTGGAGTTTGCACATTCTCTCCGTGTCTGTGTGTGATTCCTCCCACAGTCCAAAGATGTGCAGGTTGGGTGGATTAGCCATGGGAAACACAGGGTTACATGGATAGAGTCTGGAGAGTTGATGTGTACTGAATGGCCTGCTTCCACAGTGTAAGGATTCCATGATTGCACTTTAGTAAGGATACAAACGAATTAGAGAGTATGTAAGAAAGCTACAAGTGAATGGTTGCAGAGTGGGACTTCAGTTATGACGATAAATTGGTGAAGCTGTGATTGTTCGCTTTGTTGAGAATTTTGAGAACAGACTTCAGTAGACATTTTCAAACAAAGAGGATGAAGGGTCTGGACAGTCGGTCCCTTTTACAGAAGCATCAAGAACCAGAGAACAACTACTTACAGTGATTACCAAAAGAATCAAACTCCAAATGAGAAACCTGCTCTTTACACACTGAGTGAGTCAGAACTCAGATACGCTGCCTGAGAGGTGGTGGAGTCAGATTCAATTGTAGCTTTCAAAGGGAAATTAGATCAGAGTAAAAGTGAGGGAAATAGAATCAGTTGAATTGTTCTTGCAGAGAGCTGGCACAAACTCATTGGATCGAATGGCCTCCTTTTGAACTGTAATTGTTCATTGATTCTATCACAATTCAACTTTTAGTGAGTAACTGGCTCTCCACCATTCTTCTAGTCACAATGGAGCGAAGTGAACCTTTGGCAATTAGCACAGAGTTAAATCTGTAACAAGTCCATCTCAATCCTGAACATTTATTGATGATTGTGTGTACAGCTGAAAGAAGGTTGCTTCTTGAATTGGGGATTGTTCAGGTCATGCAAACAGATTTAGCAGGAACTCAGGCAATTTCTGTTCTACCTGACCATGATTTAAATGATAAAAATATGATTTAAATGAGCAGCCATTGGCAATAAAAATACACATATCATCACCACAGGTAGTGCATGAGCAACTTCTTAGAAAAGGATGTGTAAGGTTGTCACTCACAATCCAATCATGAAGCCACTTTGTGAGGAATCAGGATGAACTGGGCAGAGTCTGAGAGTGCAGAGCAATTAGATGGTCACATACAGCATATAACATAGGAGATTGATGTGAGTAATCTACAAAAGAAAGGTTTAGTGTGATCTACTCAGCCACCCTGCAAACTTTGTAATTAGTTTAATCTGACACAGAGTAGTTAGTGTCTCATAACCTGACAATTATAAATGGGCAACATTTCCTCAGCACAAACAAGTGTTAATTCTATGCATCAGTTGGGATTTCCTGTTTCATTAAATATTTAGATCTGCCAATTCATTCTTCACCGCACTCACAGAGGTATTTCTTATTAGATTTCATGGCATTCAATCTATTCCATTTGAACACCAAAGCAGGAACCATGCACTTCTCGCTGCTGATTGGATGCAGAAAGGTTATGGGGTTTTGAGCTCACTGTCCTGCAGCTCACTGACCCCCCGCTGTTACTAACACTACAGCAGTCAAATTCGAAAACAGCACTATGACAAGTTTGAAACATTATCAACTTTTGTAAAAAGTAATTTGATTATATGTATATGAGATGTATATGTTAAATTTATATTCAAAGTATTTCTAGCAGCTCTCTCCAGGCTCAGATAGTATTTATGATAGATTGACTCTTGTTTCTACTACGTGAATGACCAAACAGCTTTCAGGCATCTTTTTTGATATCTCTGTCTCTCGGCCACTTTCATTTCTGCTCCATTGCAGTGCACTGCCAAAATAGACAGGGGAAGTGATGACCTCATGGTATTGTCTCCAGGTTATTAAGCCAGAATCTCAGCTCATGTTCTGGGGAGCTCGGATTGAACCCTACCAAGGTAGGTGGTGGCATTGGAATTCAATACGGAATAAATGTCTGGAAATAAGAACCTACTGAGGACCATGAACCATCACCAATCATCAGAAAAACCCATCTGGCTCACTATATCCTTCAAGGAAGGAAATCTGTCTTCCTCACCTGGTCTGGCGTTCCCATGACCCCAGACACACACAGCAATGTGGTTGACTCTCAACTGCCCTCGGCGTAGCAAGGCACTCAGTTCAAGGGCAACCAGAGTTGGGCAATAAATGTTAGCCAGCCAGTGATGCCCACATCCCATGAGTGAATAGAGAAAGAATGAGGATGAATTTCTGGTGGTCCTCCAATTCCAGTTATTTTAATTCTATGAATGGACTGTGGGTGTCACTGAGCAGTTGGTACACATGTGTAACTCTTCGAGGAGAAAGTGATGTCTGCAGATGCTGGAGATCAGAGTTGAAAATGTGTTGCTGGAAAAGCGCAGCAGGTCAGGCAGCATCCAAAGAGCAGGAGAATCGACGTTTCGGGCATAAGAAGCCTGAAGAAGGGCTTATGCCCGAAATGTCGATTCTCCTGTTCCTTGGATGCTGCCTGACCTGCTGTGCTTTTCCAGCAACATATTTTCAACACATGTGTAACTGCCTTTGAACTGAATGGACTGCTCAATCACTTGAGAGGGCATCTACCTGGCATCACATGGAGCCCAGACTAGGTAAGGATGGCAGATGTCCTTCCCTAAAGGGCATGAGTGAATTAGATGGGATTTTACTGTAAATGATGACCGTTTCATGATCACCATTATTAAGACTACTTTCATATTCCAGATTTATGAATTAAATGTAAATTTCACCAACTGCCAAGTGCAGTCTGAACCCATGTCACCATAGTACTTTTTTAGTTACTTGGCATTACCATTACATCCTACTCTGTGAATCTATGGGACCAAAGCATCATTTAATTCAGCCAACTGTCAACTACTTCACCAGCCTTGCATAATTTTGTTTTATTCATTTGTGGGACACGGTATCACTGGCTGGGCCCAGCATTTATCGCCCGTCCCTAATTGCCCTTTGAGAAGGCGATGGTGAGCTGTCTTCTTGAACCACTGCAGTCCATTATAATTGAGAATGCCATATTGATAATAAGCAAGTAAACTATAACATCAATATTTACAGAACAATTAAAAATAAGTGGTGAGCATCTTAATTCAGGAAAGTAATGAATATATTTCTAATCAGCCTGTTCAGAGATGTTACTACACACCTCTGGAGCAGGTCCAACTTCAAACCTTGCTCTCCTAGCTCAGAGGGAGGGATGATACCACTGCACCACAAGAGATCCCAAAGAGAAGAACTCGTAAGTTAATGGCTGTCCACTCCCACTTATCACCTGGCACTTTCTCACCAAGTCACTGGCTCTTAATGAAATTGACCAGTTTATGTAGTAGCCATTAAAACACTGAACCAAAATCACGTAATTCTCTTCAAATATTGACTGGTGAACTGAGCAAGAAATAAGCACCTATCAATAATACTCCAAATTCTTGCAATAAAATCTCACAGGGAGGAAATCAAGAGTTTAGTGCATTAGGGATGCTAATCTGTGCACTCACGTATCTTAGCTGGGAACCTCTTGATTATCATAAGTACATTTGCACAATTTCAGAGTTTCCCTCTTTACTTAATCTATGTCCTCCTCTGTCCTGTCTCCTCATTGTTTCTCATTATTAGTCATGTCAAATGTACTTGTTTATTCTTTAGTTCCCAGATCTGTCAAAAAAGTTGACAACTCAAAATTAATCTGGCTTCATTCTCTTCAGATGCTGATATTCTCATTGTGTAGTTCCAACATTCTGATTTCATCAGCATTTGTAGTTGTCTTTTGCACCTCAAAAGTGGCGAACAATGTAATTCAATTCATAACAAAGTCACAGGAATTCTGTCTAAAATCTTTAAAAATCTGAAAAAAAACACATTATAAAATTGTACCTCGAGCCGCCGTGATTATTGAATTACTATTTCAGGATAAATTGTCTTCTGTTTTCTAAAAGACAAGATCATCACACATCACAAAGCTATGTTCCAAACTAAGTTAGGATTTGTAATCAGCAAAAAAATTGCACTACACTAAGAAGTTGCTAGTTAAAAGAATTAGCAGTTGTGAAAAGCCAAGTGTCTGAATGGTTTATAAACTTAACGGTCTGGAACAATATCAGTCTCCCCCAAATTATTTCACTAACAACAGAAACCACGTGCAAAACACTGAATTGTAATGAATGGGCTCATTAGATTTATATATTCAAGGCCCTGTGCTTTAAGAAGCCATGCACTATCTACTTAATGGGGCTATATATAGATTTTCTGTTTACATGTGAGTGGCAATTATTGAGTCTTTCTGGTGAAGAATTCAGCCCGTGCTGAAAACAATGTTTAATGAGAGGGTTACATTTTCTGAATGTTTGACATTTCACATGCACAGTGATAGGAAAAGAAGAGGCAGAGTTCAGGAATTTGTCCCAGATTCACTGGGGACCTGGGATACTCCAAGTTGGCATCAGAGAAGTGGGTGCAAGGCCATCCATCATGCTTTAATGTGGCAGGCGCAGGTGTATCTGCATTCCTGCCAAAGTAGAGAGGTGTGATGGAAAGGGTTCCTGGACTTGTGGTATCTGGGAGAGTTCACAACCAGCTGAATATCTTTAGGGGGTCAGGGGGGTGGTGTTAAGGTGAGTGTTTCCTCTGTCCCATCACAAGATGACCCCTTCAGACGTTACCGGTGATGCTCTCTTGTTCCCTTCCCACTGTTCAGTGGCAAGACCGAGCACATTACCATCGCAAATTGCTCAAAGTCAATAAATAGCACATTCCTAATTTCCAAAATATACAGACTCCCAGACAGAAAATCTATTTTCTTATGAGGTGGGTTCAATTAGTTACCTCAAGCCAACATAGTCATTGTGTTGTCAATGAAACATTAACCTGACCAAGTTGGCAATAAGACTCTAATCCAGTCACTATGATCTTAAACAAAAAAAACTAAAGAACTGTGGATGTTGGAAATCAGAAACAAAAACAGAAATCACTGAAAAACTCTGATTTCTCTCAGCAAGTCTGGCAGCATCTGCAGAGAGAAATCAGAGTTATTGTATCAGGTCTGGTGGCCTTTCCTACTGAGCTTCTCCAGCAATTTCTGTTTTTGTTTGTGGCAATAATTCACCAGATTTATTACATTTTAATTCACAAGCTCTTGTGGCGAGATTTGAATTCACCGCTTTGGTGGTCTTTAACTAGTAATAAAGTCACTACACCATAGTCCTTATAATAGATACACTTGTCCTAGGATTGCATCTTAAATATTTCTCCCCTTATATTCTGACATTCACTTTCATTAAAATAGTGGCAAAATAAGGTGAATTAATGGCAATTTCTGTAGGATTTTGCTGTTGAAACAGGATTGAACACAGATTAGCCTGATTTATTTCAGAATTTTTAAACACACATCAACTATTTGTAAATTGTTAATCCACTTCCCTTCTCAATGATGTGATCTCTACCCTGGCCAAGAACCAATCCCATTTTGAACATATGAATACAATCAGCACACACTGCCAGACTGGTTACACAGTCCACTACCAGACGTGGCTAATGTACAGTCAAATGTTATAATAAAGTTGGACATGGAGCTAAGGTATATTTATAAAATTAGATAAACCTTTTCAAACTAAGAGATAACAAAATTTTCTTCCCTCATGACAATGAAGAATTTGAATATGCTCAATGTAATAAATGATTATTTTTCTTCCACAAGTTCAGAGGTTACACAGACTTTATTGTAACTGAAAGAAACATTGCTCAAAACATTTGCAAGCTCTTACCCTGTCATACAGGAAATGCTAATTTGGAAAGTCAATGACATTACAGATTATATCAGTCTTTTCAACTTCAGAACTCAGATTAATAAAAAGAAGCAGTGCACAGCTGTATAACTTTGGGAAGAAATTTTTGCGCTAAGATATCTCTGGTGTCATCTTGTTCGTTTGTATGTTCTAGGCAATAATAAGACCCATTGGAATAGTTTCACATGTGTAATTGTTTATGGATTCCTGACAGTGAAAGGCTACATGTCCTACTTGTAACTTTAACATCTTAGTTACCAACATTTACTGTGATGACATACATAAGATAATGTTTTAACTAAATATTTTCATTTATGAGAAATTCCAAAAGATGTACCCAACATCCCTTGTTAAAGAGGAAGTTTAATGATAACATTAAACTGTGACAAAGAAAATAATCTGAATGTTTTGTAGACCATAACCATGGATGAACCAGGGGATCTACTCCCCACTGAAGTCTGGGTCTGAGGTGTTCAGGTCAGGTAATCCTGACCTATACCGGAAATCCAGGTATGATCTTCACAAAGCCATCAGGGACAGCAAGAGACAATACTGGACTGAACTAGAGTCTCAGACTAACCTCATGAATACACGTTGACTATTACTCTACATAACGGGCTACAAAGCAAAGTCTAATAGAATCACTGACAACAATGCAGCCCTCCCTGATGAGTTCAGTGCATTCCCTGTCATCTTGAACAGAAGGTCAGTGAAATTATGTCACCTGCCCCAGCAGCCTGTACCCACAGTCACCACCACAGGGGTTAGATCAGCTTTCTTGAGGGTGAACCCACAGAAAGCGACTGGCCCTGATGGAGTTTCCGGCCGTGCACTCAGATTCTGCACAGACCAGCTGGTGGGAGTAATCACTGACTACTTTAACCTCTCCTTATTACAATGTGAGGTTCCCATCTGCTTGAAAAAGGCCCTGTCATCCCAGTGCCAAAGAAAATTATGCAATGTGCCTTAATGACTACTACCTAGTTACGCTGACACCCATTAGTATGAAATGATTGAACAGGTTAGTAATGGCACACATCACCTCGAGCCTCCCAGATAGCCTTGTTCTGCTACAATTCACCTACCATCACTATAGGTCCAACGCAGACACCATCTCGCTGGACCTACACTTATGATTTCAACATCTGGATAACAAGAACATCTATTCCAGACTCCTATTTATTGACTTTAGCTCTGCCTTCAACATCATAATTCCAATAAAACTCATCTCCAAACTCTGAGACCTGGGACTCTGGTCCCTCCTCCTCAACACTGGTGACCAGCAAGGCTGTGTGCTCAGCCCATGACTGTACTGCTTTTACACTCACCACTGTGTAGTCAAAGTCAGCTCTAATTCCATTTACAAATTTGCTGATGACACCACCGTAGTGGATTGGATCTCAAAAAATGCAAGACAGAATACAGGAAAGTGTTGGACAGCTTTGTGACATGGTGTGAAGACAACAATCTCTCCCTCAAAGTCAGCCAAATGAAGGAGTTGATCTTCGACTTCAGGAAGCAGAGTGTTGGAATGCCTGCGTTTGTATCAATGGTGCTGAGGTGGAATTGGTCGAGAGCATTCAGTTCCGAGGAGTAAATATCACTAAGAATTTGTCCTAATTTACTCACGTCGATGCTATGGTCCAGAAAACACACCAACGCCTCGACTTCCTCAGAAGGCTAAGGAAATTCGACATGTCCACACTAACTCTTAGCAATTTGTATAGATGTACCATAGAAAGCATCCTATCTGGATGCATCACAGTTTGGTATAGCAACTGCTCTGCCAAAGACCACAAGAAATTACAGAGAGTCATGAACACAGCCCAGTCCATCACAAGAACAGCCTTCCAGCCATTGCCTCCACCAACACTTCCGGCTGTCTTGGGAAAGCAACCAACATAATTAAAGATCCCTCCCACCCTCTTCCATTGGGCAGAAGATAGAAAATTTTGAAGACACGTAGCAAACAACTAAAGAACAGCTTCTTCCCTGCTGTTATCAGATTTATGAATAGACCTCTCATATCTTCGAGTCGATCTTTCTCTGCACCTTCTCTGTTGCTGTAACACTATGTTCTGCATTCTGTTCTATTATCCTGATGTACTCATGTCAGATATGATTAAAATGTTTAGCATATAAAACAACACTTTTCTACTGTATTTTTGTACATGTGATATTAATAAGTCAAATAATTAACCCTTTACACCACACGGTTCCTTGCACGTAATTGTACAAATTCACCCTACAGTTCAGTTAATGTTTTTTAAATATTTCAAGATCTTTTACCTTCTTTCACATGGGTAGAGATAGCTCTGAGTTAAAAAAAAAGGAGACTGACAAAGGCAGCAAGCACTTGGTCTGTAAGGGAGAGAAAGAAAGAAACCCACACTGCTAACGGACACAGCAGGGGACCTGCCCAGTTACTGCCTTTACTGTTTGAATTCATGTATCTCTCAACATCAGAGTGTGTCTAGGAAAACTTAACAAGCAGCAAAATTCACAACTGACCTTGGAGAGAGGTGACAGCACAGAAACAGATAAGTAAATATTGTTAAGTATAGCTTTGCTGTAAATCTGTGTTAGTGAGTAGACTGGATTCTTGTTTGTTTATGTGTTCTTATTGGGATCTGTCTCTTGATTAAATTTTAAAAATATAAGCCTTGGGGCTCCAAGATGGCGGTGATCTAGGTGGATCGCATTGCAGAGTTCCGCAACACAGCACAAGTGGATGAACCTTCAACCAGCCCAACCTGGACCATCGCGATATCCTGGGACTCCAGAAAGATCATGAAGTCCCAAGGAACTTCTAAAAGTTAACTTACCTGTGTTTCCTGCTGTCCAGAGATGCCGAAAAAAGGAGGAGGAGCGTTTGAGGCCGGGCCCACGGCCCAGCGTGCAGGGTCCTTGGACTCGATTACCTTCCAGGCCCTGGTGAACAAGCTCACAAAATCTCATGCAATGTTGGGGAAACAGATAGAAGTGAAGCTGGGTCCAATCTCTCTCATGCTGCAGAAGCATGAACAGTAGCTGAGAGACCTGGAGAAGAGGACAGATGAGGTGGAGCACAGGGTCACAGTGGTGGAAGCTGATGCCAGTTCATTCAAGGAAGAGATCCAAGCCCTGGTGATGCAGGTTCATAATTTGCGCGACCAAGTGGATGATCTTGAGAACACGGGCAGGAGAAAAAATATTCAGATCATCGGTCTGCCGGACGGTAAGGAAGGTGAGCAGCCGGCGGAATTTATTGAGGACTGGTTGCCGAAATTCCTTAACTTGGTATGAGAGGCTTTAAGACCGAGAGGGTTCACTGGGTCTTAACGCAGAGATCAGGCTTTGGTCAAAGTTCTCGTCTTTTCCCAGTGCAGTTTAATCATTATAGAGATAAGGAGAGAATCATGGAAGCTTTCAGAATCCAGGGGAAGGATCCAAAGGCCCTAATTTATGAGGGCTCTAAGATCATGTTCTTCCAGGACTTCTCAGTGTTGGTGATCCGGAAAAGAAAATCCTATGACGGTGTCAAGAGAAGATTGAGGGAGCTTGGGATTTAATATTCTCTGAGGTATCCGGCAGTGCTCCAATTCAGCTTAGATGGATCCGTACATCTCTTTGACAGGTCAGAGGAGGCAGGAGAATTTGTGGACAAATTAACCTAATCTGAACAATTTAGTATGCATAAACAGTAGTGTTGTTTGGGTATGTCTTTGTCATTTTGGAAAAGAAACAGAGGAAGTCTGTTTGGAGCATTTATTTTCTATTTTTTTCTATTGATGATAGAACATAGAACAATACAGCGCAGAACAGGCTCTTCGCCTTCAATGTGCGCCGACCAATGAACTGTTCTCAGCGTGTAGCCTTACACTATCCCATCACCATCCATGTGCTCATCCATGGATTGTTTAAATCTCCCTAATGTGGCTGAGTTAACTATGTTGACAGGCAGGGCATTCCACGACCTTACCACTCTCTGAGTAACGAACCTGCCTCTGACATTTGTCTTAAATCTATCACCCCTCAATTTGTAGTTATGCCCCCTCGTACAAGCAGATCTTCTATCGAAACCTGTCACTTATTTTCTAAGCTGAAAATGTGTTGCTGGAAAAGCGCAGCAGGTCAGGCAGCATCCAAGGAGCAGGAGAATCGACGTTTCGGGAATGAGCCCTTCTTCAGGAATGAGGAGAGTGTGCCAAGCAGGCTAAGATAAAAGGTAGGGAGGAGGGACTTGGGGGAGGGGCATTGGGAATGCGAGAGGTGGAAGGAGGTTAAGGTGAGGGTGATAGGCCGGAGAGGGGGTGGGGGCGGAGAGGTCAGGAAGAAGATTGCAGGTTAGGAAGGTGGTGCTGAGTTCGAGGGTTGGGACTGAGACAAGGTGGGGGGAGGGGAAATGAGGAAACTGAAGAAATCTGAGTTCATCCCTTGTGGTTGGAGGGCTCCTAGACGGAAGATGAGGCGCTCTTCCTCCAGCCGTCATGTTGCTATGGTCTGGCGATGGAGGAGGCCAAGGACCTGCATGTCCTTGGTGGAGTGGGAGGGGGAGTTGAAGTGTTGAGCCATTTATTTTCTAAGGGTTTGTATCATTTGCTAACTGCCCATTCATACATCTGTCTAGATGCACCTCAAATGATGCTATCCTGCCTGTCTCTACCACCTCTACTGGCAATGCATTCCAGGCACCCACCACCCACTCCATAAAGAACATACATGCATATCTCCTCTTTACTTCTCCCATCTCACTTTGAATTCATGACAGCTTGTAATTGAGCCCCCACTCCGGGAAAAGAAGGTTCTTGCTATGCACCCTGTCTATATCTCTCCTGATTCTGCAGACCTCATTCAGGAATCCCCGCAACCTCCACCTTTTTAATGAAAATAATCCTAATGTAGTTAAACTGTCTTGATAGCTAAAGCCTTCCATAACAGGCAACATCTGAGTAAACCTCCTTTGCACTTTTTCCAATGCATCCACAGCTTGTTAGTAATGCGGCGAACAGAACTGCACACAGCATTTCAAATATGGCCAAACCAACATTTTATACAACTGTAACATGACCTGCCAACGTTTATACTCAATGCCCGTCCGATGAAGGAAAGCATGCCATATGCCTTTTTGACTACTCTATTGACCTGCTTTGCCAACTCGGACCTGAACACACAAATCTCTCTGTGCATCAATATTCTCCAGGAATTTTCCACTTACTGTATAGTTCGCTCTTGAAATGGATCTTTTAAAATGCATCACCACGCATTTGCCCCAATTGATCTCCATCTGTCTTTTCTCTACCAAACTCTCCAATCTACCTGTATTCTGCTCTCTTCTCTGGCAGTCCTCTTCAGTCTCTGCTCCTCCACCAATTCTAGTGTTTTCTGCCAACTTGGTAATCAGACCACTTACACCTTCCTCCAAATCATTTATGTATATCACAAACCACAGTTGTCCCAGCACCGATCCCTGTGGAACATCAATGTTCACACATCTCGACTTTGAGAAGCTCATGTCCACTACGAATCTCTGTCTCCTGTTGCCCAGCCAGTTCTCTATCCATCTCGCTAGTACACTTTGCATCCCATGTGACTTCAATTTCCCTATCCACCTACTGTGGTGAAACTTATCAAACACCTGACCAAAGTCCATGTATATGACATCTACAGCGTCCCACTCATCAATCAACTTTGTAATTTCCGCAAAGAATTCTATGAAGTTGGTAAAACCTATAAGCCTATAAGCCCCTTTTCTTCCAAATGGGAAGAGATCTTATCCCTCCGTACCTTCTCCAGCAGCATCCCTACAAGTGATATCATGCTCACCTGTGTATAATTACCTGGATTTAACACTGTTACACTTCTTAAACAAGGTGACAACACAAGCAATTTACCAATCCATTGGGACTCTACTGTGCCGTGCCGTGTGGGCGGCACGGTGGCACAGTGGTTAGCACTGCTGCCTCGCAGCGCCAGAGACCCGGGTTCAGTTCCCGCCTCAGGCGACTGACTGTGTGGAGTTTGCACGTTCTCCCCGTGTCTGCGTGGGTTTCCTCCGGGTGCTCCGGTTTCCTCCCACAGTCCAAAGATGTGCAGGTCAGGTGAATTGGCCATGCTAAATTGCCCGTAGTGTTAGGTAAGGGGTAAATGTAGGGGTATGGGTGGGTTGTGCTTCGGCGGGGCAGTGTGGACTTGTTGGGCTGAAGGGCCAGTTTCCACACTGTAAGTAATCTAATCTAATCTAATCTACCTGTGTTCAAAGATTCTGTAAAGATATTTATTAAAGACCCAGCCATTTCCTCTCTTGCTTCCATCAGTAACCTGGGATAGATCCCATCTGCACCTGTGAAACTTATATGCCTTAATGCCATTTAGAATACCCAAAACTTCCTTCCTCCTTATGGCGACTTGATGTAGAGTAATCAAAGATCTATCCCTAATCTCAACACCAGTCATGTCCCTCTCTTTGGTGAATACTGATGCAAAGTACTCATTAAGAATCTCACCCATTTTCTCTGACTAGACGCATAACTTTCCTCCTTTCTCCTTGAGTGGACCAACCTTTTCTCTTGTTATCCTCTTGCTCCTTATACATGAATAAAAGGCTTTGAGATTTTCGTTAATCCTACTCGCTAACGATACCTGATGACTCCTTTAGACATCTTAATTCATTTTTTTTTCAAAGTGGTCCTACATTCACAATAATCTTACAAAGCTCCATCTGCCTTCAGTCACCTACACCTTACAAGCGCATCCTTTTGCCTCTCAGCTGGTCTCACAATTTCACCTGTCATCCATGGTTCCCTGATCTTGACATTTCTGTCCCTCATTTTCGTATGAACACATCTCTCATCAACTCTAATCAAATTCTCATTAAAAGCCTTGCACATATCAAACGTGGATTTACCTTCAAATAGCTGCTTCAAATCTACATTCCCCTCTCCTTCTGAATTTTGGTTTAGTTAGCTTTCTCCCAGATTTACACTCTTCCATTAGAACCACTCTTGTCTCTGTCCATGATTATTCTAAAACTTTTAGAATTGTGATCAATATTCCTAACATTATCCCCTACTTAAAATTCAACCAACTGGCCAGGCTCATTCCCCAACACAAGATCCAGCATGGTGTCTTCTTGAGTTCAGCTATGTACGTACTGATTTAGAAAGCCCTCCTGAATGCTCCTTACAAATTCTGCTCCATCTAAACCTCTAACACTAAGTGAACCACAGTCAATATCGGGAAAATTATATTCTCTCATCACCATAACCCTGTTGCTCCTTCACCTTTCCACATCTCTTTACATATTTCTGACTCTATTTCACACTCACTGTTGGGAGGCCTGTAGAACAGCCCCAACATTGTTTTTGTACCCTTCTTATTTGTGACCTCTGCCCATATTGCCTCATTGCTCGAGTCTTCCATAGTTGCCTCCTTCAGTACTGGTGTGATATCTTCTTTGACCAGTAATTCAACACCTCCAACACTTCTACCTCCCTCGCTATCCCTCCTGAAGCATCAAATTCCTCGGATAATTAGTTGCCAATCTACTCTTCCCTCAACCAAGCTTTAGTAATAGCAATAACAGCATACTCCGAGATACTAATCCAAGCTCTCAGTTCATCTGCCTTACCTACTACACTTTTTTTAGATTAGATTAGTTTACAGTGTGGAAACAGGCCCTTTGGCCCAACAAATCCACACCGACCTGCCGAAGCGCACCCACCCAGACCCATTCCCCTACATTTACCCTTGCACCTAACACTACAGGCAATTTAGCATGGCCAATTCACCTAATCTGCACATTTTTGGAGTGTGGGAGGAAACCGGAGCATCCGGAGGAAACCCACGCAGACACGGGGAGAACGTGCAAACTCCACACAGTCAGTCGCTTGAGGCGGGAACTGAACCCGGGTCTCTGGCGCTGCGAGGCAGCAGTGCTAACCACTGTGCCACTGTGCCACCCACTTCCTGCATTAAAACAAATGCACCTCAGTCCACCATTCCCTGTGCCTTCATCATCTGCTCCCTGCTTACTCTTCCCCCTAATCACACTGTTTTTGTTATTTAGTTCCTTACAGGCTTTAACTATTCCCTCCTTACTGGCCACTAACCTCCTCATTTGGTTCCTATGCCATTGCCACATTAGATTAAACCCTCCCCAACAGCGTTAGCAGAAACATCCCCAAGGACAGGGTTTAAACTATTTTTGGCAGTGGTTGAGATGTGTATTTTCATTTTCTAAGTTAAGATATATCAAAGGATGGGTGGGGTATTCACCCCTTCTATTTTCTTTTAAAATGCTTTCTTTATTCATCTTGGTATTCTATGGTGTGTTTACTTTCTTTTCTTTTTGTGTTTGCGATGTGGCTCTAGCTGGGAGAAGGGAAAATGGGTGGGACAGCTAAATGCCTACTTATGGGCAGTTTGGGAGGGTAGTTACAGGGAGAGTACCCCTATTCAGTGCCATTGGCGCTTTATATGCTGGTTTGTTTCTTGATTTTTGTTGTTTTTAATTTTTGGTAGCTTTGTAGGTTTGTTAAATGTAGTGGTTTTAGTTTATGTAACTTTTAATGTTTGATGGATCATGTGACACTAGGCTAAGTGATTTGTGGTTAGAGTTACTCCTTTCTGGAATCTAAATGTTACTGCAGAAGGTTGTGGCTAATGATTTGATTAAATGGTGTACCTGGAATATCAAGGGAAGTCACTCACCAATTAAGAGAAAGAAGGCACTTTTGAGTCTTAGAAAGGAGAAGGTGGATATTGCTTTGTTACAGGAGACACACTTGGATAATAGGGAACATTTTAAATTACAGCAGAATGGCTTTGATTGAGTTTATTTTTCATCATTTAATACCAGAAGTAGGGGAGTGGCTATATTGGTTAGGAAGAATCTCCCATTTAAGTTACTAGATTGTGTTAAAGACATACATGGGAGGTTTGTAATTCTTAAAGCTTTGATAAATGAGGAAAAATATGGTGTTTTAAATGTTTATTACCCTCCAGCTCAACCCCTCAAATTTTTGGTAGATGCACTTTCTAAACTGGTTAGTCTCAAGTCCTGGCACATCATATAGAGGGAGATTTTAACTGTGTCATGGATCCCACAGTAGACAGGTTGCCCAAAGCCCCCCCAATACCCTCTGTACAAAGTAAACAATTAGTGGATCTGTGTGTGGAGTTAGGGTTGGTGGACATCTGGAGGCGTCTCCACCCTACAGGCAGGGATTTTACATTTTTCTCCAATCGTCACACCAGGATTGATTCTTTTTCTGACCCCTGCGGCAACCCTGGACTTGGTGGCATCTTGTACAATTAGTAATATTACCATCTCCAATCATGCTCCAGTATCCCTGTTGGTTGAGGTTAAGGATGTTACAGTGGGTTCAATGCATTGGCAAATGGATCCCTTTATCCTCAAGGATATTAAGTTTGTGGGTACTTTTCTCGGGAATTTCGGACATTCCTTGACGTTAACAGGCTCAGTTAGTAGTCCATCTGTCCTTTGGGAAACTGCCAAAGCCTATGCCATGTGGTTAGTTATTTCCTATTCTGCCAGTCGGAAGCAGCAGAAGGGTGAGCAGCAACATCTCCTGGAGGCATAGTTAAAGGCAGCCGAGATGGTCCCTCATTGGTCAAACCTCAGAGGATTACGGTGCTGCGGTCTGCATTGACTTTCGTGCTCACACAGACAGCAAAGAAGGAGCTGGCTTTTGCAAAGCAAAGGTTATATGAGCATGGTGACAAGCCAGGCAAATACTTAACCTATCTCGCTCGGAAAAGGTATGCCCCACAAGCCATTACGGCGATTAGGGCAGGGTGTGGGAACCTAACACGTGATTCTAAAAAGATTAATGTGGCATTCCAGAGATTTTACTCTAAGTTATACCAATCTGAGGGTTGTGAGGAGGGATGGGCCAAAATTGAATCTTTTTTTAAGGATCTGAATCTCCTGGGCATGATCCCCGAACAAGAGTCTTTTCTTAATGCCCCTGATCAGAGCAAGAAGTGCAGGAAGCTGTGAGACAGCTTCAGAGTGGAAAGGCACCCGGTCTTGATGGACTTTCTAGTGAATTCTATAAGGAATTTATAAGTATACTGTCAGGCCTGATGCACAATATGTTTAATGATTCATACAGCCATGACTGTCTCCCACCATCTCTGAGAGAGGCCAATATTTCACTTATTCTTAAAAAAGGAAAGATCCCGGAGGACTGTGCTTCATACAGGCCCATCTCACTCTTAAATGTGGACTTTAAAATCCTCTCTAAGACTCTCGCATTAAAGCTGGAGACTGTGTTACCTATTATTATTAAAGAGAATCAGATGGGCTTTATAATAGGTCGCAGATCCTCCAATAATGTTAGGAGGCTGCTTAATGTAATTTAAGCATGTCAACAACAGCCAATACAGGGATTGGGGATTTCTCTAGATGCAGAGAAGGCATTTGACCAAGTTGAGTGTCCGTACTTTTTCTCTACTCTAGAGCGATTTGGTTTGGGCGAAGCATTCATAAGATGGGTAAAGGTTCTCTACAGAGGCTCTCTTGCGGTGGTCATCACCAGTGGGGTATGATCAAACAATTTTAATATTTTTAGGGGCAACAGGCAGGGCCTGTGCCCTTTCACCACTGCTTTTTACATTGGTGATTGAACCATTGGCAGAGGCTATTCGTGGGGATCCTAGCATATTAGCTCCTGAAGAGGAGTCAAAATTGCATGAGATTTCATTGACGCGGACGATGTCCGTTTTTTTGTCAAATCCAGCAGTTCCGGTGACTTGCCTGATACAATGCATCAGTACGTTTGGTGCCTTTTTGGGGTTCAAGATTAATTTTGCAAAATCAGAGCTTATGCCTATGGGTGGTCTTACGAAGGTGCTGGGTCTTGAAGGCTATAGATTCCCATAGGGGAGTTTTGTGTATTTGGGCTTATTCATTACTACAGCTCTGGATCAGTTGTTCAAAGCCAATTTTATTAAATTATTTGACAAAATCAAGCAAGACCTTCAAAGACGGGAGGCATGTCCGGTCTCGTGGTTGGGTTGGATAACACTTATTAAGATGAATATGCTCCTCCATTTGCTACACCCTATACAGATGCTCCTGATTTTCAATAAGCAAATACTCAGGAGGCTGAATGGCTGGTTCAGCTCTTTTATTTGGCATTGTAATCGGCCTCTCATTAAATTAGCTAAACTGCAATTGCCTCACAGACTGGGGGGAGTGGACTTTCCAGACATTAAAAACTACCAACTAAGCTCGCTTTTGACCTACATGAGTGATTGGGCTTATGGGGACCCTCTTTCCATATGGTTAGATACCGAAGCCTCCCAGGCAGGGTGCCCCCTTACGAGCTTGTTGTTCTTGGACAAAATGAGGACAGTTAGGGAATATTGCCATAACCCAATAGTCATCAATACTGTTAAAGCATGGAGGGAAATTCGGCAGAAGGAAGGCAAGATTGGCAAAACACCTTTGTTTACACCTTTAGTGGGTATGCCAGGTTTTCAACTGGGGATTCAGGATTCAAATGTTGGGCAGCGAGGGGTGTGTCTTGCATGGGCGATTGATTTGAGGGAGACGTAATGATGACCTTCGATCAGTTAGTACAGAAATAAGAGCTATCTATCAGGGCCTCTTTTGCTTTTTTCAAGTTAGGGATTTTATTTTAAAAAAGACCACACTTTTGACTGATCGCTGCAAATCTGACATAGAGAGAGGGGTGCTCAGTGTTAAGACTACACTTTCTGTCAGTACTCTATATCAAAGTTTGTGAGAAGATTTGTAGCTTGGGTGCTCGTTGTTGTGGTTCTGTTCGCCGAGCTGGAAATTTTTATTGCAAACGTTTCGTCCCCTGTCTAGGTGACATCCTCAGTGCTTGGGAGCCTCCTGTGAAGCGCTTCTGTGGTGTTCAAAAGAGCCACAACACACTGCAGCACACCAAAACTGCAAAAAGAGGAAGAGGAACACCTGTACAAGGTATTCGCCAAAAACGGATACCCGCGCAATTTCATCAACAGATGCCTAAGAGAAAGACAACGGAACGAGGACATGCCGCAACTCAAAGGACTAGCCACACTACCATACATCAGGAGCATCTCAGAACTGACAGCCAGACTACTGCGACCACTAGGACTTATAACAGCACACAAACCAACAGCCACTCTCAGACAACAACTCACCAGAATGAAGGACCTGATACCCAACATGAGCAAAACAAATGTAGTGTACAAAATCCCATGCAAGGACTGCACAAAACACTATATAGGACAAACAGGAAGACAGCTAACGATCCGTATCCATGAACATCAACTAGCCACGAAACACCACGACCAGCTATCCTTAGTAGCCACACACGCAGACAACAAGCAACATGAATTCGACTGGGACAACACTACCATTATAGGGCAAGCCAAACAAAGAACAGCCAGGGAATTCCTAGAAGCATGGCACTCATCCACAAACTCCATCAACAAACACATAGACCTGGACCCAATATACCAGCCACTACAGCGGACAGCTGAAACTGACAACCGGAAGCGGCAGGGACAGGCCACTATAAATGCCGGAGGAAACACCACAGAAGCGCTTCACAGGAGGCTCCCAAGCACTGAGGATGTCACCTAGACAGGGGACGAAACGTTTGCAACAAAAATTTCCAGCTCGGCGAACAGAACCACAACAGTACTCTATATCATCAATTGGGGGATGCCCCCACAGATGAGTTTGATCAACTCTGCAAGATGTGGGAAAGAGAGAGAGCTGGGTGTTGAAGTTTCTTCAGAGGCATGGGACGATATTTGGGAAAATGTAAGGAAGATATCAATTTGCAATAGGACCCATGCTTTACAGTTGAAGATTCTCCACAGAGTCCACTTGGCTTTGGATTGTTGGTCAAAGTTTAAACCAAGGGTATATTCAACATGTCCCAAGTGTATGGGCACTCTTACCCATTGTCTCTGGTCTGTGGTAGGCTTCAAACATACTGGAGTGCTGTGGCAGGTGCAATGAAGAGGTTTTTGGGTGTAAGGGTGGAGAAGGACCTTGTCTCTCTTCTTCTGGGTCTGCCCAGTGTATTCCCTGCAGACACGTATAAGAAGAAACTTTTCAATATCTTCACTTTCTGCGCAAAGAAGAATATTTTGCTAGGTTGGGTGTCCGACTGGCCTGTCGGGTTAGTGGAGGATTGTTATGGAGCATGTTCCATTGGATTTTCTCACAAGTATGGTACACCACAAAACTGAGAATTCTTATAAGACATGGCAGCCCTTTATGGAATACCTGGACACAGATTTATCTTGCACACTAACAAAGGCTTTTATATAGCCGTAATGAGTATGTTTTGTGGTCCTATATCCAGGAAGGAGGAACTGTGAATGCATGAGTGTCTTGTTTGGCTGAGTTGAGTTATTACTATTTATTATTTTGGTTATTATTTGTTTAGTTAAATTGCTAGTTTGTTTTCTTTCTCTATATTTTTCCATATATGTTCATACATTTGAACATGGGATTGGGTTGGGGTTTTTTAACTTGTGTTTTTTTGGAACTGTTTTGAATTGTATTGTTTTGTATTTGTTGTAATATTTAAAAATCTATTTTTTCAATAAAAATATATTTTTAAAAACATATAAGCCATAAGTATTAAGTTAGTCTGGAGCAGTATTTTGTAGAGCAATAAGACGGTGTTATTTTCTAGGCCTGTAGATTGGAAGGAGCAAATGGCCTCTAATAGAGTGATATGCTCTTTTTGTCGGATGTGGGAGTTTCGGGAGAGTTTAAGGGTTACTGAGGATTATATCTGCAATAAAAGTTGTTGGTTGCAAATCCAATCAGATCAAATGGATCGATTGGAGTGACAGTTAAAGGCAATGAGGAATTTACAAGAGCAAGGGGGTGTGATGGATGGGAGAAAAGCCACAGATACAGATGAGTTAACTCCAGGAAAGGTAGGAGAGTTAGGTGGGTGGTACAGGTGTCTTCTGCTGCTATCCCCATTTCAAACAAGTATGCTGTTTTGGAAAATGTAGGGGATGATGGACTCTCAGGGGAATGTAGCACGAACAGCCAAGTTTCTGGTATTGAGAGTGGCTCTAATGCAATGACAGGTACGTCGGGTTCCAAGTGATCAATTGTGTTAGGAGACTCTCTAGTTTCTGTGGCCAGCAGCGAAAAATCAGAATGTGTCGCCTCCCTGATGCCAGGAACAAGAATGTCTCAGAGAGGGTGCAGAATGTTCTCAAAGGGGAGAAGGACAAGCAGAAGGTCATTGTCCACATTGGAACCAACAACATAGGAAGGGAAAAGGATGAGATTCTGAAGGGAGATTACAGAGAGTTAAGCAGGAATTTAAAAGGAGATCCTCGAGAGTAGTAATATCTAGATTACTCCTGGTGCTATGAGCAATTGAGGGCAGGGATAGGAGGACAGAGCAGATGAATGCATGGCTGAGGAGCTGGTGTGGGGGAGAAGGATTCACATTTTTGGATCATTGGAATCTCTTCTGGGGTAGAGGTGACCTGTACAAGAAGAATGGAGTGTATCTGAATTGGAAGGGACTAATATACTGGCAGAGAGATTTGCGAGAGCTGCTCGGCAGGATTTAAATTAGTAAGGGGAAGGTACTGAGGAAAGAGATCAATCTGAGACTGGTATAGTTGAGAAAAGAAGCAAGTCAAACAATCAGAGGAGGCAGGAACAAAGCAGAGAACAAGGTAGGACTGATAAATTAAACTACATTTACTTCAATGCAAGAGGCCTATCAGGGAAGGCAGATGATCTCAGGGCATGGTTAGGAACATGGAACTGGGAGACCATAGCAATTGCGGAAACATCGCTCAAGGATGGGCAGGACCAGCAGCTTAATGTTCCAGGATTCAAATGTTATACTCCAGGATGCAAATGCGATAGGAAGGACAGAAAGGGAGGGAAGAGAGGAGGGGGAAATGCATTTTTGCTAAGGGATAGCATTATAGCTGTACTTAGGGAAGATATTCCAGGAAATACATCCAGGGATGTTTTTTGGGTGGAACTGAGAAATAAGAAAGGGATAATCACCTTATTGGGATTGTATTATAGACCCCCTAATAGTCAGAGGGAAATTGAGAAAAAAATTTGTAAGGAGATTTCAGTTGTCTGTAAGAATAATACGGTGGTTATGGTATGGAATTTTAAATTTCCAAACATAGACTGGGACCGCCATTGTGTTCAGGGTTTAGATGGAGGGGAATTTGTTAAGTGTGTACAAGAAAATGTTCTGATTCAGTATGTGGGTGTACTAGAGAAGGTGCAAAACCTGACCTACCCTTGGGAAATAAGGCAGGGCAGGTGACTGAGATGTCAGTGGGGGAGCACTTTGGGGCCAGTGACCGTAATTCTATTAGTTTCAAAATAGTGATGGAAAAGGATAGACAAGATCTAAAAGTTAAAATTCTAAATTGGAGAAAGGCTAATTTTGACAGTATTAGGCAAGAACTTTCAAAAGCTGATTGGGGCAGATGTTTGCAGGTAAAGGGACGGCTGGAAAATGGGAAGCAATCAGAGATGAGAGAACCTGAGTCCAGTTAGGGTGAAAGGAAAGGCTGGTAGGTGTGGGGAATGCTGGATGATGAGAGAAATTGAGTGTTTGGTGAAGAAAAAGAAGGAAGCATATGTCAGGTATGGGCAGGAGAGATCGAGTGAATTCTCAGAAGAGTATAAAGGCAGTAGGAGTATACTTAAGAGGGAAATCAGGAGGGCAAAAAGGGGACATGAGATAGCTTTGGCAAATAGAGTTAAGGAGAATCCAAAGGGTTTTTACAAATACATTAAGGACAAAAGGGTAACTGGGAAGCAAATAGGACCCCTCAAAGATCAGCAAGGCAGCCTTTGTGTGGAGCCGCAGGAGATGGGGGAGATACTAAATAAATACTTTGCATCAGTGTTTATGTGGAGAAGTACATGGAAGATATAGAATGTGGGGAAATAGATGGCAACATCTTGAAAAATGCCCATAATACAGTGGAGAAAGTGTTGGATGTCTTGAAATGCATAAAAGTGGATAAATGCCCAGGATCTGATCAGGTATACCATAGAACTCTGTGGGAAGCTAGAGAAGTGATTGCTGGGCCTCTTGCTGAGATATTTGTATCATTGATAGTCACAGGTGAGGTGCCAGAAGACTGGAGGTTGGCTAACGTGGTGCCACTCTTTAAGAAAGGTAGCAAGGACAAGCCAGGGAACTATAGACCAGTGAGCCTGACGTCAGTGGTGGGAAGGTTGTTGGAGGGAATCCTGAGGGAAGGGATGTACATGTATTTGGAAAGACAAGGATTGATTAGGGATAGTCAACATGGCTTGGTGCGTGGGAAATCATGTCTCATGAATGTGATTGAGTTTTTTGAAGAAGTTACAAAGAAGATTGATGTGGACAGAGCGGTAGATGTGATCTATATGGACTTCAGTAAGGTTCCCCATGGGAGACTGGTTAACGAGGTTAGATCTCATGGAATACAGGGAGGACTAGCCATTTGGATACAGAACTGGCTAGAAGGTAGAAGACAGGGGGTGGTGGTGGAGGGTTGTTTTTCAGACTGGAGATCTGTGATCAGTGGAGTACCACAAGGATCGGTGCTGAGTTCACTACTTTTCGTCATTTATACAAATGATTTGGATGTGAGCAGAAGAGTTGGTAGTTTGCAGATGACACCAAAATTGGAGGTGTAGTGGACAGCAAAGAAGATTACTTCAGATTACAATGGGATTTTTATCAGATGGACCAATGGGCTGAGAAGTGGCAGAAGGAGTTTAATTTAGATAAATGTGAGGTACTGCATTTTGGGAAAGCAAATCTTAGCAGGACTGAGACACTTAATGGTAAGGTCCTAGGGAGTGTTGCTAACAAAGAGACCTTGGAGTGCAGGTTCATAGCTCCTTAAAAGTAGAGTTGCAGGTAGATAGGATAGTGAAGAACTCGTTTGGTATGCTTTCCTTTTTTGGTCAGAGTACTGAGTACAGGAGTTGGGAGGTCATGGTGCAGCTGTACAGAGTGTTAGTTCAGCCACTGTTAGAATATTGCATACAATTCTGGTCTCCTTCCTATCGGAAGGATGTTGTGAAACTTGAAAGGGTTCAGATAAGATGTACAAGGATATCGCCAGAGTTAGAGAATTTGAGCTATAAGGAGAGGCTGAACAGGCTGAGGCTGTTTTCCCTGAAGCATCAGGGGCTGAAGGGTGACCATATAGAAGTTTACAAAATTATGAGGGGCATGGATAGGATAAATAGACAAGGTCTTTTCCCTGGGGTGGGAGTGTTCAGAACTAGAGGGCATTGGTTTAGGGTGAGAGAGGAAAGATATAAAAGAGACCTAAGGGGCAACGTTTTCACACAGAGGGTGGCATGTGTATGGAATGAGCTGCCAGAGGAAGTGGTGGAGGCTGGTACAATTACAGCATTTAAAAGGCATCTGGATGGGAATATGAATAGGAAGCATTTGGAGGGATATGGGCCAAGTGCTGGCAAATCGGACTAGATTAGTTTCGGATATCTTGTCAGCATGGACAAGTTGGGCTGAAGGGTCTGTTTCCGTGCTGTACATCTCTATGACTCTATGGCTCAATACCAACACAGGGTTTATCCTCAATTAGTTGATAGCGAAGGGCTCATTAAAGTCAGGAATTAATGAATGATATGGAAGGAGAGATGATGATAGAGTAGGGCAGTGAATCTGTGGTTTCCCTTACCCAGTCAAGGCTAGGTCATTATGTATATTCAAGGATGAGACAGATTTCTGATCAAGAAGAGAATTAAGGATTATCCGGTCAACTTTGATCTCATTGAATGGAGAAGCAGACTTGATGGGCTGAATGGCTTACTTTTGCTCAGATGTTACAGCATAATAACAGATGGAATCTGGACAGAGCAGGTCTAACAGGCTGAAGATTTCTCTCAATCTGTTGAAGACTTTACATTGGGACATTGGACTTCAGCACAGGAGGAGACTACTCAGCCCATCAAGTCAATGCTACCCTTCAAGACAATTATGGTTCATGTGGTTGTCTGCACCCTTTAACCTTTCATTTATTGTCTTGCAAAAACGTATCAATCTCAGTCTTGAATAAATGCAATGACCCAGCAATCACTGTTTTCTGGTAAGAAAATTCCACATAGAATGAACACTTGAGAGAAAAAGATTCTCTGTATCTTGTCTGAAAAATGTGATCTCATCTTTTTAAACTGCATACCCCAGTTTGAATGACCACCCCCACCCCCCCATCCTCCCAGTATCCAGCATGCCCAGTCTTCTCATTATCTGATATGTTTCACTCGGATCCCTATTCATTCTTCACTCGGATCCCCATTCATTCTTCACTGAGATCCCCATTCATTCTTCACTGAGATCCTCATTCATTCTTCACTGAGATCTCTATTCATTGTTCACTCAGATCCCCATTCATCTTCACTCAGATCCCTATTTATTCTTCACTGAGATCTCCATTCATTCTTCACTCGGATCCCTATTCATTCTTCAATGGGATCCCCATTTATTCTTCACTGAGATCCCCATTCATTCTTCACTAAGATCCTCATTTATTCTTCACTGAGATCTCCATTTATTCTTCACTCATATCCCCATTGATTCTTCACTGAGATCCTCATTCATTCTTCACTGAGATCCCCATTCATCTTCACTCAGATCCCCATTTATTCTTCATTGGGATCTCCATTTATTCTTCACTCAGATCCCCATTGATTCTTCACTGAGATCCCCATTCATTCTTCACTGAGATCCCCATTCATCTTCACTCAGATCCCCATTCATTCTTCAATGAGATCTCTATTCATTCTTCACTGAGATCCCCATTCATCTTCACTGAGATCTCCATTCATTCTTCACTGAGATCTCCATTCATTCTTCACTGAGATCCCCATTCATCTTCACTGAGATCTCCATTCATTCTTCACTGAGATCTCTATTCATTCTTCACTGAGATCTCCATTCACTCTTCACTGAGATCCCCATTCATTCTTCACTGAGATCTCTGTTCATTCTTCATTGAGATCTCCATTCATTCTTCACTGAGATCTCTATTCATTCTTCACTGAGATCCCCATTCATCTTCACTGAGATCTCTATTCATTCTTCACTGAGATCCCCATTCATTCTTCACTGAGATCTCCATTCATTCTTCACTGAGATCCCCATTCATCTTCACTGAGATCTCCATTCATTCTTCACTGAGATCCCCATTCATCTTCACTGAGATCTCCATTCATTCTTCACTGAGATCTCTATTCATTCTTCACTGAGATCTCTATTCATTCTTCACTGAGGTCCCCATTCATCTTCACTCAGATCCCCATTCATTCTTCACTGAGATCCCCATTCATCTTCACTGAGATCCCCATTCATTCTTCACTGAGATCTCTATTCATTCTTCACTGAGATCTCTATTCATTCTTCACTGAGATCCCCATTCATCTTCACTCAGATCCCCATTCATTCTTCACTGAAATCCCCATTCATCTTCACTCAGATCCCCATTCATCTTCACTGAGATCTCTATTCATTCTTCACTGAGATCTCTATTCATTCTTTACTGAGATCTCCATTCATTCTTCACTGAGATCCCCATTCATCTTCACTCAGATCCCCATTCATCTTCACTGAGATCCCCATTCATCTTCACTGAGATCTCTATTCATTCTTCACTGAGATCTCCATTCATCTTCACTCAGATCCCCATTCATTCTTCACTGAGATCCCCATTCATCTTCACTCAGATCCCCATTCATTCTTCACTGAGATCCCCATTCATCTTCACTCAGATCCCCATTCATTCTTCACTGAGATCTCCATTCATCTTCACTGAGATCTCTATTCATTCTTCACTGAGATCTCCATTCATCTTCACTCAGATCCCCATTGATTCTTCACTGAGATCTCTATTCATTCTTCACTGAGATCTCCATTCATCTTCACTCAGATCCCCATTCATTCTTCACTGAGATCCCATTCATTCTTCCAAGCTCCAGTGAACAAGGTCCAGTCTGCTTCATAAGAGAAAGCTTTCATTTCAGGAATAAGTCAAGACTGAAACTTCTCTTAACTGCTTTGTGTATAATTATTTCCTCTTCCAAATCAGGAGACCAAATTGTACACAAAGTACCAAATGTGGTCTCACCAAGGCACTGTACAGCTGCAGTGACATTTCCACACTCTTATATTTGATTCTGCTTCTAACCAACACCAAAATTCCATTCACCCTTCCATTCACTTGGTGCCCGCATACTATTTGTTATTCAAGGATCAGGATACGCAGATCCCTCTGTGTCACTGAGGGCTGCAGTTCTCTCCATTTAAATAATCTGTTGTTTTTATATTCTTCCCATCAAAGTGGACAAGTTCACTTTTGCCCATTTTATATTCCACCTGACAAAGCTTTGTTCAATTGCTTAGCCTGTCTCCATCCCTTTGCACTCTATCTTCTCTTGAAAACTAATATTCTCACCTACCCGTCAACAGCAGATTTAGCAAACACACATTTACTCCCTTTATGCAAGACATTGGTAGTGTTTGCAATTAATTGATCTGATCTCTTTGACACTCCACCAGTTACAGCTTATTGCTGTGGTTCTGTTCGCCGAGCTGGAAGTTTTTGTTGCAAACATTTCGTCCCCTGTCTAGGTGACATCCTCAGTGCTTGGGAGCCTCCTGTGAAGCGCTTCTGTGGTGTTTCCTCCGGCATTTATAGTGGCCTGTCCGTGCTGCTTCTGAGTGTGGCTGTTGGTTTGTGTGCTGTCATAAGTCCTAGTGGTCGCAGTAGTCTGGCTGTCAGTTCAGAGATGTTCTTGATGTATGGTAGTGTGGCTAGTCCTTTGGGTTGCGGCATGTCCTCGTTCCATTGTATTTCCCTTAGGCATCTGTTGATGAAATTGCGAGGATATCCGTTTTTGGCGAATACCTTGTATAGCTGTTCCTCTTCCTCAGACAACAACTCACCAGAACGAAGGACCCGATACCCAGCATGAGCAAAACTAATGTAGTGTACAAAATCCCATGCAAGGACTGCACAAAACACTATATAGGACAAACAGGAAGACAGCTAACGATCCGCATCCACGAACGTCAACTAGCCACGAAACGCCACGACCAGCTATCCTTAGTAGCCACACACGCAGACAACAAGCAACATGAATTCGACTGGACAACACTACCATTATAGGGCAAGCCAAACAAAGAACAGCCAGGGAATTCCTAGAAGCATGGCACTCATCCACAAACTCCATCAACAAACACATCGACCTGGACCCAATATACCGGCCACTACAGCGGACAGCTGAAACTGACAACCGGAAGCGGCAGGAACAGGCCACTATAAATGCCGGAGGAAACACCACAGAAGCGCTTCACAGGAGGCTCCCAAGCACTGAGGATGTCACCTAGACAGGGGACGAAACGTTTGCAACAAAAACTTCCAGCTCAGCGAACAGAACCACAGCAACGAGCACCCGAGCTACAAATCTTCTCACAAACTTTGAAGTTACAGCTTATCTACCTGAAGAAAATCCACTCTCTGTTTTGTGTAAACTAACCAACCCTTTCTGTACGAATATATCACCCTCTTGGGTAGTGTTGTTGGACAGAGGGACCTTGGGGTGGAGGAGCATAATTCTTTAAGTTTGTGTCACAGGGCAGTAAAATAGGCGTTTAGCATGCTTGCCTTTATTGCTCAGTCCTTTAATTATTGGAGTTGGGAAATCATGTTGAGGTTGTATGGGACGTTGGTGTGGCCTCTTCTGTGTGCAGTTCTGGTCGCCCAGTTATTGGAAGGAGAGGGTTCAGAGGAGACTGACCAAGATGTTGCCAGGTATGGAATGTTTGAGTTATAAAGAAAGGCTGAAAAGGCTGGGACTTTTTCACTGGAGCATAAAAGGTTGAAAAATAACCTTATAGAGATTTATAAAATAACAACGGGTATAAATTGGGTGAATTGGGAAGTGTCTTTTCCTGTGGTTAGGGGATATCCAGACTAGGGGGCACATTCTTAAGGTGAGAGGAGAGAGATTTTAAAAAGTCATGAAGGGGCACATTTTTATGCAGAGGCTGGTTCACGTGTGGAATGAACTTCCTGAGGGAGTGGTGGATGTGGGTACAGCTACAATGTTTAAAAGACATTCGGATGGATACATGAATAGGAAAGGTTTGGAGGGATATGGGCCAGGAGCAGGCAGGTGGGGCTAGTTTAGTTTGGACTGGCTGGACCGAAGGGTCTGTTGCCATGCTGTATGACTCTATGTCTCTATACCATGTGCTCTTGTCAGGTGTCTCTTCAGCAGCTTAGCATAGGGTCACGTGGTGGTAATATCACCATATTAATAATCCAGAGGCCTCAGGTAATGCTCGATCAATCATTTGAGTTCAAATCCTACTATGGTAGCTTAGGGAGCTTAAACACAAATAAGAAAGTTTGGAGTTATTAAACTAGTCTCAATGATAGCCATGATCAATCCCACTGACTGTTGCTGCAATCTCATCTGCTTTCCTTTCAAGGATTACCTGCACTTACTTCGTCTGACCAGCATGTGACTCGAGGACCAAAACACTGCCCCTCTGAAATGGGTCACTCAGGTCAGGGGGGTTAGGAATAAGCAACAAATGCTGATGCTCCCATTCATGAAGAAAGGAGCAAGTAATTTTACTAACTTTGTTTTAGTTGCATTGTCAGCTAAGGACCTGCCAAATTCATGTGTCCTCCCAGATTCTTGTTCTGGTACAGGGCCCAGTCAAGAGTTAGATTTACACCAACCCATGGAGCCAGGGGTTGATATACATGGGCTGCAGCTTTTCCTGAGGTACACCGTGTCTATTGAACATACAGTGAGCAGCCATGACAAAAATCTATCTTTTGATGTGTACTCAAAGCAGCAACAAAAATATTGATTCTGTCTAGTTGTCATGGTTATGACTACAGAGAACATTTTAATTGATTGATATTGGTCTTCTGTTTAATGATGGTAATGTGATTTCAAGGGAAATGTTTGTTTAGTACAAAGTTTTCATTGACATGCAGGTGAAGAGAAGGCATTCGTTTTGAGTTTAATCCATGACAATGCCTCTTTTGCAATAAATGCAGCAGAAATTTCATCTCTTGGTGCTAACTGCAGAGAGTGGTGTGAATAATTCAGGGCATAATATAAATACAACTCACCAGAACTAAACTGTACTTTAAATAAAACAAAGCAAACAGAATTGCAAATGCTGGTAACCTGAGACTAAAAGGCTTCTGGTAATATATAGCAGATCAGTGAGAACAAGAGAAAGGTTCATCAGAATGAATACATATTATAAATGAATAAATGAAACCAACCAAAAGCAGGTAAAACACATATGTTGTCAAATGAGAGAATGACTGAAACAGTGCTCCAGGGCACCATCGGTGATGATTGAATAACTGGAGTGATAGTGGCATGAGCCCAAATGAAATCAAAAGCGTTGTGGAGATAGAAACATCATGTGAGTGGCATGAAGTAGTGACTTTGGAAAGAGTGAGCCAGCAGTGAGGGTGCAGACCCACTGCCAGCCAGTGACCACGAGATTATAAGTAGGAATAAGGGCAGACCACTCAGCCCCTCGAGCCTGATCTGCTATTCAATCCGATCATGGGTTACCTAACATTCCTCATGTCCACTTTTCTGCCCTTTCCCTGTATTCCGTGTTTCCCCGACTGATCAAGAACCTATCAGTCTCAACCTGAAATATACACAAGGACTCTGCCCCCACAGCTCTCTGGGGCAGGGAGTTCCAGAGACTCACATCCCTCAGAGAGAAGAAATTCCTCCTCATTTCATGTTTAAATCAATGCCATGTTTTGACCGAGTCTCATCCAAGTGTGAACCAATTTGTCATATAGCAGACATCAACCAGTTTCCAACTTCTGAACTGCTGACATACTCAATCCACACCAGAAATGTTGTGGAAGAAGTAGATGGTAATGAGGTGAATGTCAAATAGCCAGAAGTTCCCAAGTATTTTAAAACATCCGAGGGTAGGGTTCCTAAATTAAATTTAAAACTTAGCTGTGTACATTTTATGGTTCTGTGCAAAAGACCTCAGGTTTAGGCTCTTGTTTATAATTTTTTGAGCTGGCCCGAGCTGAGACCCAGTATGTAGAGAGGCCAACAAAGTGCGATGCCATATTGGATTTGGTATTCAGGAATGATCCCACAACCGAAGTAAGGCTCACTGGCTTATAATTACCAGGGTTGTCCTGACTCCCCTTCGTAAACAAGGGAGCAACATTTGCTATCCTCCAGACGAAGTAAGTGCAGGTAATCCTTGAAAGGTGTTAGATTTGGAGGTAGGTGAGCACTTTGGTAATAGTGACCAGAATTACCATAATTAAGTTTACAATAACAATGCACAGGGATAGGTATACATCACAGGGAGAGAGGTATAACTGGGGGAAAGGTAATTATGATGAAATTAGGCAAGATTTAGGATGCATAGGATGGGGAAGGAAACTGGGGGGCATGGACACACTTGAAATGTGGAGCTTATTCAAGGAACAGCTACTGCGGGCCCTTGAGAAGTATATGTCTATCAGGCAGGGACGTAGTTGTCAAGAGAGGGAGCCATGGTTTTCAAAATAAGTTAAAGCTCTTGTCAAGAGGAAGAAGAAGGCTTATGTGAGGATGAGTCATGAAGGCTCAGTTAGGAGGCTTGAGAGCTATACGTTAGCCAGAAAAGATCTAAAGAGAGGGCTAAGAAGAGCCAAGAAGGGACATGAGACGTTGTTGGTGGATAAGATCAAGGAAAACCTAAGGCCTTCTACAGGCATATCAGGAATAAAAGAACGACTCGAGTAAGATTAGGGCCAATCAAAGATGGTAGTGGAAAGTTGTGTGTGGAATCTGAGGATATAGGGGAAGCACCTAATGAATACTTTTTGTCAGTATTCACATTGGAAAAGGGCAACATTAAAGAGAATATGGAGTTACAAGCTACAAGATTAGATGGGATTGAGGTTGACAAAGAGGAGGTTTTTAGCAATTTTGGAAGACCTGAAAACAAATAAGACCCCTGGCCGGATAGGATTTATCCTCGGATTCCATGGGAAGCCAGGGAGGAGATTGCAGAGACTTTGGCATTGATCTTTATGTCATTATTGTCAACAGGAGTAATGCCAGAAGACTGGAGGATAGCAAATGTTGCTCCCTTGTTTACGAAGGGGAGTCAGGACAACCCTGGTAATTATAAGCCAGTGAGCCTTACTTCGGTTGTGGGTCAGGTGTTGGAAAAGGTTATAAGAGATAGGATTTATAATCATCTCGATAGGTATAATTTGATTAGGGATAGTCATCACGGTTTTGTGAAGGGTAGGTCGTGCCTCACAAACCTTATTGAGTTCTTTGAGAAGGTGATCAAACAGGTGGATGAAGGTAAAGCAGTTGATGTGGTGTGTATGGATTTCAGTAAGGCATTTGATAAGGTTCCCCATGGTAGGCTATTGCACAAAATACGGAGTTTCAGGATTGAAGGTGATTTAACGGTTTGGATCAGAAATTGGCTAGCTGAAGGAAAACAGAGGGTGGTGGTTGATGGGAAATGTTCATCTTGGAGCTCAGTTACCAGTAGTGTGCAGCAAGGATCTGTTTTGGGGCCACTGCTGTTTGTCAGTTTTATAAATGATCTGGAGGCGTGCGTAGAAGGATGGGTTAGTAAATTTGCAGATGACACGTGCCGAAGAATGTTGTGGGTTACAGAGGGGCATAGATAAGATACAGGATTGCGCTGAGAAGTGGCAAATGGAGTTTAATGCAGGAAAGTGTGAGGTAGTTCACTTCAGAAGAAGTAACATGAATACAGAGTACTGGGCTAATGGTAAAATTCTTGGCAGTGTAGATGAACAGAGAGATCTCGGTGTCCAAGTGCATAAATAATGAAAGTTGCCACCAGGTTGATAGGGTTGTTAAAAAGACATATGGTGTGTTGGTGTTTATTGGGAGGGGGATTGAGTTTCAGAGCCACGAGGTCATGCTTCAGCTGTATAAAACACTGGTACGGCCACACCTGGAGTATTGTGTACAGTTCCGGTCACCGCATTATAAGAAGGATGTGGAAGCTTTGGAAAGGGTTCAGAGGAGATTTACTAGGATGTTGCCTGGTATGGAGGGAAGGACTTACAAGGAAAGGCTGAGGGAAGTGAACTTTTCATTGGAGAGAAGAAGGTTGAGAGGTGGCTTAATCGAGACATATAAGATAGTCAGAGGGTCAGATAGGGTGGACAATGAGAGCCTTTTTCTGAGGATGTTGATGGCTAACACGAGGGGACATAGCTTTAAACTGAGGGATGATAGATTTAGGACAGATGTCAGGGGTAGTTTCTTCACTCAGAGAGTAGTAAGGACATGGAACAGCCTGCCTGCAATAGTAGTAGACTCACTGGCGTTAAGGGCATTTAATTGGGTATTGGACATACTTATGGATAATAATGGAATAGTGCAGGTTAGATGGGCATTAGATTAATTTCACAGGTTGATGCAACATCGAGGGCTGAATGGCCTGTACTGCACTGTAACGTTCTATGTTCTATGTTAGACACTCAACAAAGACACTGAAAGGAGGAATGAGGCAGAAAGCTGGTAAACACTGTCACCTCATTATGACAGGAAAATACTAGATCTCATCTTCTAATGGTGCAAGTCCAATTACTGCAAGAACAAGACTGTACCAAGTTATCAGAGTGGGAGCGAAAATCTAACACCCACACACTTCTTGAATCTCCCTGTATTGGAAAAAGGAAAGATTTATGTTTATGTATCACCTTTCATGAACACCAATGGCACAAAGACATGTGACTGATCATGAAATATTTTTGATGTGTAGTCACTGTCTCATGCACTGACCAGGACACCAGGAAAAACTGTCGAAATTGTGGTGCTGGAAAAGCACAGCAGGTCAGGCAGCATCCGAGGAGCAGGAGAATTGACACTACACCAGGAATAACTGTCCTGCTCTTCTATGTAACAGTAGCCATAGGTGGAGTAGAAGGGGTCCATTTTTAACATCACATGCAAAAGACAGGAATGTTGACAGTGCAGAACTCTCTCAGATGTCCCTTAACTGAGCCTTCTCCCCATGGAATTATCCCAAATTTCTGGGCTATGGTCAAATTGAGAAAAATTATCCTATTTATTTTATATCCAGCTAACATATTATTTGCAGGTAGATGCTATTTGCACCTAATAGTTCCCCAAGATACATGATTTGACCTGATGTTGGATAGAGTTCAGGGAAAAGATGTCACGGAGACACAGGAAGGTACGCTTCCACTTATCTTACTTCATCGTCTTGTCTGTCTTTGAATTTGTTTTTCTCTCCCTTTTTCTGGCTCTGACCACCTTTATGAACAGTTGGACTGAAGGATCTGTTTCCATGCTGTATGACTCTGTGACTCTGTGACTCTGTGGCTAACATCTCCCAGTTTCAGCAGAACCGAATTGAGCTGAAAACATGACCCTGCCTTTCTCTTGCTCCAGGTGTTGCCCAGGTTTTGCTGAACATTCCCAGGACCTTGCCTTCTTTCTTCCAAAGTCTGGAATCAGCAGCAGTTTGTTTTCTCAGTTGAGTGGATCTGAAAAGCCACCTTTCATGACATTGTAAGAGAATCAAATTGCAATAGATAGCTGTTTACAATACTGGTTTAGCAGGACATCTGCATGTGTGTAGTGTCTGCAGATGTCAGCATGTTAATCCACAAAAAAATTAATTATCTTCATTAATTTATGGCAAATAGAACAGATGGGCTGAATGTTATGGATGTGCCAAGTTGCAGATAATAGATGAAAACATGGTGTGAAATTGATTCCCAGAGGTGGGATTTAGTTTGCAGAATAGCATTTAATAAGATTAAATCAACAGAGATTCCATTGAGCCAAATATCTGGTTCAGTCTCTGGGGTTGGGTCGCCACTTTGGATATAAATTGTAATCGAGGAACAATTCATGCTCACATTTCCTGAATTGAAGATTTTGCTCCATTTTCAATTAGATCCAAACGTAAACTGAAGATTATCAAATCTTCCAAGATCCAGCACAGTTGGACAGTGTAACAGGAAGTAATTTAATGTTCTTTGTTCAAAATATTCAAGGTGATGACTTGCTGCAGTTTGTTGATACAATTATGAATGAGTTCATCACAAAAAAAGCATTGATATCACAGTGTCAACTGACCAAATGATGCTAAAATTGTGTTAACATGAGCTGCTTACTTCATCAATTCACAGAATTCAGTCCTTTTGTAAATTAAATATTTTTAAAAATATTTATAATGTCCTAACAGTTGCCTATTATTTCCACACACCTAAAACAATCCTGTAATTTTAAGAACCTCCCTGACTACAGGATGTAATTACTGGAGACTTGACACAATTTTTCAACCTGATCCTGGGATGTGGCCAATAGTTTCCGTTACATTGATTTCCAATGTGACTTTGTTAATGAAGCAGAAACATGATTTGGGCTGGAAATCTCTTGTCTCTTTCTTTCCTGCTGTTTAGTTGATTTTCAATAAACTGGGTACGGAAAGCCAGTGCAGCGGAGTACAAGCTCTGCTCCTGGTTTACAATGCAAATGATGCATATGTAGTATTTGTCAATCAAACCCAACACCACAAACAAATCATAGTTCGAGTTTAATTCTAAGGTGACTGTAGCAAAGTTCTCCATTGCCCACCACCTCTGCTTACCTCCAGTTGTACAATTAGGTTTGAAGTTTAACTTTATAAGACAATGCCTCTTCAGTTATTTCCTATCTGTGATGCAAAATTACAATCAGAACGCTTCCCAATGCTTTAACTGGTAACATCTTTTCAAAGTTTGGGAGAAGATTTGTAGCTCGGGTGCTCGTTATTGTGGTTCTGTTCGCCGAGCTGGGAATTTGTGTTGCAGACGTTTCGTCCCCTGTCTGTCTTTGCTCAGAAACAGCCACACATGGCAGGAAAACTTCAAGATCAGTTACTCTTGCATATACAAGTAATTCATTCTGTAGGAAATGTATTGAGACCTTTCACAGAGATGCGATAAGGTGATTTATAAATACAAGTTTCCTTTCTTATCTGCAGCTGAGTTAGCTGTTCTTAGGCAGGGTGGCATTAGGCTGTCAGCTCTCTTGCACGGAGAGGAGGGGTGGACATCAGTCAGCATTCACAGACTTGTTCAATATTCAGCAGTACCTGTTGCATAAGGTGGACATATATGTATCTCAGTTAGAATGATGCTGTAAAAGCAGAGCCAGTCAGGCAGCATCCGACGAGCAGGAAAATCGGTGTTTCGGGCAAAAGCCCTTCATCAGGACTGAAGGGTTTTTGCCCAAAACGTCGATTTTCCTGCTCCTCAGATGCTGCCTGACCTGCTGCGCTTTTCCAGCACCACTCTAATCTAGACTCTGAGTTCCAGCATCTGCAGTCCTTACTTTTGCCTATACACGGATCTCAGTCGAAGATAGTTCCAAATTCTGCTGCAATGTATGCACAGATCAATAACTTGCTCAGACTCACCAACTAACATCACACATGGTGTCAGAGGACACTGGCAAACTCAGAGCACCCTGGAATGCTTGCAGAGTAGTGATTACTTGGCCTATTGAGTCCATGCTAATCTCACTCTAAAGCAGTGTCAACCAGTCTGATGCCTTCTCCTTTTCCCCAAATTTCTTTCTCTACACCCAGAGGGGAGGTGTGAAAATCGAAAAAGTGGAAATGGAATTGGCGTGACCAGCGTGAAGTAGTGAAATGTTCTCCTTTTTGTTCATAGAACATAGAACATAGAACATAGAACATACAGCGCAGTACAGGCCCTTCGGTCCTCGATGTTGCGCTGATCCAAGCCCACCTAACCTATACTAACCCACTATCCTCCATATACCTATCCAATGCCCGCTTAAATGCCCATAAAGAGGGAGAGTCCACCACTGCTACTGGCAGGGCATTCCATGAACTTACGACTCGCTGAGTGAAGAACCTACCCCTAACTTCAGTCCTATATCTACCCCCCCTTAATTTAAAGCTATGCCCCCTTGTAATACCCGACTCCATACGCGGGAAAAGGTTCACACTGTCAACCCTATCTAACCCCCTAATCATCTTGTATACCTCAATCAAGTCACCCCTAAACCTTCTTTTCTCCAATGAAAACAGCCCCAAGTGTCTCAGTCTTTCCTCATACGATCTTCCTTCCATACCAGGCAACATCCTGGTAAACCTCCTCTGCACCCGTTCCAGTGCCTCCACATCCTTCCTATAGTATGGCGACCAAAACTGCACACAATATTCCAGATGCGGCCGCACCAGAGTCTTATACAACTGCATCATGACCTCAGGACTCCGGAACTCAATTCCTCTACCAATAAAAGCCAGTACGCCATATGCCTTCCTCACCGCACTATTTACCTGGGTGGCAACTTTCAGAGATCTGTGTACATGGACACCAAGATCCCTCTGCTCATCCACACTACCAAGTATCTGACCATTAGCCCAGCACCCCATCTTTTTGTTATTCTTCCCAAAGTGAATCACCTCACACTTAGCTACATTGAATTCCATTTGCCACCTTTCTGCCCAGCTCTGCAGCTTCTCTATATCCTGCTGTAACCTGCCACATCCTTCCTCACTGTCAACAACTCCTCCGACTTTCGTATCATCCGCAAACTTGCTCACCCAACCTTCTAACCCCTCTTCCAGGTCATTTATAAAAATGACAAGCAGCAATGGTCCCAAAACAGATCCTTGCGGAACACCGCTAGTGACGGCACTCCATGAAGAAACTTTGCCATCAACTACTACCCTCTGTCTTCTTCCATCCAGCCAATTCCTAATCCAAACCTCCAACTCACCCTCAATGCCATATCTCCGTATTTTCTGCAGTAGCCTACCATGGGGAACCTTATCAAACGCCTTACTAAAATCCATATATACCACATCTACCGCTTTCCCCTCATCAACCTCCTTCGTCACCTTTTCAAAGAATTCAATAAGGTTTGTGAGGCACGACCTGCCCTTCACAAAACCATGCTGACTATCCTTGATCACATTATTCCTATCCAGATGTGCATAAATCCTATCCCTTACAATTCTCTCTAAGACTTTGCCCACAACAGAAGTGAGACTCACCGGCCTATAGTTACTAGGGTTATCCCTACTCCCCTTCTTGAACAAGGGAACCACATTTGCTATCCTCCAGTCTTCTGGCACTACTCCTGTAGACAAAGAGGACATAAAAATCAAGGCCAATGGCTCTGCAATCTCCTCCCTTGCTTCCCAGAGAATCCTAGGATAAATGCCATCAGGCCCAGGGGACTTATCTATTTTCACCTTTTCCAGGATTTCCAACACCTCTTCTCTACATACCTCAAAGCCATCCATTCTACTTATTTGTGACTCAGTATTCACATCGACGACAATGCCCTGTTCCTGAGTAAATACTGAAGAAAAGTATTCATTCAGTGTCTCCCCAATCTCTTCCGCCTCCACACGCAACTTCCCACTACTATCCTTGACTGGACCTATTCCTACCCTAGTCATTCTTTTATTCCTAACATACCTATAGAAAGCCTTAGGGTTTTCCCTAATCCTACCGACTAAGGACCTTTCATGTCCCCTCCTTGCTGCTCTTAGCTCTCTCTTCAGGTCCTTCCTGGCTACCCTATAACTCTCAATCGCCCCAATTGAACCTTCACGTCTCATCTTGAGATAGGCCGCCCTCTTCCATTTAACAAGGGATTCCAATTCCTTATTAAACCACGGCTCCCTCGCACGACCCTTTCCTCCCTGCCTGACAGGTACATAATTATCAAGGACACTCAATAGTTGCTCCTTGAACAAGCTCCACATATCATTTACACTCTTGCCTTGGAGTCTACTTTTCCAAGCCACACATCCTAGGTCATGCCTCACCGCATCATAATTTCCCTGACCCCAGCTATAACTCTTGCCCTGTAGTACACACTTATCCCTCTCCATCACGAGAGTAAAAATCACCGAATTATGGTCACTATCCCCAAAGTGCTCACCTACCTCTAATTCTAACACCTGGCCTGGTTCGTTACCCAGAACCAAATCCAGTATGGCCTCACCTCTTGTTGGCCTGTCTACATATTGTGTCAGGAAACTCTCCTGCACACATTGAACAAACACTGACCCATCTAACGAACTTGAGCTATAGCTTTCCCAATCAATATCAGGAAAGTTAAAGTCCCCCATAACAACCACCCTATTACTGTCACTCATCTCCTGAATCACCTTCCCTATCCTTTCTTCAATGATTCTAGGACTATTAGGAGGCCTGTAAAAGACTCCTAACAGGGTGACCTCACCTTTCCTATTCCTAACCTCAGCCCAAACTACCTCAGATGGCAAGTCCTCGTCCATCGTCCTTTCCACCATTGTAATACTATCTTTGACAAGCAATGCCACACCTCCCACTCTTTTACCCCCACCTCTGACCCTACTAAAACATTTAAATCCTGGAACCTGCAACAGCCAATCCTGTCCCTGTTCTAGCCATGTCTCCGTAATAGCCACAACATCGAAGTCCCAGGTACCAACCCACGCTGCAAGTTCACCTACCTTATTTCGTATACTTCTTGCATTGAAGTATACACACTTCAAGCCACTTTCCTGTTTACAGGCACCCTCCTTTGAAATTGAGGCCATGTTCCTAACCTCCCTACACTCCAGGCCCTGCACCCTGAAGCTACAATCTGGGTTCCCATGCCCCTGCAGAGTTAGTTTAAACCCCCCCCAAGAGCACTAGCAAACCTCCCCTCAAGGATACTGGTGCCCCTCAGGTTCAGGTGTAGGCCATCCTGTTTATAGAGGTCCCACCGTCCCCAGAAAGAACCCCAGTTATCCAAAAATCGGAATCCCTCCCTCCTGCACCATCCCTGTAGCCACGCATTTAAGTGTTCTCTTTCCCTATTCCTCGAATCTCTATCACGTGGCACGGGTAACAAACCAGAGACAACAACTCTGTTCGTTCTAACTCTGAGCTTCCAACCTAGCTCCCTGAAAGCCTGTCTAACATCCTCGGCACTCCTCCTACCTATATCGTTGGTGCCAATATGGACCACGACTTCGGGCTGCTCCCCCTCCCCCTCCAGGACCCGGAAAACACGATCAGAGACATCACGTACCCTTGCACCTGGGAGGCAACATACCAAACGTGAGTCTCTCTCGTTCCCACAAAACCGCCTATCTGTGCCCCGAACTATCGAGTCCCCAATTACTACTGCTCTGCTCTTCTTCACCCTTCCCTTCTGAGTAACGGGGACAGGCTCCGTGCCAGAGACCTGAGCCCCGTTACTTACCCCTGGTAAGTCATCCCCCCCACAAGTATCCAAAATGGTATACTTGTTCTTGAGGGGAACGGCCACAGGGGGTCCCTGCACTGGCTGCTTCCTCCCAGTCCACCTCACTGTCACCTTATGAATTATGTTTGGGCACAAACTTGACTGAGTTTTTTGAGGAAGTAACAAAGAGGATTGATGAGGGCAGAGCAATAGATGTGATCTATATGGACTTCAGTAAGACATTTGACAAGGTTCCCCATGGGAGACTGATTAGCAAGGTTAGATCTCATGGAATACAGGGAGAACTAGCCATTTGGATACAGAACTGGCTCAAAGGTAGAAGACAGAGGGTGGTGATGGAGGGTTGTTTTTCAGACTGGAGGCTTGTGACCAGTGGAGTGCCACAAGGATCAGTGCTGGGTCCTCTACTTTTGTAATTTACATAAATGATTTGGATGCGAGCATAAGAGGGACAGTTAGTAAGTTTGCAGATGACACCAAAATTGGAGGTGTAGTGGACAGCGAAGAGGGTTACCTCAGATTACAACAGGATCTGGACCAAATGGGCCAATGGGCTGAGAAGTGGCAGATGGAGTTTTATTCAGATAAATATGAGGTGCTGCATTTTGGGAAAGCAAATCTTAGCCGGACTTATGCATTTAATGGTAAGGTCCTAGGGAGTGTTGCTGAACAAAGAGACCTTGGAGTGCAGGTTTATAGCTCCTTGAAAGTGGAGTCGCAGGTAGATAGGATAGTGAAGAAGGCGCTTGGTATGATTTCAGAGTATTGAGTACAGGAGTTGGGAGGTCATGTTGCGGCTGTACAGGACATTGGTTAGGCCACTTTGGAATATTATGTGCAATTCTGGTCTCCTTCCTATCAGAAAGATGTTGTGAAACTTGAAAGGGTTCAGAAAAGATTTACAAGGATGTTGCCAGGGTTGGAGGAATTGAGCTATAGGGAGAGGCTGAACAGGCTGGGGCTGTTTTCCCTGGAGCATCGGAGGCTGAGGGGTGACCTTATAGAGGTTTACAAAATTATGAGGGGCATGGATAGGGTAAATAGACAAAGTCTTTTCCCTGGGGTGGGGGAGTCCAGAACTAGAGGGCATAGGCTTCGGGTGAGAGGGGAAAGATATAAAAGAGACCCAAGGGGCAACGTTTTCACACCGAGGGTGGTACGTGTATGGAATCAGTTGCCAGAGGAAGTGGTGGACAAAGGCTGGTACAATTGCAACATTTTACTTAGATTAGATTTAGATTTACTTAGATTACTTCCAGTGTGGAAACAGGCCCTTCGGCCCAACAAGTCCACACCGACCCGCCGAAGCGCAACCCACCCATACCCCTACATTTACCCCCTACCTAACACTACGGGCAATTTAGCATGGCCAATTCACCTGACCTGCACATCTTTGGACTGTGGGAGGAAACCGGAGCACCCGGAGGAAACCCACGCAGACACGGGGAGAACGTGCAAACTCCACACAGTCAGTCGCCTGAGGCGGGAATTGAACCCGGGTTTGGATGGGTATATGAATAGGAAGGGTTTGGAGGGATATGGGCCGGGTGCTGGCAGGTGGGACTAGATTGGGTTGGGATATCTGGTCGGCATGGACGGGATGGACCGAAGAGTCTGTTTCCGTGCTGTACATCTCTATGACTCTATGACTTACATTTATTTGGAGAGGGCTATCTCAGTTATCTGTTCAGACCAATGGTTTCACTGTTGGATTTTACAAACAAAGCAAATATTCATCAAGCTTAGATCTGTGAAAGAGACTTCATTCATATACTTCCTGCTATGCGTAGGTTTAAAAAAAATCACTGACATTGAATTTGATAATCTGGTAAAAATGTTTTTGATTTAGTTTTATACCGAGGTAAACACATCCTCAAGCCTCTCAATAAAGCATGCTTTATAGACATATAAATTTATAAATTAGCATTCCGAGCTGTAACCAAGGTGAGCTATTGTTTATCAATCATTGTAGCTAAGATTTGCCAGAAGAGAAGATTCTAGAAATGGCAATTTTTGACAAGTATTCACATCCCACCAGGACATGTTTTGAAAAATGGCAGCTCTCTCAAATGTCAGTTTCATGGCTAAGGTTATCTGTCAGCGATGGCGATGTGAAAGGACAGCAGCAGAATAGAGAACGGTGCAGAGAGTCAACAGTGCTAAACTTAAAGGGCACTCTCCTTATGAGAAAAGATTTGGTGAGTTATCTTCGTCCTGTCTGCAAATACATGATTGAAATGAAAACCTAGAGCCTAGTGTGAAACTAGCAGACCCCGCAGTGGACACTCAAAGATTGAGATCTATATCTCCTACAGCATGGAGACAGGTTGTTTGGCCCAAATTAGTCCATGCCAACAAAGTCCATTGAACAAAGATCTGACCCATTTGTTGCATTAAAGTTGAGATTGTGTGCACCTATCAGTTTCCTCAATGGCCTTACAGGAACAGTCACAAAAGAGGTAGCTTGCCATTCCCAAAATGAAGATTCTTGTATCCCTCCCGCCCCCAACTCCAACACCCCTCCTGTCACTACCTCTGCCCCCTTTGTCTATATTCCCCAATGTTCCAGCTTGTTAGACATCTCCTCCCTACCTGGACTACACTTCCTCCCACCCTCCCTCATGTACCCTTCCTTTACTCCCAATTCCTCCACCTCCGCCACATCTGCTCCCAAGAGGAACAATTCTACTCCAAAACATTCCAGATGGCCTCCTTTGTCAAAGACCACCATTTCACCTCCCACGTGGTCAACAATGCCTCCAGCTCATCGGATCCACTTCCCGCACCTCACCCCTCCAACCTCAACAAAGACAGAACCCCCCGGTACTCACCTTCCACCCCACCAATCTCCAGATACAACACATCATCCTTCACCATTTCCACCACCTACAAACAGACCCCATCATCAGAGATGTATTCCCCTCCCCACCCCTATCAGCATTCCACAAAGATCATTCCCTCTGCGACTCCCTTGTTAGGTACATGCCTCCCACCAACGCACCTCCACTCCCGGCACCTTCCCCAGCCACCATAAGAGGTGCAAAACCATTGCCCATACCTCCCTCCTCACCTCCATCCAAGGCCCCAAAGGATCTTTCTACATCTAGCAGAGATTTTCCTGCATATTCAAACACCTCATCTACTGTTTCTGTTGCACCTGATGTGGTCTCCTCTACACTGGGGAGACAGGACGCCAACTTGCAGAACATTTCAGAGTGTGTCTCCGGGACACCCTCACCAAACAACCTCACTGCCAGTAGCCAGTCACTTCAACTCCCCCTCCCACTCCGCCAAGTACATGCAAGTTCTGGGCCTCCTCCACTGCCAAATCCTAGCCACCTGACCACTGGAGGAAGAACACCTCATCTTCCATCTTGGACCCTCCGACCACACGGCATCAACATCGATTTCGCCAGTTTCCTCATCCCCCCTGCCCCCATCTCATCCCAGATCTAACCCTCCAACTCGGCACCGCCCTCTTGAACTGGCCAACCTGTCCATTTCCTTCCCACTATCTGCTCCACCCTCCACTCTGATCTGTCACTATCACCCTCCGACCTCCATCTACCAATTGCACTCTCAGTTACTTTCCCCCAGCCCTAGCCCCTCTTCCTATTTATCTCTCAGCCCCCTCATGCCCACCTAACCCCCACACATTCCTGATGAAGGGCTTTTGCCCGAAATATCGATTCTCCTGCTCCTCGGATGCTGCCTGACCTGCTGTGCTTCTCCAGCACCACACTTCTCGACTCCAAAACAGTTGATGGCATTCCATTCACTGAGGAGACACTTTGAAGGTCAAGCCTCAATGAATTCACCAAAACCCTCACTCTCCCAGTAGCCACCTCACTGTGAAGTGTATTGTTTTATTCTTCACAGTCTCTACTAAAGTTACATATAACTATCTTTGTACTTCAATCCTATTTTCATCACCATAATCTGATACATTCGAGGACATTGTAAAGTAAAGCAGTAACCAAAGTGGCAGTTCATTAGTTTTTTTCATATGATATTATTGTGTGATGAGTGTGCTCATAACATGAATAAGATAAAATAAGATTCAAAGGACAAGCAGTGTAATCACATTATCACAGGTACACAAGATATAGAGCTTCTAAAAAGCAGAAACAAATCTCTGTGAATTTTCATACCTCATAATATAATAACTAATTTCTTTTCCTCTTTAAATGATATTTACAGGCAAGTTAAACATCTGTGTGTCACCAGCTCAGCACAGAGGATCAATGGTATAGGGGAGGTGATTACTTGGGAGTCTCACATGATTTCTGGGCTATCTGTTAGCTGGGCACAGTGAGAAAATCTTTCAGGTTAGCTTTGTCCTCTCTTAACAGATCCTAGGGTTATTTTCTTTCAATTTTAATATCCTGCTCGCAAATTCTCACTCCAACCAGGGGCTTCATATTTTTAAGATGACTTTACACTTATTTTATCATTTTTGCCAAAAGCAATGTGATAAAACTCTCAAACTGAGTTTTCTTTCACATTTAGAGCTGCAAGAAATCATTCTTACTCACTGCCAGCTTAGTTCAGACAGATATCGTTCCGGAACCTTCTGGCTAATTAGCTGAGAGTTTCCCAGTATGAGCTCAAACCTGAAAGAAAGCTTTTGTTTGTTGTGTAAGTTGAGCTCACAATTCAGACTCAAAGCCAAACATCAACAACTTCAGATTATTTAAAATTCAGCAGAATGAACTGGAAAATTGAAACTCTGGATCTGACTTTACCTATGGATCCTTTAGAATTACAACTGATCACAGTAGTTCCTTCCTGCCTTCCTCTGTTCATGTTGTTTTTGGAGGAGGGAACATGCATTGAATTTTTATGTCCTCAATATGGCGAGTCGGAGTTGGGGGCTTTCAAAGATGTGTATGTTAGGTTGATTGGCCATGCTAAATTGAGCACAGGTGGGTTAGTCATGGGGAATGCAGGGGTAGGGGGTGGCTCTGGGTGGGATGCTCTTCGAAGGATCTTTGTAGACTTGATGGGCCAAATGGTCTGCTTCCACACTGTAGGGATTCTATGATTGCCTGGCCTGGCATCCGGACCTCTGGCAAAGGCCCCCAATGGGATGGGATTATCACGGTTGGGATGGTGGGAGCAGCTACCAGAAAGTTTCAGAAAAGCCAATCCCTGTACGTTTCAGAGACAGCCACAGTGGGCTGTCTAAAATTTCCATCCCTGCATTACGGGACTTTGTCCCATGCAAACAGATCCTCCAGCCCTCCACCATTACAACCACCCACACACTCCCCAAACCACCTCATCACAATCACCCAATATACTGCCCAAACCACCTCATTACAACCACCCCACATACTCCCCATACCACCTCATAACAACCACCCGCACACTCCCCAACCCACTTCATTACAACCACCCCACATGCTCCCTAGACCACCACATCACAACCACCCACACACTCCCCAAACCACCTCATCACAACCACCCCACATACTCCCCAAACCACCTCATTACAACTACCTCACACACTCCCCAAACCACCTCATTAGAACCACCTCACATACTCCCCAAACCACCTCATTACAACCACCCCACATATTCCCCAAACCACCTCATTACAACCACCCCACATACTCCCCAAACCACCTCATTACAAACATCCATACACTCCCCAAACCACCTCATCACAACCGCCCCACATACTCCCCAAACCACCACATTACAATTACCTCACATACTCCCCAAACCACCTCATTACAACCACCCCACATATGCCACAAACCACCTCATTACAACCACCCCACATACTTCCCAAACCACCTCATTACAACTACCTCACATACTCCCCAAACCACCTCATTACAACCACCTCACACACTCCCCAAACCACCTAATTAGAACAACCCCACATACTCCCCAAACCACCTCATCACAACCACCCCACATACTACCCAAACCACCTCATTACAACCAGCCCACATACTCCTAAAACCACCTCATGACAACCACCCGACATACACCCACATACTCCCCAAACCACTTCATCACAATCACCCCACACGCTCCCCAGACCACCACATTGCAACCAACCCACATACTCACCAAACCACCTCATCTCAAATACCCCACATATTACCCAAACCACTTCATTACATCAACCCCACATACTCCTCAAACCACCTCATGACAACTACTCCACATACTCCCCAAACCACTTCATCACAACGCCACATACTCCCCAAACCACCTCATCACAACCACCCCACATACTCCCCAAACCATCTCATCACAACCACCCCACATACTCCTAAAACCACCTCATTAGAATCACCCCACATACTCCCCAAATCACCTCAACACAATCACCCCACATACTCCTCAAACCACCTCATTACATACACCCCACATACTCCCCAAACAACCTCATCACAATCACCCCAAATACTCCCCACATACTCCCCAAACCACCTAATCACAATCACCCCACATACTCCCCAAACCACCTCATCACAATCACCCTACATACTCGCCACATACTCCCCAAACCACCACATCACAACCACCCCACACACTCCCAAAACCAACTCATTACAATCACCCTACATACTCGCCACATACTCCCCAAACCACCACATCACAATCACCCCACATACTCCCCAAACCACCTCATTACAACCACCCCACATACTCTCCAAACCACCACATCACAATCACCCCACATACTCCCCAAACCACCTCATTACAACCACCCCTCATACTCCCCAAACCACCTCATTACAACCACCCCACATACTCTCCAAACCACCACATCACAATCACCCCACATACTCCCCAAACCACCTCATTACAACCAGCCCACATACTCCTAAAACCACCTCATGACAACCACCCGACATACACCCACATACTCCCCAAACCACTTCATCACAATCACCCCACACGCTCCCCAGACCACCACATTGCAACCAACCCACATACTCACCAAACCACCTCATCTCAAATACCCCACATATTACCCAAACCACTTCATTACATCAACCCCACATACACCTCAAACCACCTCATGACAACTACTCCACATACTCCCCAAACCACTTCATCACAACCCCACATACTCCCCAAACCACCTCATCACAACCACCCCACATACTCCCCAAACCATCTCATCACAACCACCCCACATACTCCCCAAACCACCTCATTAGAATCACCCCACATACTTCCCAAATCACCTCAACACAATCACCCCACATACTCCTCAAACCACCTCATTACAATCACCCCACATACTCCCCAAACAACCTCATCACAATCACCCCAAATACTCACCACATACTCCCCAAACCACCTAATCACAATCACCCCACATACTCCCCAAACCACCTCATCACAATCACACTACATACTCGCCACATACTCCCCAAACCACCACATCACAACCACCCCACACACTCCCAAAACCAACTCATTACAATCACCCTACATACTCGCCACATACTCCCCAAACCACCCACATCACAATCACCCCACATACTCCCCAAACCACCTCATTACAACCACCCCTCATACTCCCCAAACCACCTCATTACAACCACCCCACATACTCTCCAAACCACCACATCGCAATCAACCCACATACTCCCCAAACCACCTCATTACAACCACCCCTCATTCTCCCCAAACCACCTCATTACAACCACCCCACATACTCTCCAAACCACCACATCACAATCAACCCACATACTCCCCAAACCACCTCATTACAACCACCCCACACACTCCCAAAACCAACTCATCACAATCACCCCACATACTCCCCAAACCACCTCATTACAATCACCCCACATACTCGCCAAACCACCTCATCACAATCACCCCACATACTCCTCAAACCACCTCATCACAATCACCCCACATATTCCGCAAACCACTTCATCACAATCACCCCACATATTCCGCAAACCACCTCATTACAATCACATCACATACTCCCCAAACCACCTCATTACATTCACCCCACATACTCCCCACATACTCCCCAACCACCTCATTACAATCACGCCACACACTCCCCAAACCACCTCATGACAACCACCCCACATACTCCCCAAACCACCTCATCACAATCACCCTACATACTCCCCAAAACACCTCATCATAATCACTCCACACACTCCCAAAACCAACTCATCACAATCACCCCACATACTCCTCAAACCATCACATTACAATTACCCCACATACTCCCCAAACCAACTCATTACAATCACCCCACATACTCCCCACATACTCCCCAACCACCTCATTACAATCACGCCACACACTCCCCAAACCACCTCATGACAACCACCCCACACACTCACCAAACCACCTCATCACAATCACCCCACATACTCCCCACATACTCCCCAAACCACCTAATCACCATCACCCCACATACTCCCCAAACCACATCATTACAATCACCCCACACACTCCCCAAACCACCTCATGACAACCACCCCACACACTCGCCAAACCACCTCATCACAATCACCCCACATACTCCCCAAACCACCTCATCACAATCACCCCACATACTCCCCAAACCACCTCATCACAATCACCCCACATACTCCCCAAACCACCTCATCACAATCACCCTACACACTCGCCACATACTCCCCAAACCACCTCACAATAATCACTCCACACACTCCCAAAACCAACTCATCACAATCATCCCACATACTCCTCAAACCATCACATTACAATCACCCCACATACTCCCCAAACCACCTCATCACAATCACCCCACATACTCCCCACATACTGTCCAAAACACCTCATCATAATCACTCCACACACTCCCAAAACCAACTCATCACAACCACCCCACATACTCCCCAAACCACCTCATCACAATCACTCCACATACTCCCCAAACCACCTCATCACAATCACCCTACATACTCCCCAAACCACCTCATCATAATCACTCCACACATTCCCAAAACCAACTCATCACAATCACCCCACATACTCCTCAAACCATCACATTACAATTACCCCACATACTCCCCAAACCAACTCATTACAATCACCCCACATACTCCCCACATACTCCCCAACCACCTCATTACAATCACGCCACACACTCCCCAAACCACCTCATGACAACCACCCCACACACTCGCCAAACCACCTCATCACAATCACCCCACATATTCCCCAAACCACCTCATCAAAACCACCCCACATACTCCCCAAACCACCTCATCACAATCACCCCACATATTCCCCAAACCACCTCATCACAATCACCCTACATACTCCCCAAACCACCTCATCATAATCACTCCACACACTCCCAAAACCAACTCATCACAATCACCCCACATACTCCTCAAACCATCACATTACAATTACCCCACATACTCCCCAAACCAACTCATTACAATCACCCCACATACTCCCCACATACTCCCCAACCACCTCATTACAATCACGCCACACACTCCCCAAACCACCTCATGACAACCACCCCACACACTCACCAAACCACCTCATCACAATCACCCCACATACTCCCCACATACTCCCCAAACCACCTAATCACAATCACCCCACATACTCCCCACATACTGTCCAAACCACCTCATCATAATCACTCCACACACTCCCAAAACCAACTCATCACAACCACCCCACATACTCGCCAAACCACCTCATCACAATCACCCCACATACTCCCCAAACCACCTCATCACAATCACCCTACATACTCCCCAAACCACCTCATCATAATCACTCCACACACTCCCAAAACCAACTCATCACAATCACCCCACATACTCCTCAAACCATCACATTACAATTACCCCACATACTCCCCAAACCAACTCATTACAATCACCCCACATACTCCCCACATACTCCCCAACCACCTCATTACAATCACGCCACACACTCCCCAAACCACCTCATGACAACCACCCCACACACTCGCCAAACCACCTCATCACAATCACCCCACATACTCCCCACATACTCCCCAAACCACCTAATCACCATCACCCCACATACTCCCCAAACCACATCATTACAATCACCCCACACACTCCCCAAACCACCTCATGACAACCACCCCACACACTCCCCAAACCACCTCATCAAAACCACCCCACATATTCCCCAAACCAACTCATCACAATCACCCCACATACTCCCCAAACCACCTCATCACAATCACCCTACATACTCGCCACATACTCTCCAAACCACCTCATCATAATCACTCCACACACTCCCAAAACCAACTCATCACAATCACCCCACATACTCCTCAAACCATCACATTACAATCACCCCACATACTCCGCAAACCACCTCATTACAATCACCCCACATACTTCCCACATACTCTCCAAACCACCTCATCATAATCACTCCACACACTCCCAAAACCAACTCATCACAACCACCCCACATACTCCCCAAACCACCTCATTAGAATCACCCCACATACTCCCCAAATCACCTCAACACATTCACCCCACATACTCCTCAAACCACCTCATTACAATCACCCCACATACTCCCCAAACCACCTCATCACAATCACCCCAAATAATCCCCACATACTCCCCAAACCACCTAATCACAATCACCCCACATACTCCCCAAACCACCTCATCACAATCACCCTACACAATCGCCACATACTCCCCAAACCACCACATCACAACCACCCCACACACTCCCAAAACCAACTCATTACAATCACCCTACATACTCGCCACATACTCCCCAAACCACCACATCACAATCACCCCACATACTCCCCAAACCACCTCATTACAACCACCCCTCATACTCCCCAAACCACCTCATTACAACCACACCACATACTCCCCAAAGCACCTCATCACAATCACCCCACATACTCATCAAACCACCTCATCACAATCACTCCACATACTCCCCAAACCACTTCATCACAATCACCCCACATATTCCGCAAACTGTCTCGTTACAATCACACCACTTATTCCCAAAACCACCTATTACATTCACCCCACATACTCCCCACATACTCCCCAAACCACCTCATCGCACTCACCCTACATACTCGCCACATACTCCCCAAATCACCTCATCACAGTCACCCCTCATACTCCCCAAACCACCACATACTCGCCAAACCAACTCATTACAATCACCCTACATACTCGCCACATACTCCCCAAACCACCACATCACAATCACCCCACATACTCCCCAAACCACCTCATTACAACCACCCCTCATACTCCCCAAACCACCTCATTACAACCACCCCACATACTCCCCAAAGCACCTCATCACAATCACCCCACATACTCCTCAAACCACCTCATCACAATCACTCCACATACTCCCCAAACCACTTCATCACAATCACCCCACATATTCCGCAAACTGCCTCGTTACAATCACACCACTTATTCCCAAAACCACCTATTACATTCACCCCACATACTCCCCACATACTCCCCAAACCACCTCATCGCAATCACCCTACATACTCGCCACATACTCCCCAAATCACCTCATCACAGTCACCCCTCATACTCCCCAAACCACCACATCACAATCACCCCACATACTCGCCAAACCACCTCATCATAATCACTCCACACACTCCCAAAACCAACTCATCACAATCACCCCACATACTCCCCAAACCACCTCATTACAATCACCCCACATACTCGCCAAACCACCTCATCACAATCACCCCACATACTCCTCAAACCACCTCATCACAATTACTCCACATATTCCCCAAACCACTTCATCACAATCACCCCACATATTCCGCAAACCACCTCATTACAATCACATCACATACTCCCCAAACCACCTCATTACATTCACCCCACATACTCCCAAAACCATCTAATCACAATTACCCCAAATACTCCCCAAACCAACTCATTACAATCACCCCACATACTCCCCACATACTCCCCAACCACCTCATTACTATCACGCCACACACTCCCCAAACCACCTCATGACAACCACCCCACACACTCGCCAAACCACCTCATCACAATCACCCCACATACTCCCCACATACTCCCCAAACCACCTAATCACCATCACCCCACATACTCCCCAAACCACCTCATTACAATCACCCCACACACTCCCCAAACCACCTCATGACAACCACCCCACACACTCGCCAAACCACCTCATCACAATCACCCCACATACTCCCCAAACCACCTCATCAAAACCACCCCACATACTCCCCAAACCACCTCATCACAATCACCCCACATACTCCCCAAACCACCTCATCACAATCACCCTACATACTCGCCACATAACTCCCCAAACCACGTCATCATAATCACTCCACACACTCCCAAAACCAACTCATCACAATCACCCCACATACTCCTCAAACCATCACATTACAATTACCCCACATACTCCCCAAACCAACTCATTACAATCACCCCACATACTCCCCACATACTCCCCAACCACCTCATTACAATCACGCCACACACTCCCCAAACCACCTCATGACAACCACCCCACACACTCACCAAACCACCTCATCACAATCACCCCACATACTCCCCACATACTCCCCAAACCACCTAATCACCATCACCCCACATACTCCCCAAATCACATCATTACAATCACCCCACACACTCCCCAAACCACCTCATGACAACCACCCAACACACTCGCCAAACCACCTCATTACAATCACCCCAAATAATCCCCACATACTCCCCAAACCACCTAATCACAATCACCCCACATACTTCCCACATACTCTCCAAACCACCTCATCATAATCAATCCACACACTCCCAAAACCAACTCATCACAACCACCCCACATACTCCCCAAACCACCTCATTAGAATCACCCCACATACTCCCCAAATCACCTCAAAACATTCACCCCACATACTCCTCAAACCACCTCATTACAATCACCCCACATACTCCCCAAACCACCTCATCACAATCACCCCAAATAATCCCCACATACTCCCCAAACCACCTAATCACAATCACCCCACATACTCCCCAAACCACCTCATCACAATCACCCTACACAATCGCCACATACTCCCCAAACCACCACATCACAACCACCCCACACACTCCCAAAACCAACTCATTACAATCACCCTACATACTCGCCACATACTCCCCAAACCACCACATCACAATCACCCCACATACTCCCCAAACCACCTCATTACAACCACCCCTCATACTCCCCAAACCACCTCATTACAACCACACCACATACTCCCCAAAGCACCTCATCACAATCACCCCACATACTCATCAAACCACCTCATCACAATCACTCCACATACTCCCCAAACCACTTCATCACAATCACCCCACATATTCCGCAAACTGCCTCGTTACAATCACACCACTTATTCCCAAAACCACCTATTACATTCACCCCACATACTCCCCACATACTCCCCAAACCACCTCATCGCAATCACCCTACATACTCGCCACATACTCCCCAAATCACCTCATCACAGTCACCCCTCATACTCCCCAAACCACCACATCACAATCACCCCACATACTCGCCAAACCAACTCATTACAATCACCCTACATACTCGCCACATACTCCCCAAACCACCACATCACAATCACCCCACATACTCCCCAAACCACCTCATTACAACCACCCCTCATACTCCCCAAACCACCTCATTACAACCACCCCACATACTCCCCAAAGCACCTCATCACAATCACCCCACATACTCCTCAAACCACCTCATCACAATCACTCCACATACTCCCCAAACCACTTCATCACAATCACCCCACATATTCCGCAAACTGCCTCGTTACAATCACACCACTTATTCCCAAAACCACCTATTACATTCACCCCACATACTCCCCACATACTCCCCAAACCACCTCATCGCAATCACCCTACATACTCGCCACATACTCCCCAAATCACCTCATCACAGTCACCCCTCATACTCCCCAAACCACCACATCACAATCACCCCACATACTCGCCAAACCACCTCATCATAATCACTCCACACACTCCCAAAACCAACTCATCACAATCACCCCACATACTCCCCAAACCACCTCATTACAATCACCCCACATACTCGCCAAACCACCTCATCACAATCACCCCACATACTCCTCAAACCACCTCATCACAATTACTCCACATATTCCCCAAACCACTTCATCACAATCACCCCACATATTCCGCAAACCACCTCATTACAATCACATCACATACTCCCCAAACCACCTCATTACATTCACCCCACATACTCCCCACATACTCCCAAAACCATCTAATCACAATTACCCCAAATACTCCCCAAACCAACTCATTACAATCACCCCACATACTCCCCACATACTCCCCAACCACCTCATTACAATCACGCCACACACTCCCCAAACCACCTCATGACAACCACCCCACACACTCGCCAAACCACCTCATCACAATCACCCCACATACTCCCCACATACTCCCCAAACCACCTAATCACCATCACCCCACATACTCCCCAAACCACCTCATTACAATCACCCCACACACTCCCCAAACCACCTCATGACAACCACCCCACACACTCGCCAAACCACCTCATCACAATCACCCCACATACTCCCCAAACCACCTCATCAAAACCACCCCACATACTCCCCAAACCACCTCATCACAATCACCCCACATACTCCCCAAACCACCTCATCACAATCACCCTACATACTCGCCACATAACTCCCCAAACCACGTCATCATAATCACTCCACACACTCCAAAACCAACTCATCACAATCACCCCACATACTCCTCAAACCATCACATTACAATTACCCCACATACTCCCCAAACCAACTCATTACAATCACCCCACATACTCCCCACATACTCCCCAACCACCTCATTACAATCACGCCACACACTCCCCAAACCACCTCATGACAACCACCCCACACACTCACCAAACCACCTCATCACAATCACCCCACATACTCCCCACATACTCCCCAAACCACCTAATCACCATCACCCCACATACTCCCCAAACCACATCATTACAATCACCCCACACACTCCCCAAACCACCTCATGACAACCACCCCACACACTCGCCAAACCACCTCATTACAATCACCCCACACACTCCCCAAACCACCTCATGACAACCACCCCACACACTCACCAAACCACCTCATCACAATCACCCCACATACTCCACAAACCACCTCATCAAAACCACCCCACATACTCCCCAAACCACCTCATCACAATCACCCCACATACTCCCCAAACCACCTCATCACAATCACCCTACATACTCGCCACATACTCCCCAAACCACCTCATCATAATCACTCCACACACTCCCAAAACCAACACATCACAATCACCCCACATACTCCTCAAACCATCACATTACAATCACCCCACATACTCCCCAAACCACCTCATCACAATCACCCCACATACTCCCCACATACTCTCCAAACCACCTCATCACAATCACTCCACATACTCCCCAAACCACTTCATCACAATCACCCCACATATTCCGCAAACCACCTCATTACAATCACACCACATACTCTCCAAACCACCTCATCACAATCAACCCACAAACTCCCCAAACCACCTCATCACAATCATCCCACATACTCCTCAAACCACCTCATCACAATCACTCCACATACTCCCCAAACCACTTCATCACAATCACCCCACATATTCCGCAAACAACCTCATTACAATCACACCACATACTCCCCAAACCACCTATTACATTCACCCCAAATACTCCTCACATACTCCCCAAATCACCTCATCACAGTCACCCCACATACTCCCCAAACCACCACATCACAACCACCCCACATACTCCCCAAACCACCTCATCACAATCACCCCACATACTCCCCAAACCACCTCATCATAATCACTCCACACACTCCCAAAACCAACTCATCACAATCACCCCACATACTCCCCAAACCACCTCATTACAATCACCCCACATACTCCCCAATCCAGCTCATCACAACCACCCCACATACTCCCCACATACTCCCCAAACCACCTCATTACAATCACATCACATACTCCCCAAACCACCTCATTACATTCACCCCACATACTCCCCACATACTCCCCAAACCATCTCATCACAATGACCCCACATACTCCCCAAACCAACTCATTACAATCACCCCACATACTCCCCACATAATCTCCAAACCACCTAATCACCATCACCCCACATACTCCCCAAACCACCTCATTACAATCACCCCACACACTCCCCAAACCACCTCATGACAACCACCCCACACACTCGCCAAACCACCTCATCACAATCACCCCACATACTCCCCAAACCACCTCATGACAACCACCCCACACACTCCCCAAACCACCTCATCAAAACCACCCCACATACTCCCCAAACCACCTCATCACAACCACCCCACATACTACCCAAACCACCTCATCAAAACCACCCCACATACTCCTAAAGCCACCTCATGACAACCATCCCACATACTCCCACATACTCTACAAACCACCTCATCTCAACCACCCCACATACTACCCAAACCACTTTGTTACAACCCCACATACTCCTCAAACCACCTCATGACAACTACCCCACATACTCCCCAAACCACCTCATCACAACCCCACATACTCCCCAAACTACCTCATCTCTACCACCCCACGTCCTCCCCAAACCACTCCATCACAATCACCTCACATACTCCCCAAACCACCTCATCACAATCACCCTACATACTCGCCACATACTCCCCAAACCACCTCATCATAATCACTCCATACACTCCCAAAACCAACTCATCACAATCACCCCACATACTCCTCAAACCATCACATTACAATCACCCCACATACTCCCCAAACCACCTCATCACAATCACCCCACATACTCCCCACATACTCTCCAAACCACCTCATCACAATCAACCCACATACTCCCCAAACCACCTCATCACAATCATCCCACATACTCCTCAAACCACCTCATCACAATCACTCCACATACTCCCCAAACCACTTCATCACAATCACCCCACATATTCCGCAAACCACCTCATTGCAATCACACCACATACTCCCCAAACCACCTATTACATTCACCCCAAATACTCCTCACATACTCCCCAAATCACCTCATCACAGTCACCCCACATACTCCCCAAACCACCACATCACAACCACCCCACATACTCCCCAAACCACCTCATCACAATCACCCCACATACTCCCCAAACCACCTCATCATAATCACTCCACACACTCCCAAAACCAACTCATCACAATCACCCCACATACTCCCCAAACCACCTCATTACAATCATCCCACATACTCCCCAAACCAGCTCATCACAACCACCCCACATACTCCCCACATACTCCCCAAACCACCTCATTACAATCACATCACATACTCCCCAAACCAGCTCATCACAACCACCCCACATACTCCCCACATACTCCTCAAACCACCTCATCACAATCACTCCACATACTCCCCAAACCACTTCATCACAATCACCCCACATATTCCGCAAACCAACTCATTACAATCACCCCACATACTCCCCACATAATCTCCAAACCACCTAATCACCATCACCCCACATACTCCCCAAACCACGTCATTACAATCACCCCACACACTCCCCAAACCACCTTATGACAACCACCCCACACACTCGCCAAACCACCTCATCACAATCACCCCACATACTCCCCAAACCACCTCATGACAACCACCCCACACACTCCCCAAACCACCTCATCAAAACCACCCCACATACTCCCCAAACCACCTCATCACAACCACCCCACATACTACCCAAACCACCTCATCAAAACCACCCCACATACTCCTAAAGCCACCTCATGACAACCATCCCACATACTCCCACATACTCTACAAACCACCTCATCTCAACCACCCCACATACTACCCAAACCACTTTGTTACAACCCCACATACTCCTCAAACCACCTCATGACAACTACCCCACATACTCCCCAAACCACCTCATCAGAATCACCCCACATACTCCCCACGTACTCTCCAAACCACCTCATCACAATCAACCCACATACTCCCCAAACCACCTCATCACAATCACTCCACATACTCCCCAAACCACTTCATCACAATCACCCCACATATTCCGCAAACCACCTCATTACAATCACACCACATACTCCCCAAACCACCTATTACATTCACCCCACATACTCCCCACATACTCCCCAAACCACCTCATCACAATCACCCCAAATACTCCTCACATACTCCCCAAATCACCTCATCACAGTCACCCCACATACTCCCCAAACCACCTCATCGCAATCACCCCACATTCTCCCCAAACCACCTCATCATAATCACTCCACACACTCCCAAATCCAACTCATCACAATCACCCCACATACTCCCCAAACCACCTCATTACAATCACCCCACATACTCCCCAAACCAGCTCATCACAACCACCCCACATACTCCGCACATACTCCCCAAACCACCTCATTACAATCACATCACATACTCCCCAAACCACCTCATGACAACCACCCCACACACTCGCCAAACCACCTCATCACAATCACCCCACATACTCCCCAAACCACCTCATCAAAACCACCCCACATACTCCCCAAACCACCTCATCACAACCACCCCACATACTACTCAAACCACCTCATTACAGCCAGCCCACATACTCCTAAAACCACCTCATGACAACCATCCCACATACTCCCCACATACTCTACAAACCACCTCATCTCAACCACCCCACATACTACCCAAACCACTTTGTTACAACTCCACATACTCCTCAAACCACCTCATGACAACTACCCCACATACTCCCCAAACCACCTCATCACAACCCCACATACTCCCCAAACTACCTCATCTCAACCACCCCACGTACTCCCCAAACCACTCCATCACAATCACCTTACATACTCCCCAAACCATCTCATCACAACCACCCCACATACTCCCCAAACCACCTCATCACACTCACCCCACATACTCCCCAAATCACTTAATTACAATCACCCCACATACTCCCCAAACCATCTCATTACAATCACCCCACATACTCCCCAAACCACCTCATTACAATTACCCCACATACTCCCCAAACCACCTCATCACAGCCACCCCACATACTCCCCAAACCACCTCATCACAATCACCCCACATACTCCCCAAACCACTTCAACAGAACCACCCCACATACTCCCCAAAACACTTCATCACAATCTCTCACATCACCAATGGTCCCTCATGCTCCCATGCCAATGTACAAAATGTGCAAAACCCCACCCTACCCCAAACACCTGCAAGAATCTTCTGGATCCTATTCCAGGCTATCCAATTGCCCGCCCTCCCATAACAACCCCTATGGCCTCGTCATACTCCCAATGCCAGCCATGAGGTTTCTGTGAGTATAAGAACTCAACTTCAGGGGTTATGAGGACAGTTAATATTAATTTGGCTTGCTCTCTCTAGAACTTAAAAGGTTGAAGAATGATCTGATTAAAATCTTCAAGATATTAACAGGAAAGATTAGGGTAGATATAGATGAACTATTCCCACTGGCTGAGGATTCTAGAACATGGGCACAGTCTGAGAATTAGGGCCAGAGCATCCAGGAGAGGTGTTAGGAAGTACCTCTACACACATGGTGGGAGAGGTTGGGAAACGGAAGTGGATACCAGATAGAGTCATAGAGTCTTAGAGATGTACAGCATGGAAACAGGCCCTTCGGTCCAACCCGTCATACGGTAACTCGGAAGAGAATAGGGCCCCTCAAAGATCAACGAGGTAAAAACAATGACTGCAGATGCTGGAAACCAGATTCTGGATTAGTGGTGCTGGAAGAGCACAGCAATTCAGGCAGCATCCGAGGAGCTTCGAAATCGACGTTTTGGGCAAAAGCCCTTCATCAGGAAACCTGATGATTCCTGATGAAGGGCTTTTGCCCGAAACGTCGATTTCGAAGCTCCTCGGATGCTGCCTGAATTGCTGTGCTCTTCCAGCACCACTAATCCAGAACCCCTCAAAGATCAGCAAGACAGCCATTGTGTGGAGCCGCAGAAAATGGGGGAGCTACTAAATGAGTATTTTGCATCAGTATTTACTGTGGAAAGCAATATGGAAGATATAGACTGTAGGGAAATAGATGGTGACATCTTGCAAAATGTCCATATTACAGAGGAGGAAGTGTTGGATGGCTTGAGATGAACAAAGGTGAATAAATCCCCAGAACCTGATCAGGTGTACCTTGGAACACTGTGGGAAGCTAGAGAAGTGATTGCTGGGCTCCTTGCTTAGATATTTGTATCATCGATAGTCACAGGTGAGGTGCCAGAAGATTGGAGGTTGGCTAACATGGTGTCACTGTTTAAGAAGGGTGGTAAGGACAAGCCAGGGAACTATGGACCAGTGAGCCTGACCTCGGTGGTGGGCAAGTTGTTGGAGGGAATCCTGAGGGACAGGATATACATGTATTTGGAAAGGCAAGGACTGATTAGTGATAGTCAACATGGCTTTGTGCGTGGGAAATCATGTCTCACAAACTTGATTGAGTTTTTTGAGGAAGTAACAAAGAGGATTGATGAGGGCAGACCAGTAGATGTGATCTATATGGACTTCAGTAAGGCATTCAACAAGGTTTCCCATGGGAGACTGATTAGCAAGGTTAGATCTCATGGAATACAGGGAGAACTAGCCATTTGGATACAGAACTGGCTCAAAGGTAGAAGACAGAGGGTGGTGATGGAGGGTTATTTTTCAGACTGGAGGCCTGTGACCAGTGGAGTGCCACAAGGATCGATGCTGGGTCCTCTACTTTTTGTCATTTACATAAATGATTTGGATGCGAGCATAAGAGGTACAGTTGGTAAGTTTGCAGATGACACCAAAATTGGAGGTGTAGTGGATAGCGAAGAGGGTTACCTCAGATTACAACAGGATCTGGACCAGATGGGCCAATGGTCTGAGAAGTGACAGATGGAGTTTAATTCAGATAAAGGCGAGGTGCTGCATTTTGGGAAAGCAAATCTTAGTCGTACGTATACACTGAATGATAAGGTCCTAGGGAGTGTTGCTGAACAAAGAGACCTTGGAGTGCAGGTTCATAGCCCCTTGAAAGTGGAGTCGCAGGTAGATAGGATAGTGAAGAAGGCATTTGGTATGCTTTCTTTTATTGGTCAGAGTATTGAGTACAGGAGTTGGGAGGTCATGTTGCGGCTGTACAGGACATTGGTTAGGCCACTGTTGGAATATTGCGTGCAATTCTGGTCTCCTTCTTACCGGAGGATGTTGTGAAACTTGAAAGGGTTCAGAAAAAAATTACAAGGATGTTGCCAGGGTTGGAGGAATTGAGCTATAGGGAGAGGCTGAACAGGCTGGGGCTGTTTTCCCTGGAGCGTCAGAGGCTGAGGGGTGACCTTATAGAGGTTTACAAAATTATGAAGGGCATGGATAGGGTAAATAGACAAATTTTTTTTCCTGGGGTCGGGGAGTCCAGAACTAGAGGGCATAGGTTTAGGTTGAGAGGGGAAAGATACAAAAGGGACCTAAGGGGCAACTTTTTCACACAGAGGGTGGTACGTGTATGGAATGAGCTGTCAGAGGAAGTGGTGGAGGTTGGTACAATTACAACATTTAAGAGGCATTTGGATGGGTACATGAACAGGAAGGGTTTGGAGGGATATGGGCCGGATGCTGGCAGGTGGGACTATATTGGGTTGGGATATCTGGTCAGCATGGATGGGTTGGACCGAAGGGTCTATTTCCATGCTCTACATCTCTTTGACTTAATTGTTAATTTTACATCTGAGATAGATAACTTCTTTGCAAGGCAAAGGCATTAAGGGATAAGGGCCAAAGGCATAGATCAGCACGATTCCTTTGAATGGTGGAACAAGCTAGAGGGGCTGAATGGCCTGCTCCTGTTCCTATGTTCTTATTCACCCATGTATATTGCATAAAAGCAATGAACCCTAAAGTGACAAATGTGTGTGAAAAACGATAAATATTTTAGAAGAAACACTCAGTCATTGTTATTAAGATAACTCCTTTTCACTGCATGTCAATAAATGTCAATCATTCAGGCCCGTTGAAGTTTCAATAGCTGAAACTGCAGGCACTTGAAATAATTTAAACTTGTGTAACTAACCATAATGAACAGATTGCAGAGATCAGAGAGCCAGAGCTGTCAATCAAGGAGGATCTCAGAAGTTTCCGAAGAATAAGGAATGCGTAGTGAAGCTAATAATTCCGATTTCTATTTGAAGCTTGAATGAAGACTCTCTGGCTGTTGAGTATCCAGGAATAACAAGTAAAAATGTCGCTATTTTTACAACTTCGGCCACTGAACTGTATGAGCTCTCAGGCTGCTTTGAAATCCGAGCTGAAACAAATACTACCTGTTCTGAGTTACAAATGTCTCCTCCCTCTTCACAGGACCCAATCTGAGTGAAAAATTAATTAGTAAGGTTTCAGGCAGCAAATCTGAAGTTAATTTTAAGAAGTAGCCAATGAGAGGGGAGACAATCGCCTTGCGTTATCATCACCAGACTGTCAGTGCAGAGACCCAGGTAATGCTCCAGAGACCTGGTCTCAAATCCTGCTGAATCAGATGTTGAATTTGAATTCAATAAAAATCTGCAATTAGGAGTTGAATGATGACTATGAAACTACTCTTAATTTGTCAGGACTCTCCCCCCTCCCTCTTCCATCTGATTGATTAATGTCCTTTCGGGAAGGAAACTGTCATCCTTACCTGGTCTGACTGACATGCGACTCCAGACCCACACTCACGTGGTTGACTCTTAACTGCCCCCTGGGCAATTAGGGATGGACAGTAATTGCTGGTCTAGATACTGGGGCTCACATTTAACTTTGGAAAAAGCATTTTTTTCCCTCAAGACTGAAGTAAATTTTTGTACTTTTAATCACCTTTGACAACAATTCACCACAACTGAAAATTCAAAACTTTGATTTTAGTTCAATTTCTATTCTTTGTACTCCAACTTTCTGAACTTTGCCACGACAGTACATTGAATGACACAGTACTAATTATTCAAAAAGCTTTAGCTATGATGTTGATTTTTTTCGCCTAAAGTTTAGATGTTAATCTGAATCATAGCCACGTGAACAAAGGTATAGATGATCTGGCAAAGGCAGTATTGATGACAATTCTGTCAGTTAAATTGATGAGTATTCTGATTTTCCAGTGGCAATGTCATAAGAAAGTTGTCTTATGAGGTGTTTCGGATATGGTGCTGCAGAGATCTCAGCAAATCGGAAAGCTCGTAGCCAAGAGCAGTACTCAGTCATGTGAAAGCAAATACATAGAAAGGATTCTATCAGCTTGGTACGGCAACTGCTCTGCCCAGGGATGGTAAGAGCCTAAAGAGAGTTGTGAACACATCCCAGCCCATCACAGAAGCTAGCCTTCCATCCACTGACTCCGTCTGCCCTTCTTGCACCCACAGGAAGGCAGCCAACATCATCAATGACTCCTCCCACCCAGATATACTCTCTTCCACCCTCTTCCATCGAGCAGAAGGTACAAAGCACATGTACCAACAGGTTCAAGGATCAGTGTCTTTCCCACTGTTGTTAGACTTCTGAATGGACCTCTCAAATTTCAAATCTAATGTTGATCTTGCTTTTTGTGCACCTTGTTTGCTGCTGTAACTCTGTATTCCTCGCCCTGTTCAATCAGCCCATGATCTTTGTACGTTATGATCTGCTTGTACTGCACGCTGTTACAACACGGCAGTGAACCCCCCTGCCAATTAAACTAAACACCCAGAAAAGCTCACCTCGCCCCGTCATCTATTAGAACATAGAACATAGAAAAGTACAGCACAGAACAGGCCTTTAGGCCCATGATGTTGTGCCGAGATTTAATCCTAATGTAAAATATAGTAACCTAACCTACGCACCCCTCAACTCACTGCTCTCCATGTGCCTGTCCAGCAGTCGCTTAAATGTCCCCAATGACTCTGCTTCCACCACCACCGCTGGCAACACATTCCATGAATTCACAACTCTCTGCGTAAAGAACCTACCTCTGACATCTCCGTTATACATAGAACATAGAACATAGAAGAATACAGCGCAGTACAGGCCCTTGGGCCCTCGATGTTGCGCCGATCCAAGCCCACCTAAACTACACTAACCCACTATCCTCCATATACCTATCCAATGCCCTCTTAAATGCCCATAAAGAGGGAGAGTCCACCACTGTTACTGGCAGGGCATTCCATGAACTAACGACTCGCTGAGTGAAGAACCTACCCCTAACATCAGTCCTATATCTACCCCCCCTTAATTTAAAGCTATGCCCCCTTGTAATACCCGACTCAATACGCGGGAAAAGGTTCATACTGTCGACCCTATCTAACCCCCTAATCATCTTGTACACCTCAATCAAGTCACCCCTAAACCTTCTTTTCTCTAGTGAAAACAGCCCCAAGTGCCTCAGTCTTTCCTCATACGATTTTCCTTCCATACCAGGCAACATCCTGGTAAACCTCCTCTGGACCCGTTCCAATGCCTCCACATCCTTCCTATAGTATGGCGACCAAAACTGCACACAATATTCCAGATGCGGCCGTACCAGAGTCTTATACAACTGCATCATGACCTCAGGACTCCGGAACTCAATTCCTCTACCAATAAAAGCCAGTACGCCATATGCCTTCCTCACCGCACTATTTACCTGGGTGGCAACTTTCAGAGATCTGTGTACATGGACACCAAGATCCCTCTGCTCATCCACACTACCAAGTATCCGACCATTAGCCCAGTACCCCATCTTTTTGTTATTCTTCCCAAAGTGAATCACCTCGCACTTAGCTACATTGAATTCCATCTGCCACCTTTCTGCCCAGCTCTGCAGCTTCTCTATATCCTGCTGTAACCTGCCACATGCTTCCTCACTGTCAACAACTCCTCCGACTTTCGTATCATCCGCAAACTTGCTCACCCAACCTTCTAACCCCTCTTCCAGGTCATTTATAAAAATGACAAACAGCAATGGTCCCAAAACAGATCCTTGCGGAACACCGCTAGTGACGGCACTCCATGAAGAAACTTTGCCATCAACTACTACCCTCTGTCTTCTTCCATCCAGCCAATTCCTAATCCAAACCTCCAACTCACCCTCAATGCCATATCTCCGTATTTTCTGCAGTAGCCTACCATGGGGAACCTTATCAAACGCCTTACTAAAATCCATATATACCACATCTACCGCTTTCCCCTCATCAACCTCCTTCGTCACCTTTTCAAAGAATTCAATAAGGTTTGTGAGGCACGACTTGCCCTTCACAAAACCATGCTGACTATCCTTGATCACATTATTCCTATCCAGATGTGCATAAATCCTATCCCTTACAATTCTCTCTAAGACTTTGCCCACAACAGAAGTGAGACTCACCGGCCTATAGTTACTAGGGCTATCCCTACTCCCCTTTTTGAACAAGGGAACCACATTTGCTATCCTCCAGTCTTCTGGGACTACTCCTGTAGACAAAGAGGACATAAAAATCAAGGCCAATGGCTCTGCAATCTCCTCCCTTGCTTCCCAGAGAATCCTAGGATAAATGCCATCAGGCCCAGGGGACTTATCTATTTTCACCTTTTCCAGGATTTCCAACACCTCTTCTCTACATACCTCAAAGCCATCCATTCTACTTATTTGAGACTCAGTATTCTCATCGACAACAATGCCCTGTTCCTGAGTAAATACTGAAGAAAAGTATTCATTCAGTGTCTCCCCAATCTCTTCCGCCTCCACACACAACTTCCCCCTACTATCCTTGACTGGACCTATTCCTACCCTAGTCATTCTTCCTCCTAATATCTTAAAACTATGACATCACGTACCAGTCAACCCTGCCCTGGGGAAAAGTCTCTGGTTATTGTCTCTATCTATTCCTCTCATTATTTTGTACATCTCGATCAGGTCTCCTCTCTTCCTCCTTCTCTCCAGAGAGAAAAGTCCGAGCTTATTCAACCTTTCTTCATGAGGCAAACCCTCCAGTCCAGGCAGCATCCTGGTAAACCTTCTTTGTACCCTCTCCAAAGCCTGTGTATCTTTCCTATAGTAGGGCGACCAGAACTGGACACAATATTCCAAGTGTGGTCTCACCAGGGACTTGTAGAGCTGCAGCAAAACCTCGCAGCTCTTAAACTCAATCCCCCTTAATGAAAGCCAAAACACCACATGTTTTCTTAACAACCCTATCCACTTGAGTGGCAACTTTGAGGGATCTATGTACTTGTACACCCAGATCCCTCTGTTCCTCCACAATGCCAAGAATCCTGACTTTAACCCCATAGTCAGCATTCAAGTTCGACCTTCCAAAACACATCACTTCACATTTATCCAGGTTGAACTCCATCTGCCATTTCTCAGCCCAGCTCTGCACCCTGTCTATGTCACGCTGCAGCCTGCAAAAGCCCTCGATAGTATCAAAGGCACCTCCAACTTTTGTGTCCTCTGCGAATTTACTAACCCACCCCTCAACCTCCTCATCCAAGTCAGTTATAAAAATTACAAAGAGCAGAGGCCCAAGAACAGAGCTCTGTGGGACCCCACTCAACACTGACCTCCAGGCAGAATACTTTCCATCTACAACCACTCTCTGCCTTCTGTCAGCCAGCCAATTCTGAATCCAGATAGCCAAATCTCCCTGTATCCCATAGGTCCTGAATGAGTCTATCATGGGGAACCCTATCAAGTGACTTGCTGAAGTCCATATACACCACATCCACTGCTTGACCGTCGTCGACCTGTCTTGACACCTCCTCAAAGAACTCAATAAGATTTGTGAGGCATGACCTGCCCCTCACAAAGCCATGCTGATTGCCTTTAATCACTCTATGCTTTTCCAAATAGTCATAAATCGTATCCCTCATAATTCTTTCCAAAACTTTGCTGACCACAGCCATAAGACTGACTGGTCTGTAATTGCCAGGGATGTCCCTGTTACCCTTCTTGAAAAGAGAACAACATTCGCCTCCTTCCAATCCTCCGGTATGACTCCCGTGGAGAGTGAGGAGGCAAAGATCCTCGCCAGTGGCTTAGCAACCTCCTTTCTCACTTCCCAGAGCAGCCTAGAATAAATCTGGTCTGGCCCTGGGGACTTATCAATCTTAATGTTTGCCAAAGTTTCCAGCACAACAACTTCATCAATAGTAAGTAAGGAAACCCTCTTGAACACAGCTGACAAAAACGGCTGCATGAGTTCTTCAATCTCTCTACTGCTATTAGGGGGTCTGTAGAAAACCCCCAATGCGGTGGCTGTTCCCTTGCTGTTCCTAACTCCCACCCATACTGACTCAATAGACAAACCTTCCTCAATAACCTTTGTTTCTGTAGCCGTGATGCACTCTCTTATTAGCAATGCTACACCCCCTCCTCTTTTTCCACCCTCCCTGTTCTTTTAGAATGTTCTAAACCCTAGAACATCAAGCAACCATCCCTGCCCCTGTGAAACTCATGTCTCTGTTATGGCCACAACATCGTAGTCCCAAGTACTGATCCATGCTGTAAGTTCATTATTCTTACTTCTGTCACTTCTTGCGTTAAAGCAGAAACACTTTAACTGATCCCTTTGTTTCATCGCGTGAGAAACCTTCCCAATAGATTCACTACATCCTGTCACTGCCCCGTCTGCAACTATTCCCCTCTCAGACATGTGGCTCTGATTCCCAACCCCTGCCAAACTAGTTTAAACCCTCCCGAATCACATGAGCAAATCTCCCACCCAGGACATTTGTGCCCCCCCAGTTCAGGTGCAACCCGTCCTTCATGTACAGGTCCCACCTTCCCCAGAAGGTATCCCAATGGTCTAGGTATCTGAAGCCCTCCCTCCTGCTTCAGCCTCACAGCCACGTGTTAAGCTGCATTCACTGACTGTTTCTCACCTCACTATCTCGTGGCACTGGCAGCAAACCTGAGATCACTACTCTACTAGTCCTGCTCTTCAGTTTCCAACCTAATTCCTCCTTCACACCTCTCGGCAAATGGAGGCCCCAACTCTTACGATATAAGTGACAGAGAACTCCCAAATTCTACTATTAAAGATTCCTCTCTCCCTCTCTCTCTGTATATCTCTCTCTCTTTCTCTCATAATATCGCTGTCTCTCTATCTCTCTCTCTATATATATCTCTATCTCTTGCGCTCTCTCTCTCTATCTTTCTCTCTCTCTCTATCTCTCTTGATGGTAGTTACTCTCTCTGAATTTCAAAATGCCTGCCTTTTTCATATCCCCAACATCAGATCGTCTCATTGGTTCAATGTTAGCAAAACAATAAATTCAAACTCAGTTGGGTTTTTGTATCCTGGGGCATAATTTCAATTGATTGGATACATTTGAATTGTTGTCAAAACAACAACCAACTCAGGTATCCATTTCACAGCCAAATGTTACATATTTTCAATTTTCCAGTACACTCTGAGACTGCCATCTAGTCATAACACACAGAAACTTTTAATCTCTCAGTTCAGAACAGCATTCATTCTCTCTTAAAGGTACAATAAAAGCCTTCAACTTCATCACAACAGAAAACAAAACTTTTCACTGTATGTAGTTACATGTGACAATAATAAGTCAAATCAAATCAAATGAAAATATTGTGCATGCTGGAAATCTGAAATAAGCACACAGAATGCTGGAAAAACACAGCAGCTCTGGCAGCGTCTGCAGAGTTTAAGAGAGTTGACATTTGGTCAAGAAGAGTCATTTCAGACTCAAAACATAAACTCAGTTTCTCTCTCCACAGATGCTGGAAGTCTTCCTGAGTTTCTCCAGCATTCTCTGGTTTGGCATCACATCCATTCCTTGTTACCTGTAGCCAAGACTACTCTAAAACATTCACAGTCAGCACTGCACTCTCCTCTCCTAAACCGCAGTTCATCCAAATGTTTCTGTCCATATCCTAACTCAGCGCAAGTCCCATTCATCTGTCCCCACTAAGCTCACTGAGTAAGCAATGCCTCAGTATCAAAGTTCACAAAATGGATTTTTTTCAAATCTTGCCATGGTCTCTTCCTCCCCTCTGTCTGTAATCCCCTCCAATTGTACAAACCTTCAATATAAAATAAAACAAAGAGCTGCAGATAATGGAGATTTGAAGCAAAAACAGAAATTGCTGGAGAAACTCAGCAGCTCTGGCAGCATCCACAGAGAGAGAAACAGTTTATGTTTTGATTCCAGTGACTCTTTCTCAGAGCTAAAAGCAGTTGGGAAAAGGGTGGTCTTTATGTTAATAAAGGGGCATGGGATTATGGATGGGATAATGAAGGAGTGCCAAAGAGAGATACAAAAAAGCAAAAGCAGACAGAGGAATTGCTGTTGATATCCTTCTGATTAGCATCCATTCAGCATTCTCTCCCAGCTTATCATCAGCAATCCCTTTGTCTCTTTCACTTTCTGTCCTCTCTCTCTCTCCGAGGATGCCTGACCTGTTATAGGAAGGATATTATTAAGCAGAAGAGGGTTCAGAAGAGATTTACCAGGATATTGCCAGGAATGGAGGGTTTGAGTTATGTGGAGGGGCTGGATAGGCTGACTTTTATTTCCCTGCAGCGTAGGAGATTGAGGGGTGATCTTATAGAGGTTTGTAAAATCATGAGGGAGATAGATAAGGTGAATGGTAAGTGTCTTTTCCCCAGGTTAGGAGATTTCAAGGCTACTGGGCACATTTTTAAGGTGAGAGGAGGAAGATTTTAAAAGTCATGATTTATTTTGTACAGAGAGTGGTTCACGTGTGCAATGAACTTCAAGAGGAAGGAGTAGTTGAGGGTATAGTTACAACATTTAAAAGACACTTGGATAAGTTCATGAATAAAACATTATTGGAGGGATATAGGCTAGGAGCAGGCAGGTGGGACTAGTTTAGTTTGGGGTTATGGTCAGCATGGAGTGCTTGGACTAAGGGGCCTGTTTCTGTGCTGCGTGTCTGTATGACCCTGTATATAAAACCGGACCAGCTTATATACATAAGGTCAGTTGCTAAATTTTACACTCTATCAAGTGACATAATTGCCAACTGTTTTAAAAGCAAAACTAAAAGGAATTGCAGCCAGTGATGAGTGGCAGGAAGACTAGTGTACTCAAGTCAATTCCAGCATCAAGTTGCTCCTGGAAATAACCCTGCCTATTGGTAACCATGGCAATGCGCTTTTCAAAGAAAGATGTTGACAATAAGGGAAGTGCAAAGTCTCTTCTGGCAAACTTGAATGCTCAGACTGGACAGAGTGGGGGGGGGAAGGGGTAGGCGTGCCCTCTGTCAGCTAGTGAGAGCTGATGGTAGGAGAAAGAGAGGACTGCAGATGCTGGAGATCAGAGCTGAAAATGTGTTGCTGGAAAAGCGCAGCAGGTCAGGCAGCATCCAAGGAGCAGGAGAATCGACATTTCGGGCATGAGCCCTTCTTCAGGAATGAGGAAAGAGTGCCCAGCAGGCTAAGATAAAAGGTAGGGAGGAGGGACTTGTGGGAGAGGCGTTGGAAATGCGATAGGTGGAAGGAGGCAAAGGTGAAGGTGATAGGCCGGAATAGGGGTGGGGGCGGAGAGGTCAGGAAGAAGATTGCAGGTTAGGAAGGTGGTGCTGAGTTCGAGGGTTGGGAATGAGACAAGGTGGGGGGAGGGGAAATGAGGAAACTGGAGAAATCTGAGTTCATCCCTTGTGGTTGGAGGGTTCCTAGGCGGAAGATGAGGCGCTCTTCCTCCAGCCGTCATGTTGGTATGGTCTGGCGATGAAGGAGTCTCAGCCTGCTCCTGCCCCACCGAACTCATCTCTGCATACCTCGACACGGTCCTGTCCCCCTTAGTCCAAGAACTCCTCACCTATGTTCGGGACACCACCCATGCCCTCCACCTCCTCCATGATTTTCGCTTCCCCGGTCCCCAACACCTTATCTTCACCGTGGACATCCAGTCCCTGTACACCTCCATCCCCCATCATGAAGGACTCAAAGCCCTCCGCTTCTTCGTTTCCCGCCGTACCGACCAGTACCCTTCCACTGACACCCTCCTTCGACTGACTGAACTGGTCCTCACTCTGAACAACTCCTCTTTCCAATCCTCCCACTTCCTCCAAACCAAAGGAGTAGCCATGGGCACCCGCATGGGCCCCAGCTATGCCTGCCTCTTCATAGGATATGTGGAACAGTCCATCTTCCGCAGCTACACTGGCACCACCCCCCACCTTTTCCTCCGCTACATCGATGACTGTATTGGTGCTGCCTCGTGCTCCCAAGAGGAGGTTGAACAGTTCATCCACTTTACCAACACCTTCCACCCTGACCTCAAATTCACCTGGACCGTCTCAGACTCCTCCCTCCCCTTCCTAGACTTCTCCATTTCTATCTCGGGCGACCGAATCAACACGGACATTTACTATAAACCGACCGACTCCCACAGCTCCCTAGACTACACCACCTCCCACCCTGCCCCCTGTAAAAACGCCATCCCATATTCCTAATTCCTTCGTCTCCGCCGCATCTGCTCCCAGGAGGACCAATTCCAATACTGTACAACCCAGATGGCCTCCTTCTTCAAAGACCGCAATTTCTCCCCAGACGTGATTGACGATGCTCTCCACCGCATCTCCTCCACTTCCCGCTCCTCCGCCCTTGAACCGCGCCCCTCCTATCGTCACCAGGACAGAACCCCACTGGTCCTCACCTACCACCCCCCCAAACTCCATATACATCGTATCATCTGTCGTCATTTCTTCCACCTCCAAACGGACCCCACCACCAGGGATCTATTTCCCTCCCCTCCCCTATCAGCGTTCCGAAAAGACCACTCCCTCGTCAGGTCCACACCCCCCACCAACTGGCACACCTTCCTCATTCCTGAAGAAGGGCTCATGCCCGAAACGTCAATTCTCCTTCTCCTTTGATGCTGCCTGACCTGCTGCGCTTTTCCAGCAACACATTTTTAAGCATAGAGCAGGTCAGAATGGTTTGGGACTATGTGTGTACAATAGTAGTGCAAACATATTCTTGAAACCTAAGCTACAACTATACTGTAAAACTATTATTAAAAATAACACAGCTGCTGGGAATCTGAAATAGAAACTGAAATTGCTGGAGAAACTCGGCAAGTCTGGCAGCATCTGAGAACAGAAAACAGAGTTAATGTTCTGAATCCACTAACCCGTCTAACTCTGCAAAACCATACCGATGCATTGAATAAAGCATATTTATACCAATGTAGGCAGTGTGCTCCTTTACCTGCTTTAATGTTGTTTTCTTCACTCATGGGATGAGGGTGTCTCTGGCTGGCCAGCATTTACTGCCCATCCCTAGCTGCCCATCCCTAGCTGCCCATGAACTGAGTGGCTTGCCAGGGCATTTCAGAGGGCAGCTGAGAGTTGACTGCACAAGAATAACTAGGTGCAGGAGTAGGCCGTCTGGCCCTTCGAGCACGCTCCACCATTCAATATGATCATGGCTGATCTTTTTGTGGACTCAGCTCCACTTACCCGCCCTCTCACCATAACCCTTAACTCCTTTCCTGTTCAAAACATTATCTATCTTAGCTTTAAAAACATTTACTAAGGAAGCCTCAACCATTTCTCTGGACAGGGAATTCCACAGATTCACAGCCCTCAGTCCTAAATCTGTCCCTCTATTTCTGAAGCTATTCCCTCTTGTCCTAGTTTGACATACCAGTGGAAACATCCTCTCTACTTCTATCCTATCTATTCCCTTCGTAATCCCCCTTCATTCTTCTAAATTCCAATGAATATAATCCCAGTCTACTCAGTCTCTCCTCATAAGCCAACTCCCTTAACTCCAGAATTAACTGAGTGAACCTCCTCCACACCCCCTCCAGTGCCAGTATATCCTTTCTCAAGTAAGGACACCAAAACTGCACACAGTACTTCAGGTTGGCCTCAGCAGCACCCTATATCTGATGAAGGGCTTTTGCCTCAAACATCGACTCCCCTGTTCCTCGGATGCTACCTGACCTGCTGTGCTTTTCCAGCATCACACTCCACTCTGATCTCCAGCATCTGCAGTCCTCACTTTCTCCCACACTCTATAAGCTGCAGCATTACCTCTCTGCTTTTAAACTCATTCCCTTTAGCAATGAAGGACAAAATTCCATTTGCCTACTTAATTACCTGTTGCACCTGCAGACCAACCCTCTGTGATTCATGCACAAGGACACCCAGGTCCCTCTGCACAGCAGCATGCTGCAATTTCTTACTGTTCAAGTAATAGTCCTTTTTACTGCTCTTCCTACCGAAATGGATGACTTCACATTTATTCACATTATACTCCATTTGCCAGACCTTTGCCGACTCACTTAAATTATCTATGTTCCTCTGCAAAATTTCACAATTCTCTGCACACTTTGCTCTGCCACACATCTTAGTGTTATCCGCAAACTATGACACACTACACATGTACCCAACTCCAAATCATCCATATAAATTGTAAATAACTGCGGTCCCAACACTGACCCCTGAGGCACACCACTAGTCACTCATTCCCACCAGAATAGCACTCATTTTTCCCACTGTTTGCTTCCTGTTGGTTAACCAATCCTGTACCCTTGCTAATACTTTACCCATAACACCATGCAACGTTATCTGATGCAGCAGCCTTTTGTGCAGCACCTTGTCAAATGCCTTTTGGAAATCTAGATATACCACATCTACTGGGTCACCGTTGTCCACCATGTTCGTAATGTCTTCATAGAATTCCAATAAGTCTGGAGTCACATGTAGGCCAGACCAGGTAAGGAAGACATCTGCCTTCCCTAAAGGGCATTAGTGAATCAAATAGGCTTTTCCAACTTTCGACAATAGTTTCAGGGTCATCAGTAGGTTCTTCAGTCCAGGTACTTTTTTATTGAATTCAAATTCCACCATCTCCTGTGGCAGGATTCAAACCCAAGGACCCAGAACATTATATGAGTTTGTGGATTAAGTGCATTATTCCTGATGAAAAGCTTATGCTTAAAATGTTGACTCTCTTGCTCCTCAGATGCTGTCTGACCAGCTGTGCTTTCCAGCACCACACTCTCAACTTCTGGATTAATAGTCTAGCGATAATACCACGAGACCATCACCTCCCCTATAAATGATTCCCTTTGCTTTCACAATAAGTTTGCACTGGATTCGCAAGCAGAAGAAATAGGAGCAGGAGGAAGAAATCTGGCCCTTTCAACCTGGTCTGTAAATCAACAGGATCATGAAGACGGTTGATGGATCTGTTTCAATTTCCCAAAATTCCCTAGATTCAGATAAATTTCCATAAGAATGGAAACTACAAAGAACAAAGAAAATGTACAGCCCAGGAACAGGCCCTTCGGCCCTCCAAGCCTGAGCCGATCCAAATGTACTGTCTAAACCTGTTGCCCAATTCCTAAATATCTGTATCCCTCTGCTCCCCACCTACTCATACATCTGTCCAGACGCATCTTAAATGAATCTACCGTGCCTGCCTCTACCACCTCTGCTGGCAACACGTTCCAGACACCCACCACCCTCTGTGTGAAGTCCTTGCCGCGTGTTACCCCCTTAAACTTTTCATCTCTCACCTTGAAAATGTGACCTCTCGTTATTGAATCCTTCACCCTGGGAAAAAGCTTGTCTCTGGACCCTGTCAATACCCTTCATGGTTTTGTGGACCTCAATCAGGTTTCCCCTCAATCTCCTTTTTCTAATGAAAGCAATCCTAACCTACTCAACCTACTCAACTAGTGAATGTAACTCCTCTATTCAAATAAGGAGATGGAATTCAAGTAAATACAGGCCAGTATTCATAGAGAGGATGTTAGAAATTATTATTCAAATACATTACAGCTGGGGATTTGTTGTCCATTCCTAGCTGCCCTTGAACAGAATTTCTCAGAAACCACTGCAGAGACTTAAGGGTCATCCACATTATAGCAAGTCTGGAGCCACCTATAGATCAGACCAGATCTAGACAACAGATTTCCTTCCCTAAAGAACATTAGTCTTCATGATACATTTTTACACCAATTGCTGATAGTTTCGTGGTCACCTTTACTGGAACAAACTTCAATTCCAAATGTATTAATTCAATTTAAATTCTAACAGCTTCCATGGTAGGATTTGTATCTGTTTCCAGTGTTTTGGAATCCAGTGGCCTCTGGATTACAAGTCTAGTGAGTTAACCTCAATTGTGAAGACAGTTACAAAATAATTCCAAATCTCTCTCATTTTCCTTTTTCTCATTTTATTAATTCTCAAGTCTCAACTTCTAAAGGACCAATAATCACTTCCATTACTCTTTCTTTTTCAATCATTGCAGAAGGCTTGATTGTCTGTTATATACTTCTTGCTATTTTTCTATAATATCTTAACTTTGTCCTCTTTGTTTTTTCCTCATCATCCTTTACTGATTTCTAAAAAATGTTCTTATCTTCTGGCCTACTATAATCGATGTAGCATTGTGCATTTTTTCTTACAATTTGATAACATCTTTAACTTCCTTAGAAAGTCACAGATGATGCAGCCCTCTTAAAGATTGTTTTCTTTTCAATGGAATAAATTGTTGTTGAGAGTTATGCATTGTTTCCTTAAACGTCTACCACTCTTTCTCTATCATCTTAGTTTTTAACATATCCTCCTGGTCCATTTTAGCCAAATCCATTTTTGTATTCGTGAAATTGTCTTTATTTAAGATTAAGACATTTGTTTCAAATGCCCATTTCTCGCTCTCAAACTGAATATGAAATTCTTTCCTCCTATGATCAATCTTTGCAGAGGATCCTTTACCATGAGATAATTAATTAATCTTCTTGCATTACAAATTATGACCTTTAATATAGCCTGTTTGTTATCTGATTCCTGAATGTGTTGTTTAAATAAATAGTCTGAAATATACTCTATGAACTTACCCTCTTCAAAACTACTTTTGGCAATTTATTTGTCCTAACTATAAAAAGTTTAAAATCACCCACAATAATTGCATTATCTTTCTTACAAGCCCAGTTAATTCTTGATTGACAGTCAGTGTTAGATTACAGTTACTGTCAGGGCTGATGAACAGTCCTACCAGTGACTCCCTTCTTTTACTACTTGTTATTGTCATCCAAACTGATTCCACATCTGGAATTGCAGAACTAAGATACATACTCACTGCTCTGTTGATCTCATCCTTTACTAACAGAGCTTTTCAACCTCCTTTTCCTTTCTTCCTGTTCTGAAATATCCAAGTTCAAACCTCACTCACTTTACAAGTTTTGTACAGGACATTGGTGAGGTCTCTTCTGGAATAATGCATCTTGTTCTGGTCATCCTGTTATCGGAAGGATACTATCAGGCTGAAGAGGGTTCAGAAGAGATTTACCAGGATGTTGCCGGGTACAGAAGGATTGAGTTATAAAGAAAGGCTGGATAGGCTGGGATTTTTTCACTGGAGCAGAGGAGATTGAGAGGTAACCTTAAGGAAGTTTATAAAATAATGAGGGGTATGGATAGAGTTAATGGTAGTTGTCTTTTCCCTAGGATGGGGGATTTCAAGACTAGGAGGCACAGTTTTAAGGCTAGAGGGGAGAGATTTTAAAAAGACATGAAGGACAATGTTTTTATACAAAGGGTGTATCGCATGTGAAATGAACTTGCTGAGGAAGTGGCAGATGCGGGTACAGTTACAATGCTTAAAAGACATTTGGATAAATCATGTATAGGAGAAGTTTGGAGAGATATAGGCCAGGAGCAGGCAGGTGGTACAGGTTTAGTTTGGGATTATGTTCGGCTTGGACTGGTTGGACCAAAGGATCTGTTTCCATTCTGTATGACTCTATGACTCTGTGACTCTATGACTCTATGACTCCATGATTCTATGACTTGATGACTCTATGACTCTGTGACTTGATGACTCGATGACTCTATGACTCTGTGACTTGATGACTCTATGACTATGACTGTGTGACTCTGTGACTTGATGACTCGATGACTCGATGACTATGACTCTATGAGTGTGACTTGATGACTCGATGACTCTATGACTCTGTGACTCTGTGACTTGATGACTCTATGACTCTATGACTCTGTGACTTGATGACTCGATGATTCTATGACTCTATGACTCTGTGACTTGATGACTTGATGACTCTGTGACTGACTCTGTGACTCAATGAAACTATGACTCAATAACTCTATGGCTTGATGACTCGATGACTCGGTGACTCCGATGACTCTGTGTCTTTGAAATGGTTGTTAAATTGTACTCATTTATTTCTAGTTGCACTTAGAGATGTGACTGTCACTGGGAGCAAAGTACCCAGGTAAATCTCTCTTGAGTGATACATTGGAGTTTCAGAAACGTGACTCATCAATTCAGAGCCAAAATCCTTCATATTGCAGGCACTGACTGTGGATGTGGTTGGTTTCGATCCCAGCGGTAGTCAGCAGCTTCCACATGTTACACCTCCCCTGGCATTTTCATTGTGTTTTATTTAGTTAGTTTTCAAGTTTTGGATGATCACTGAACAATTATTTGCAGTTATATTAAGCACCTTAGTTAAACAATCAAATTAATACAATATGTATATCCTCCCCCTTCCAGATAAACCTACTGCCCAGTAAAATGGTCACTCTCGACTTGCTTGCCTCTTCTTTTATTCATATACTTGCTGCTTTTTGTTATCCACCTGAATTTTTAAATTTTTCATCTTTGAATTTAGAGAAAGAGCAGGAAAATTATTCACCAAACATTTACTGGCTTCTCTTTGACATTGCCAATTTATTTTCTAAAAATACCCATCCATTCTAACCTCTACATCTTCCTTCACCTCTCTCAACTCTGGCACTCTCTGCTACTGCTTTTTAATGCTTCCCAGTCATTTTGCTTTGCTCTCACATGGCAATTGTGCATCGATCTTGAACAATACTTTGTCTTGTACACCTGAAACCGATTTCCCAGTAAGATGTGTAAATATTGTAATATCCGTTCATGCCTCAGGTGAATTTCCCAGCCGATCTGTGGGGAGGGAAACACAGTTAATGCTTCATATCCAATAACTCTTCCATGGTACTGAGGGGGTTAATTTAAAAGGGGATAGATTCCCCTCTCCTTACCTTGTTGTAACAACTATGAACAAAGTAATTCGTGAACAAATGACTAACAACTTCAGGCACAGGAGTTGTGAATTCCCACAGCCAACTTTTCAGAAAAGAGTTTCAAAGAAGTGTTACTGGACTCAAAAAATTATCTGTGTTGCTTCTGTCACAGAAAATGAAAAATTGCTGAGCTCCTCCAGCACTTTCTGTTTTTATTTAAGGGAATCATGTACATACACTGTTACATACAAACTGTACTTTCCTGCTTTGCGTTCAATTTCAGTGGCACAGTGTCTCAGTGGTTAGCACTGGACCCTGGTTCTATTCCAGCCTCAGGCGACTGTCTGTGTGGAATTTGCACATTCTCCCCGTGTCTGTGTGGGTTTCCTCCGGGTGCTCCGGTTTCCTCCCACAACCCAAAGATGTGCAGGTTAGGTGGATGTTTCCTTTGAGTGGTGTTACTGGTGAGTTGTTCATTAATAAAGGATTGTTACAACTAGATGGGGAGAGGGAAACTGCTCCCCCTCTTTAGTTAACCCCATCTTGGTCAGTCACAACAAATGGTGTAATTTTGTTTTTAGCACACAGCTATCACACTTCATTTTAAAACATAATTAACTACATCAAAGTGAAGGAGGCAAATTACAAGGATTTCTTGAATGCGGTAAGGAAATATTTAATTATTCACTGAACCCCTCAAAAAACTAAAATGCAACATCAAACACATGGACACAAGCATAGTTCATAAGTTCAAAAAGGAGGAAGCATCTGGTATTGGCAGAAAAAAACAGGCTCCCTGTTTTTAAAACAAAATGTTCTTCGAATCTTTAAACTTAAGGCCTGTCATTTCATTCTTGGCACATATTCTGCAGCAGTGGCAAAGTTTGTAGATTTTAAATCTTCAGAGAGTGGTTTTGTTGCTTTTTCACCAGGAACTGACTTCAAGTTGGATGAGGCAGGGGAAGAGAAACTTCAGTCTCTTGGCTTTTACCAGGAGATTCTCTTTTCTCTTTCTGCTTTCCTGCTCAAAGCAACTGCACATATTGGTCCATTTATACATTCCTGAGTCTGTTCCATTGTCTTTCTAAGCTGAATACTCCACAGGCAACCTTTCATTCCCCAATACAAGAATTTATCAGGCAAATGGAAATTAAACAAGAGATAACGACATTACTAACACTGACTCAGGTGGCAGGGTTTAGTCTTTAGATAACATGTCATCTCAATGTAATCAGTTTCCAAATATGATTCCTGAGCTTGCTTCAATTTGCAGTCAGAGTTCACAACAGCTATTTTCGGTCCTTTTTAAAACCATGGTTCAGCCCATGAAAGATCTAGCATTTAACAATCAGATGTTGAATTCTTAATTCCTAATTCCTCATTTTTACTATGATTCTAATGTGAACTCACTATTAGTTTCTAGAAAGATTTGTTCCATTTTTCTGGAAATACTGCTGTAGAATAAGGTTTAAAATCTGCATTCAGCAAGAAATACTCAAAAATGCTTAAGATAAAAGGACTGATAAAAGTGGCATTTTAACTTAGGAAATAGGATCATTTTGACTTCAAGAGGGATAATAATGAGATCATAATTGGTAGCATTAGCATATCTACTGACCCCTCCCCCACCCCACTCTACCGGGTAATGGTCCTGAATGAATTAATATTGATTTTGCATTAAGCGTTACACAATCCTGTAATATTACAGGAGTGTAGGAAGGTTAGGAACATGGCATCATTTTCAAAGCAGGGTGCCTGTAAACAGGGAAGTGGCTTGAAGTGTGTATACTTCAATGCAAGAAGTATACGAAATAAGGTAGGTGAACTTGCAGCGTGGGTTGGTACCTGGGACTTCGATGTTGTGGCTATTACGGAGACATGGGTAGAACAGGGACAGGATTGGCTGTTGCAAGTTCCAGGGTTTAAATGTTTTAGTAGGGTCAGAGGTGGGGGCAAAAGAGGGGGAGGTGTGGCATTGCTTGTCAAAGATAGTATTACAGCTGTGGAAAGGACGATGGATGAAGACTCGCCATCAGAGGTAGTTTGGGCTGAGGTTAGGAATAGGAAAGGTGAGGGCACCCTGTTAGGAGTTTTTTACAGGCCCCCTAATAGTCCTAGAAATGTAGAAGAAAGGATTGCGAGGATGATTCAAGAGAAGAGTGAAAGTAATAGGGTGGTTGTTATGGGGGACTTTAACTTTCCTGATATTGATTGGGAAAGCTATAGCTCAAGTTCGTTAGATGGGTCAGTGTTTGTCCAATGTGTGCAGGAGGGTTTCCTGACACAATATGTAGATAGGCCAACAAGAGGTGAGGCCATACTGGATTTGGTTCTGGGTAATGAACCAGGCCAGGTGTTAGAATTAGAGGTAGGTGAGCACTTTGGGGACAGTGACCACAATTCGGTGACTTTTACTCTAGCGATGGAGAGGGATAAGTGTGCACTACAGGGCAAGAGTTATAGCTGGGGGCAGGAAAATTATGATGCGGTGAGGCATGACTTAGGATGTGTGGCCTGGAAAAGTAAGCTTCAAGGCAAGGGTGTAATTGATATGTGGAGCTTGTTCAAGGAGCAACTATTGAGTGTCCTTGATAAGTATGTACCCGTCAGGCAGGGAGGAAAGGGTCGTGTGAGGGAGCCGTGGTTTAATAAGGAATTGGAATCCCTTGTTAAATGGAAGAGGGCGGCCTATCTCAAGATGAGACGTGAAGGTTCAATTGGGGCGATTGAGAGTTATAAGGTAGCCAGGAAGGACCTGAAGAGAGAGCTAAGAGCAGCAAGGAGGGGACATGAAAGGTCCTTAGTTGGTAGGATTAGGGAAAACCCTAAGGCTTTCTATAGGTATGTCAGGAATAAAAGAATGACTAGGGTAGGAATAGGTCCAGTCAAGGATAGTAGTGGGAAGTTGCGTGTGGAGGCTGAAGAGATTGGGGAGACACTGAATGAATACTTTTCGTCAGTATTCACTCAGGAACAGGACATTGTTGTCGATGTGAGTACCGAGTCACAATTAAGTAGAATGGATGGCTTTGAGGTATGTAGAGAAGAGGTGTTGGAAATCCTGGAAAGGGTGAAAATAGATAAGTCCCCTGGGCCTGATGGCATTTATCCTAGGATTCTCTGGGAAGCAAGGGAGGAGATTGCAGAGCCATTGGCCTTGATTTTTATGTCCTCGTTGTCTACAGGAGTAGTGCCAGAAGATTGGAGGCTAGCAAATGTGGTTCCCTTGTTTAAGAAGGGGAGTAGGGATAACCCTAGTAACTATAGGCCGGTGAGTCTCACTTCTGTTGTGGGTAAAATCTTAGAGAGAATTGTAAGGGATAGGATTTATGAACATCTGGATAGGAATAATGTGATCAAGGATAGTCAGCATGGTTTTGTGAAGGGCAGGTCGTGCCTCACAAACCTTATTGAATTCTTTGAGAAGGTGACTAAGGAGGTGGACGAGGGGAAAGCAGTAGATGTGGTGTATATGGATTTTAGTAAGGCGTTTGATAAGGTTCCCCATGGTAGACTACTGCAAAAAATACAGAGGTATGGCATTGAGGGTGAGTTGGAGGTTTGGATTAGGAGTTGGCTGGCTGGAAGAAGACAGAGGGTAGTAGTTGATGGCAAAGGTTCATCTTGGAGTGCTGTCACTAGCGGTGTTCCGCAAGGATCTGTTTTGGGACCATTGCTGTTTGTCATTTTTATAAATGACCTGGAGGAGGGGTTAGAAGGTTGGGTGAGCAAGTTTGCGGATGATACGAAAGTCGGAGGAGTGGTAGACAGTGAGGAAGGATGTGGCAGGTTACAGCGGGATATTGATAAGCTGCAGAACTGGGCAGAAAGGTGGCAAATGGAGTTCAATGTAGCTAAGTGTGAGGTGATTCATTTTGGTAAGAGTAATAAAAAGATGGGGTACTGGGCTAACGGTCAGATACTTGGTAGTGTGGATGAGCAGAAAGATCTTGGTGTCCATGTACACAAATCTTTGAAAGTTGCCACCCAGGTAAATAGTGCGGTGAAGAAGGCATATGGCGTACTGGCTTTTATTGGTAGAGGAATTGAGTTCCGGAGTACTGAGGTAATGTTGCAGTTGTATAAGACTCTGGTGCGGCTGCATCTGGAGTATTGTGTGCAGTTTTGGTCCCCATACTATAGGAAGGATGTGGAGGCACTGGAACGGGTGCAGAGGAGGTTTACCAGGATGTTGCCTGGTATGGTAGGAAGATCGTATGAGGAAAGGCTGAGGCACTTGGGGCTGTTTTCATTGGAGAAAAGAAGGTTTAGGGGTGACTTGATAGAGGTGTACAAGATGATTAGGGGTTTAGATAGGGTCGACAGTGAGAATCCTTTTCCACGTATGGAGTCAGCTATTACAAGGGGGCATAGCTTTAAATTAAGGGGTGGTAGGTATAGGACAGATGTTAGGGGTAGATTCTTTACTCAGCGAGTCGTGAGTTCATGGAATGCCCTGCCAATAGCAGTGGTGGACTCTCCTTCATTATGGGCATTTAAACGTGCATTGGATAGGCATATGGAGGATAGTGGGCTAGTGTAGGTTAGGTGGGCTTGGATCGGCGCAACATCAAGGGCCAAAGGGCCTGTACTGCGCTGTATTCTTCTATGTTCTATGTTCTATGTTCTATTACACAGTCTTTGGGTGGTTCTGCCCCACTAACTGAAATGTATTTTGTACAGCTCATAAGAATCCGCAGTAATTGTGCTTGACTACTAATGTAAAGTGCACTTCCTGCTATCATGTCATTGGCCATCTTGCAATCACAGATACATGTCATCTCTGATAAGACTCACCAGTGATCCATCTACTACAGCTGATAAACAGGCACTAGTCACAGTGTAGACAAGGGAGGATTGGTCACAGTGAACTACCTCAATCAGTCACAAACAAAATCTTAAACTGAAGGGGCACCAATGTCCTGGGCAGGATGCTAGAGCACTTAGGGAGGTTTAAACTAGTCTGGCAGGGGGATGGGAACCAGAGCTACAGATCAGAGGAGAGGGTGGCTGTTGAACGGGCAGAAATAGAATGCAGAGAGTCTGTCAGGAAAGATAGACAGTTGATAGGGATGAGTTAAAGTGTTTCTGTTACAATGCAAGGAGTGTCAAGAATAAGAGTGATGAACTTAGAGCATGGATCAGTACTTAGAACTACAATGTTCTGGCTATACAGAGACATGGATTTCACAGGGGCAGGAATGGTGGCTGGATGTTCCAGGGTTTAGAATATTTAAAAAGAACAGGGAGGGGGTAAAAGAGGAGAGGGAGTAGCATTGTTAATTAGAGAGTGCATCACAGCTTCAAAAAAGAAAGTTGTTGAGGAGAATTTGTCTACTGAGTCAGTATTTGAGGAAGTCAGTAACAGGAACACTTTATTGGGTGTTTTCTATAGATTACCCAGTAGCAGCAGAGAGATGGAAGAACAGATTGGACAACAGATCTTAGAAAGGTACAGATGTAACAGAGCTGTTGTTATGGGTAACTTCAATGTCCCCAATATTGATCGGAACCTCCTTAGTGCAGATGGTCTGGATGGAGTTGATATTGTCAGATGTGTCCAGGAAGGATTCCTGACTTGATATGTAGATAGGTCAACTGTGAGGAGGCCACATTGGATTTGATGAGAGACAACGAGACAGGCCAAGTGTCAGATCTCTTGGTGGGAGAGCATTTCGGTGACAGTGACCACAGCTGCCTCACCTTTACCATAGGAACAGACAGTATGAGAGGTATTTAATTATGGGAGGGAAATTATACTGCTATTAGACAGGAAGTATAAATTGGGAACAATTGTTCTATGGGAAATGCAAAACAGAAATGTGGGAATGTTTAAGGAGCACTTGTTGCGAGTGTTGGATAACTTTGTCTCACTGAGACAGGCAAGGAATGGTCAGGTGAAGGAGCCTTGGATGACAAGAGAAGAGGAGCTTCTCATCAAAAGGAAGAAGGAAGCTTACTTAAGGTTGAGGAAACAAGGATCCGGCACAGCTTTAAAAGATTACAGGGTAGCTAGGAAATAACTCAAAAATGGACTGAGGAGACCTAGGAGGGGGCAGGAAAAAGCCTTGGCGGGAAAGATTGGGAAAATCCAAAGGAGTTCTATACATATGTGAGGGATAAGAGAATGATCAGAGAGAGAGTAGGGGTGATCAGGCATAGTGGAGAGAACCTGTCCCTGGAGTCTGAAGATGTAGGGGAGGCCCCAGATAAGTTTTTGCTTCAGTATTCACGAGAGAGAGGGACCTTGGTGATAGTGAGAACACCATGGACCAGGTTAATAGGCTTGAACAGATTGATATTAAGGAAGTGGATGTGCTGGAAATTCTGGGAAGCATCAAGATAGATAAGTCCCCAGGGTCATATCAGATATATTCAAGGTTACTATAGGAAGCGAGGAATGAGATTGTTGTGCCTGTGGCGATGATACTGGGAAATTTGGCTGTCTGATTACAGAATTGGCTGGCTGAAAGAAGACAGTGAATAGTAGTGGATGGAAAGCATTCTGCCTGGAGGTTGGTGACCATGGTGTCCCGTGGGGATCTGCTCTTGGGCCTGTGCTCTTTGTAGTTTTTATAAATGACTTGGGTGGGTTAGTATATTTGGCGATGACACAGAGGTTGGTGGTGTTGTAGACAGTGTCGAGGGCTGTTGCAGGCTACAACAAGACATTGACAGGATGCAGAGCTGGGCTGAGAAGTGGCAGATGGAGTTTAACCTGGATAAATGCGAAGTGATTCATTTTGAAAGTTTGAATTTGAATGCTAAATACAGGATTAAAGACAGGATTCTTGGCAGTGTGGAGGAACAGTGCGATCTTGGGGTCCACATATATACATTCCTCAAAGTTGCCATCCAAGTTAATAGGGTTGTTAAGAAGACGTATCGTGTGTTGGCTTTCATTAGCAGGGGGTTTGAGTGTAAGAGCCACAAGGTTTTGCTGCAGCTCCATAAAACCTGGGTTAGACCACCCTTGGAATATTGTGTCCAGCTCTGGTCGCCTCATAATAGGGAGGGTCTGGAAGCTTTAAAGAGGAGATTTATCAGGATGCTGCCTGGATTGGAGGGCTTGTCTTATGAAGAGAGGTTGAGTGAACTAGGGCTTTTCACACTGGAGAGAAGGAAGAGAGGTGACTTGATAGAGGTGGACAAGGTCATGAGAGGTATAGATAGAGTAGATAGCCAGAGACCTTTCCCCAGGGCAGAAATGGCTGTCATGAACGGTAATCATTTTAAGATGATTGGAGGAAGATATAGGGGAGATGTCAGAGGTAGGTTCTTTACACAGAGAGTGATGGGTGTGTGGAATGCACTGCCAGTGGTGGTAGTAGAGTCAGAGACATTAGGGACATTTAAGCGACTGCTGGACCAGCACATGGATGGCAGTAAATTGAGTGGCGTGTAGGTTAGGTTGATCTTAGATTAAGATGAATGCTCGGCACAACATCGTGGACTGAAGGGCCTGTACTGTGCTGGACTGTTCTATGTTTTATGTTCTAAAACAGAAATTGCTGTAAAAGCTCAGCAGGTCTGGTAACATCTGTGAAGAGAAATCAAAGTTAACATTTTGGGTCAAGACTCTTCCTCAGAACTGTCAATCAATATCTGAATCACTCCGAGCCCAGTACCAAATACTCACAGTGGTGGCAAATACCATTAACCCCCTGCATAACACTACATCTTGGAGGGGTAACATGTAAATTAAACTATAACTGGAGAGCAGTGCAAGAAGAAAGGCAACAATTAGCAATGACGTTTACACTCACTCTCTTAAACAATGCTGGAGCAGTTGCAGACAGTTCACAAGGCAATAGATCTGGTCCTGATGAATTGACAAGACTAAAGCTTCCTCAGGATATGCAACTAAAGGCCCATATTTATATCTCTCCACGTCACTAGAGAAATCAATTGACAACTACAGGGACATTATTGTGTCCCATTGTGTAATTGGGATTTATTTTTAAACTGTACAATAAATACTGTCTGTCTTTTGAAGACCAATAAATGTAATGTGCTCAGTTGGAATCAGAACTCCAATAGTTGTTAAAAACATTTCTAAAGGAGTTAATGCTGAGGTTGCTCTCAACAAAACAAACTCTTTTGCCACGTCCAATTCAAACCTTCAGTATTTTAATAGGGAGCACAGTTTCAGTTCTATACAGGTAAAGGACATGCTCAATCTAACCAAGGTTTACTATAAGATAATAAATCTTGGCAAATAGGATTAAAAGCCTTGTATGGACGAGATGGATGCTGTGCTATTAACAGATTGATGCTCTGCATGAGGGGAAGTCTGGAGAAAACAAACATTGACGTAAAGAATAGTGGAATCAGTCAGATCTCAGACTTGTAAAGAGTTGGCCTACAGACTCTGACTGCCTTCTTTCACAGGAACATTCATCCCTGAACTAATGGGAAATTTTAGATCTTTTGCCTTCTCAGCATGTGGTAGGTTTGCAGACTGAATTTGTTCTCAATGGAATTGATTTCAGTGTCAGTGCCTGTGACAGAATCACGTTGAACTCTAGCAGGCTGACTGCTCGAGAGCCACACAAAGGATTCTTTATCTGAGTGGCCAAGTCCCAGCAGTTCACAGATGACAGGAATGCATCTTGAAGAGCAAATTCAATTTCATAGGGGCCTTGGAAAAGAAAAATATGAGGCATTGAGCTTAATAGAACATCCAACTACAATCACCTTCTACAACGTATTTGTAACCTGCTTTGTTCTGTTTTTGTTAAGCTTCAAGTAGCACCACACAGGAAGAGGTTGTGAGATTCTCTATAATTACTGCAGCTGGATTGTGGCAGAAAGGGGACATCCGCTTCCAGGCCTGACCCGACATTCACCCCAATGAATGTTTCCAGCTTGTTTACTAAGCGTGGGCTATCAGCCATGCACTGGAGCTGAGCTGCTAAACGGGGAGGGGACAGATTAAAAAACTCCGCCACACAGCTGGGGGGACGATAACAGCAGCAACTGCATCTGGTTTCAGTCTCTCAGAGCAGCAGTCAGACCCAACACACAGTCAATGGTCATGCCAACCTCACACCCATCAAAGAACATCTAATGCCACTGCGCCATTCCTTATTCAAGTACATCAGATGGTACATTTGGCAGAAAATTCTACTCTTCTGAATCTTGGAGTGCCTCCCTTAACAGCTTTTTGACCCATCCCCTACATCTGCAACCCTATCCCGAAATCACCTGCATGCAAAGCAGTAATTCCTCTAAAAATAATCACTTCATCGGGGCAATTTTCTCCAAATATTTTAGACATTAAACACCCCCTAAGATAACAAACAAATGGTGTTAAGCTAAACCAATAGTTTAAAACACAGTATCATTTTGGTGAAGGAGTTGAAGTGTACTCTAATAATATAAATATCTAGGGGACCTCAGTTACTGTGTTTTCTTCATGTTCATCTTTCCTCTCTATTGATCAATTCTTCACACTCTCTCTCTGGGCTGTGTCTCTGGTAATTCTCCAGTTCCATACATTTCCTTAACATTTATAACCTTGTTGTGTACTCAAATTTCTTCACACTTTCTCATTCTGCTAAGGTCTCTGTCAGTGATGATTAAGGACTGTTTCGGAGTCAGAGATGGAAGTTGTGTTTTCAATCTCATCATCAATAACTCAATGACAATCCACCATGTAATGGTGATGATTGTAGCTTCATAGCAGAACAGTTCAAACTTTGTCCCTTTTCAATAAGATCTTGTCTGTGCTAATTCCTTGCTCAGCTTTCCATTGGCTTGGGGATATTGCACTCAACCTGTGATATGAGTAAAATCATGTTCACCTGTGAATCCCTTCCAGTGTTCACTGTCAACCACAGACCATTATTACAACAGCCAGAATACTGTGAGCTGAGGAGACTATGCTCATTGATTCTAGCACTGTTTCTGCTGGATATCTTTATAAACAGTTTACCTCCATCTACAAATGGAGTAATCAATGATAATAATGAAGATCTTGCATTTGCACTTGAATAAATCCATTCAAGTGATGCATTGGATATAGAAGTTGGGAGGTCATGTTGTAGCTGTACTATTGTTTAGTCCACTTTTGGAATACTGTGTTCAATTCTGGTCTCCCTTCTATAGGAAGGATATTGTGAAACTTGAAAGGATTCAGAAAATATTTACAAGGATGTTGTCAGGGTTGGAGGATTTGAGCTATAGGGAGAGACTGAATAGGCTGGAGCTATTTTACCTGGAGCATCAGAGGATGAGGTTTAAAAAGTTATGAGGGGCATGCATAGGGTAAGTAGACAAGGTCTTTTCCATGGGGTGGGGGAGTCCAAAACTAGGAGGCATAGGTTTAAGGTGAGAGGAGAAAGATTTAAATGGGGCCTAAGTGCAACATTTTCACTCAGAGGGTGGTACGGGTATGGAATGAACTGCCAGAGGAAGTGGTGGAGGCTGATACAATTACAACATTTAAAAGGCATCTGAATGGATATATGAATAGGATGAGTTCAGAAGAATATGGCCTAATATTGGCAAATGGGACTAGATAAATTTAGAATATCTGATTGGCATGGGTGAGTTGGACCGAAGGGTCTGTTTCCATGCTGATGATTCCTGCTTTTTATTCATATGTTTGGGTTTCTTTGGGTTGGTGATGTCATTTCCTGTTCTTTTTCTCAGGGAGTGGTAAATTGGATCCAAGTCAATGTGTTTGTTGATAGAGTTCTAGTTGGAATGCCATGCTTCTAGGAATTCTCATGTGTATCTCTGTTTGGCTTGTCCCAGGATGGGTGTATTGTCCAATCGAAGTGGTGTCCTTCCTCATCCATATGTGAGGATACTAGTGAGAGTGGGTCATGTCTTTTTGTGGCTAGTTGGTGTTCATGTATCCTGGTGATTAGTTTTCTGCCTGTTTGTCCAATGTAGTGTTTGTTACAGCCCTTGCACGGTATTTTGTAAATGACATTAGGTTTGCTTGTTGTCTGTATAGGGTCTTTCAAGTTCATTAGCTGCTGTTTTAGTGTGTTGGTGGGTTTGTGCCTACCATGATGCCAAGGGGTCTGAGTAGTCATTTCCGAGATGTCTTTGATGTAGAGGAGAGTGGCTCGGGTTTCTGAATGCATTTTGTCTGCTTTTTTGGGTTTGTTGCTGAGATATCAGTGGACTGTGTTCATTGGGAACCCGTTCTTTTTGAATACACAGTATAGGTGATTTTCCTCTGCCCTGCGTAGTTCCTCTGTGCTGCAGTGTGGGGTAGCTTATTGGAATAATGTTCTGACGCAGCTTCGTTTGTGGGTGTTGGGGTGATTGCTTCTGTAGTTCAATATTTGTTCTATGATGGTCTCTTTTTTTAGGTGTTCACCACTCATAAGTGCAATTATTGATCACTTCTTGTATGGAGTTTGTAATCCCTGGCCATCACACTGATTGTTGCATCCTCACAAGTCACTTTGTCATGTCTAATTAACCTTGATGAAGTCTCAGAAGAACCTTAGGTCTAAGTGCTCTTGGTAGTACTTATCTCTGACTGAAAACTCATGAATCATCAATAACAGAGAGCTGTCTATGCTACTCTCACTTCGATGTACCTTGGCATTATTTAGTGTACAGTCTGACCATTATTTACTTATCTGACTATATTCTGCATCCCACTGTTGTGCCTACTGGACCTTTTGCAGTTCTCTCTCTGTCACCATTAAAAACTTTGCTTCATCTGACATGTTCAGCTTCAATCTCTTCAATGAAGTTGAAATCTGTTCTCTCTGCTGGACTCACTGACGTTTTTGATAGAGTGTCTGCTGTCATCTGGCAATTCCCCTACATCGATGCTGTTTTTGAGTCATACCTCATTCACCTCAATTTGAACTGAAATCCTGGGCAATGTTTAAGCTATTTCTCAAGTTAACATTCTGCCCTAGGTCCTGCTGCAATGTTCTGATGAAGTTCAACATGTGCTGGAGGAATAGCATCACATTTTCCAAAATCTGCAAACAACCTCACTTCAAAATTAATTTCTTAGTCAGCATCTGCAATCTCATCAGCCTTGTAAATCAGATTTAAACATGCATTCCTTCTTCATCCAGAAAACTCTTGATTCTGGATGGAGAATTTGCAACTTCTCATCCCTTGTACCTGTCTTTTGATGGAAATTGCACTGATTTTCCTCCAGGTCCCTACAATTCCATTGAGGATGGTTGTAACTGAATCTTTTTAAGCCATATTCTCTGGTCTGGTAAACACTGAGACATTTGCTCCAGTGTGTAGTTCTATCTCCATGGTGATCCCATACACTCTCTGGTTCACTCTCCGAAATTCATTCCCGGAACCATTGATTTCTCCCAGAACTGAATTTTCTGCTGCTCAGGTCTCTGCTTTCTTCAACTGTTGCATGGCCAATATTAATTATTTGCACCACATTGAAGTATGTTTTGAATATCAAGTCCCTCAACACTTTTCATATAATAAATAATTTACAGTGAGTCCCCATCCTGCAACTATATCATTCATAATGATTCCCACCATATACGATAATGGACTGACCTGGCTCTCTTGCCCTTTCTTGTCCAAGCCTGAAACTGTTCCAAACTTCACAAATCTTTTTCTCCAAAAAATGAAGCAAGAACTAGCCTCTATGCCTCACTTCTCCCCAAGAACTGGTCCTTCATTTCCAGCTGCTCCCTACAGTTCTGCCTGCGTTCCCCCTGCTCTCTGGTCTCTGGGTTGCGTTTTTCTCAGCCTTCTTATGCTCCCACAATATCTTAGTTAGCAATGAAAAGTTTCTTTTTTCCCTCTTGACCACAAGTTCAATGGGTGCATTCAACATTTGTAAAAGAAACACCGAAACTAGGAGCAGGCATAGGCCATTCAACCCTTCAAGCCTGTGCCACCATTCAATATGACCATGGCTGATCCTCTATCTCGATGCCACAGTCCCATGTTTTCCCCATGCCCTTTGATGCCTTTTTTTTGCCATTTTACCACATTTCTTGGATCGAACTACCTTTAGATTTTCAACTGCAGCTTTTGAATCCAATATGCTTTCCTTAAAACTTGCTATTTACAGCAGTATCAGTACACCCATTCTCTTCATCTCTGGTATATCTTGTGCCTCCTTGCAGATCTTCCTACATATTCATTACTACATCTTCTTTTCACTGTTGGACACCACCACCATTGTACATTCTGCATTACCTCATTATTCATTACAGGAATGAGGACCAGGAGTGTGAGATGGACTGCATCAACTTCCCAGCAAACCGTTTCTCACCCCACCCCCCATTCCCCCACTCCCCCGACTCATCCCACTCCCACCACCAAGCACAGGACCATCCATGGTCTCCCTCTACCAGTCTGAGAACCTTTGTGCCCTCTCTACTGGTCCCCATTCCATCCTGAAACATTTCATTCTGTGTCAGTCAGCTCAATCTACAACATCAATTATTTCCAAACGGGGATTGAGCATTAATACATAGGGTTCTCATTTAGCATCTCCTAAATTACAGGCTCAATTCCAAACTTCAAAGAGGAGTATATTATTATAGCATTTACTCTTTGCCTGTTTTCGCAGCCTCTCCAAATAACACTCAGTGAGCCTAACAATCCTAATGAGTTTACAATGAGTAATTTTAGACACTGCCTTAATTAAAAGTGGTCAGCCAAGTGACTAAAGCAATGTGAGATATTTACTCCCAGCTATGATTGTAAAGGTACCACCCAATGCAGTAGTAAGGCAGACAGACAATAGAGTTTCAAATGGAACCTCTGGACCTTTATATCTGATTATTGGGTATCAAATCTGACTTTTTTTGTTCTTGTAGTTTTCCCTCAATTCCATCTCCTCCCCTTTTATTTTAGTTTTCCTCCATTGCTCTTTAAAGGCTTCCCAATCCTCTCACTTCCCACTAATCTTCACCACATTAAATGCTTTTCCTTTCGCTTTTCTGCTGTCCCTGACTCCCTTTGTCAGCCACCTTTGCCTCATCCTCCCCTTGGTATGTTTTTTCTTCCTCGGGATGAATTTCTGTTGTGCCTCTTGAATTACCCACAGAATCTCCTGCCATTGCTGCTCCACCATCTTCCCTGCTTCTCTCCCCTTCCAATCAACCCTGGCCAGCTCCTCCCTCTCATGTCTCTATAATTCCCTTTACACAATTGTAATCCCATTACATCTGATTCCAGCTTCTCCCTCTCAAACTGCAGGCTGAATGCTATCATACTGTGATCACTGCCCCCTAGGGGTTCCTTCACCTTCAGCTTCCGAATCAAGTCTGCCTCATTACACATCATCAAATCCAGAACTGCCTGTTGCCTATTGGGCTATATTGCCACCTGTTCAAAAAAAATGTCATCGGCATTCCACAAATTCCTTTTCTTGGGATGCGCTACCAATGTGATTTTCCAAGTCCACCCTTTCACAGACATTAGACAACTTAACCAAATGCACACCAGCATGAAAAGCACTGAAAGGGAAGCATGTGTACTTGACAGTCTCTTATATATTACTTTAATGGCAATGAAACTTACAAAGTAATTGTGAAAATTACAGCTGTGTGACAAAAGTAATCACACACAAAGCAAATTGAATTCACTTTACTTCCATTTTAGCAATGACATTATTTATATGCATTTAATTATTGCTGGAATTATTGGGACCAGCATCATAAAACTGCTCACTTTAAATTAAAAATGTGTATTTTATACTCATTAAAGAGAGAGATGTTAGTGTTGAATTATGGAACAACTTCAGGCATCAAGTCACCCCCCGTTAATTACAGCCTGGTTAAGGCAAAGTGAGGCCAATCATAACAATGCCGAGTGAGTGTTCGTTACATTGAGCATTTCAATCACATCGCTCCAAATTTACCAGGTCTGAAGATTACTTTCATCCTGCCTGCAACATGTTTTCAAATTCATGAGGTTGGGCATTTCTGTGGGAGGTTTACTTCAGTTTCATACAGCACTGCCCTCCTGTGCCTTACACTGTGAGTGGCACAGTGGCTCAGTGGTTAGCCCTGCTACCTCACATCGCCAGGGACCCACGTTTGAATCCAGCTTTGGGTGACTTTGTGAAGTTGGCACATTATCCCCATGTCTGTGTGGGTTTCTGCCAGGTGCTTTGCTTTCCTCTCATATTGGAAAGGTGTGTAGGTTAGGTAGATTAGCAGTGGTTAATACAGGGATGGGGGTCTGGGGAAAGGATGCTCTTGTTAAATGGTCTTTCTGCACTGTAGGGATTCTACAAGACTCTATGATCAAAGCTCACTGTTGATTCTTATTCATTCACGGGACATAGGTGTCACTGACTACACCATTATTTATTGCCCGTCCCCAGTTGCCTCTTGAGAAGATGGGGATGAGCTGCCTTCTTGAAACGCTGCAGTCCAGGTGCAGTAAGTTAACCCACAATGCCCTTAGGGAGGGAATTCCAGGATTTTGACCTGGTGACAGTGAAGAAACAGGGATATAATTTCAAGTCAGGATAGTGAGTGGCTCGGAGGAGAACTTGCAGGGAGCAGTGTTCCCAGGTATCTGCTGCCCTTGTCCTTCTATATGATGGCTGCTGATAGAATTGGAGTTCAGTTAAAAATCTGGAATTACGTATCTAATGGTAGTGATTGTCGATTGTGTTTTAATGAACTGCTGCTTAAGGAGCGTAGCCCACTGCCCTCTGGAATTATCCTAGTTTCAAGTGGACCAGTCAATACGTAGCCCCTTGGAGGGGTAATGAGTACAAGCTGCTTGCTGGTTTGAGCATGGGGTGGTGATTGGACTCAATAAACTGCAGACAGCGTCTGATGGTGGCCATGTCCATAGACTAGGAGGATGGCTACAGTGAGGTGCACCCCTGCCCCTGGTTCTGGCCCCTGTTTCCTGCCATTTCCCTGCCCTCACCCGGGAATCCATTTCCATTCCCAAACACGTCACCTTGCTCCAGGAACCAGCTTCAGGACAGTGTGATGATAGAACGGCTTTAAGAGGTGTGTCTTGTTCATTTTTTTGTGAGGAGAGGTGCCAAGCAGTATACTCAGAGTCAATAAAGTAAACAGCTTGTGAGGCCATGGGTTTTTTTTTAAATAGAAGCAGCATGAAGAGGTGAGGTCCCACAGAGCCAGGATTTTTAGTTTGAGTTTTCAGTAGCAGTTGTTGCTGAGGTCTTGCAGCTGGATGTGGAAGTAACTTTTCCTCTCTCTGTTAAAACTAATGGCTGGGAGTCCTGTTCCTGCTGCCAGAATTACATGTGAGACAATCTAATTTACTGAAGTTGCCTTTGTCAAAGGTGTGTTTATGGGCTGTCACTATATTGGAGCAGTTACTGTTTGGTCATTAAATAATCGATTAATCTGTTAAGTTACTCAAATTCTTTCTTTTGTTATATGTAACATAGAACACAGAACATAGAACAATACAGCACAGAACAGGCCCTTCGGCCCACGATGTTGTGCCGAACATTTGTCCTAGCTTAAGCACCCATCCATGTACCTATCCAATTGTCACTTAAAGGTCACCAATGTTTCTGACTCTGCCACTCCCACAGGCAGCGCATTCCATGCCCCCACCACTCTCTGGGTAAAGAACCTACCCCTGACATCCCCCGATACCTTCCACCCTTCACCTTAAATTTATGTCCCCTTGTAACACTCTGTTGTACCCGGGGAAAAAGTCTCTGACTGTCTACTCTATCTATTCCTCTGATCATCTTATAAACCTCTATCAAGTCACCCCTCATCCTTCGCCGTTCCAATGAGAAAAGGCCTAGCATGCTCGACCTATTCTCCATTCCAGGCAACATCCTAGTAAATCTCTTCTGCACCCTCTCCAAAGCTTCCACATCTTTCCTAAAATGAGGTGACCAGAACTGCACACAGTACTCCAAATGTGGCCTTACCAAGGTCCTGTACAGCTGCAACATCACCTCACGACTCTTGAATTCAATCCCTCTGCTAATGAACGCTAATACACCATAGGCCTTCTTACAAGCTCTATCCACCTGAGTGGCAACTTTCAAAGAGCTATGAACATAGACCGCAAGATCCCTCTGCTCCTCCACCTTACTAAGAACCCTACCGTTAACCCTGTATTCCACATTCTTATTTGTCCTTCCAAAATGGACAACCTCACACTTGACAGGGTTGAACTCCATCTGCCACTCCTCAGCCCAGCTCTGCATCATATCTAAGTCCCTTTGCAGCCGACAACAGCCCTCCTCACTATCCACAACTTCACCAATCTTCGTATCGTCTGCAAATTTACTGACCCACCCTTCGACTCCCTCTTCCAAGTCATTAATAAACATTACAAACAGCAAAGGACCCAGAACTGATCCCTGCGGAACTCCACTTGTAACTGGGCTCCAGGCTGAATATTTACCATCTACCACCACTCTCTGACTTCGACCGGTTAGCCAGTTCTCTATCCAACTGGCCAAATTTCCCACTATCCCATGCCTCCTGACTTTCCGAATAAGCCTACCATGGGGAACCTTATCAAATGCCTTACTAAAATCCATGTACACTACATCCACTGCTCTACCCTCATCCACATGCTTGGTCACCTCCTCAAAGAATTCAATAAGACTTGTAAGGCAAGACCTACCCCTCACAAATCCATGCTGGCTGTCCCTAATCAAGCAGTGTCTTTCCAGATACTCATAAATCCTATCCCTCAGTACCCTTTCCATTACTTTGCCTACCACTGAAGTAAGACTAACTGGCCTGTAATTCCCGGGATTATCCCTATTCCCTTTTTTGAACAGGGGCACAACATTCGCCACTCTCCAGTCCCCTGGTACCACCCCCATTGACAGTGAAGACGAAAAGATCATTGCTAACGGCTCTGCAATTTCCTCTCTGACTTCCCACATAATCCTAGGATATATCCTGTCAGGCCCGGGGGACTTGTCTATCCTCAAGTTTTTCAAAATGCCCAACACATCTTCCTTCCTAACAAGTATCTCCTCTAGCTTACCAGTCTGTTTTATACTCTCCACTTCAACAAGACGGTCCCTCTCATTTGTAAATACAAATCTTTACCATAGTGAATTAATAAAGTGTGTTTTGTTGCAAGACTGATGGTTTGACCAATCAAATTGCATCCAGAACGCAAGACCTGGCACTTGCCTTTAAAAATAAGAGGAAGTTAGGGTCTAGGTGATATTCTCCATATATCTTGAGGGGGTTTGATCTGGATCATAACACAGTGCCCTGTCCATGCTCTTTCCACTGTCTGAAGGCCAGGTGATAGAGCAAACCTTCCTTTGAACAGTCATCCTGGGCAGCTGGATGCTGAGACAGCCACCACCCTCAGAAGACTGTGTCCATGTGGGTGCTCTCTCTTTAGTAAAATCAGATTCATTGTACTACCTGTTCCATTCAGAGAAATCAAAGTGAACATAAGAACAGGAGTAGGCCATTTGGTCCATCAGGTTCTGTTCCACCATTTTATGAAATCATGGCTGATTCATGGCTTAACTCTCTTGACCTGCCTTTGGTCCATATTCCTTAATGCCTTTGTTTAACAAAAATATATCAATCTCCGGTATAAAGATAAGGATTAATAAATAGTAAGACATCTCATGGCCACTATTTTTCAGTTCTCTGACAGAAGGTACATGTTGGAAATACCCCCACACACTGCAAAACAGACTAATGGTGTAAATGTCTTATTTAATCGCTGAAAGGGATGACAGGTAATATCTGTAAGAATAATAGGGTGGTTATGGTAGGGGATTTTAACTTTCAAAACATCGACTGGGACTGCCATAGTGTTAAAGGTTTAGATGGAGAGGAATTTGTTAAGTGTGTACAAGACAATTTTCTGATTCAGTATGTGGATGTACCTACTAGAGAAGGTGCAAAACTTGACCCACTCTTGGGAAATAAGGCAGGGCAGGTGACTGAGGTGTCAGTGGGGGAGCACTTTGGGGCCAGCGACCATAATTCTATTCATTTTAAAATAGTCATGGAAGAGGATAAACCAGATCTAAAAGTTGAAGTTCTAAATTGGAGAAAGGCCAATTTTGATGGTATTAGGCAAGCACTTTCGAAAGCTGACTGGGGGCAGATGTTCACAGGTAAAGGAATGGCTGGAAAATGGGAAACCTTCAGAAATGAGATAAAGAGAATCCAGAGAAAATATATTCCTGCCAAGGTGAAAGGGAAGGCTGGTAAGTATAGGGAATGCTGGATGACGAAAGAAATTGAGGGCTTGGTTAAGAAAAAGAAGGAAGCATATGTAAGGTATAGACAGGGTAGACTGAGTGAATCTTAGAAGAGTATAAAGGCAGTAGGAGTATACTTAAGAGGGAAATCAGGAGGGAAATCAGGAGATAGCTTTGTCAAATAGAATTAAGGAGAATCCAAAGGATTTTTACAAATACATTGAGAACAAAAGGGTAACTAGGGAGAGAATAGAGCCCCTCAAAGATCAGCAAGGTGGCCTTTGTGTGGAGCCACAGAAAATGGGGGAGACACTAAATGAGCATTTTGCATCAGTATTTACTGTGGAAAAGGATATGGAAGATATAGTCTGTAGGGAAATAGATGGTGACATCTTGCAAAATGTCCATATTACAGAGGAGGAAGTGCTGGATGTCTTGAAATGGTTAAGGGTGGATCAATCCCCAGGACCTGATCAGGTGTATCTGAAAACTCTGTGGGAAGCTGGAGAAGTGATTGCTGGGCCTCTTGCTGAGATATTTGTATCATCGATAGTCACAGGTGAGGTGCCGGAAGACTGGAGGTTGGCAAAAGTGGTGCCACTGTTTAAAAAGGGCGGTAAGGACAAGCCAGGGAACTATAGACCGGTGAGCCTGACCTCGGTGGTGGGCAAGTTGTTGGAGGGAATCCTGAGGGACAGGATGTACATGTTCAAAGTTTGGGAGAAGATTTGTAGCTCGGGTGCTCGTTGTTGTGGTTCTGTTCGCCGAGCTGGGAATTTGTGTTGCAGACGTTTCGTCCTCTGTCTAGGTGACATCCTCAGTGCTTGGGAGCCTCTTGTGAAGCGCTTCCGTGATGTTTCCTCCGGCATTTGTAGTGGTTTGTACTTGCTGCTTCCAGTTGTCAGTTCCAGCTGTCCACTGCAGTGGCCGGTTTATGTACATGTACATGTATTTGGAAAGGCAAGGTCTGATTCGGGATAGTCAACATGGCTTTGTACATGGTAAATCATGTCTCACAAACTTGATTGAGTTTTTTGCATGGACAAAACCAACGTCATCTACAAAATTCCATGCAAGGACTGCCACAAACACTACGTAGGACAAACAGGAAGAAAGTTAGCCACCAGGATACACGAACACCAGCTAGCCACAAAAAGCCACGACCCTCTCTCCCTTGTAGCCCCACACACGGAGGAATAAAATCACCATTTCAACTGGGACAACACATCTATCCCGAGACAGTCTAAGCAAAGACATGCCAGAGAATTCCTAGAGGCCTGGCACTCCAACCACAATGCCATAAACAAACACATAGATCTAGATACCATCTATCAACCCCTCAGAAAATGAACAGGAAATGACATCACCACAAACCCCAGGAACCCCATCCAGGACAAACATATAAATAGAAAGCAGGAGACAATAGCTTTGTTTCACTTGGAGGTCGCCACTGATGATGTTACCTAGCCAGGTAATGAAACGTCTGGATATCAAACCTACAGCTCAGTGAGCAATACTACACCCTAAATTTCTTGTTCATATATTTATCTAAATGCCTTTTAAACATTGTAACTCTATCCACAGCTACCACTTCCTCTGCAGGTTCATTTCACAGACAAACCACTCTTTGTGTATAAAATTGCCACTCATGTCCTTTTTTAAATCTTTCTCCTTGTGCCTTAAAAATCCGCCCCCAGGCTTGAAATCCCTCACCGTAGGGGAAAGACACCTGCCATTCACCATATCTATAATCCTCATAATTTTATAAACCTCTATAAGGTCACTCCTCAGCCTACTATCCTATAGTGGAAATTGTCCCAGCCTATCCAGCTTCTCCTAATAACTCCATTCCCGGCAATATTCTGGTAAGCCTCTTCTGAACCCTCTCCAGCTTAACCCTCTCCTTCCTAATACAGGGCGACCAGAACTGGACACGATACTCCAATAAGGGCCTCACCAATGTCCTGTGCAATCTCAGCTTAACATCCTATTGATTCGGTTGATCTCAGTTCTACTGATTTTGGAGTTTTCCTTCCTTCTTCTTTGGCGTCTTTGGTTTCTAAGACCAGAAACCAAGTCCAGAGAGTGGTGCTAGGCAACCATCGTTATAGGGATGCCCAATGTCTCTTCTAAAACCTGATTTCCCAGAAACTAAGGGCCATAAAACCCCATCCCTTATCTCCCTAAAAGTTTTGTTTGACTACTTTCCAAAGTTATTTGACTGTCTGTAATCATCATGTGGATTATAGCCCACATTAAACTGGTGACCTTATTTCCTTCCAAACTCTTGGTTGAAAAAGAAAATCTTTTCTCAATCCAGAGAAAATCCAAACAGTTCAAAATCTTCCTATTCTCTGTGTAATCCAAAAATATAAGTTTCTATTGCTAACATTGGACATGTTGTTGAGTTGAAAATGTGTTGCTGGAAAAGCGCATCAGGTCAGGCAGCATCCAAGGAGCAGGAGAATGGACGTTTCGGGCATGAGCCCTTCTTCAAGATTCCTGAAGAAGGGCTCATGCCCGAAACGTCGATTCTCCTGTTCCCTGGATGCTGCCTGACCTGATGCGCTTTTCCAGCAACACATTTTCAGCTCTGATCTCCAGCATCTGCAGTCCTCACTTTCTCCATGTTGTTGAGTTGTTACAGTACATTCTGCAATAGTTCTTCTGGCTATAGTGTCCAGATATAATGCATGGTTATAAATTATTGTATGCAGTGTATCAAAATGCTGAGTTTAAAGAAACTGTTCAGTAAGTAGCCTCCACTGGTTAGAAAGAAAGGAAGAGAGGGTGAAGGAATTTGTGTTTCCACAGGAGAAGCAGCCTGGAAAGCCAAAAGTAAATCTCTTTGCTATCGGTATTCCATGTGTGTGTCCATAGTAGCAGGTGCCATATTGACAATTCCCCTGGAGAAGAATCATAGAGATTGAGAAATAATACCTTTGTTGATGGAAGATAAAAATAGTGACCATGTTCCAAGGAGGGCTCGGATCATTCCCTCTTCTCCCATTTCTATTTCAACAGAACAGACTTTTTTAAAAAGACATTTGTTTGCCAATTCAGTAAGTGTCTAACAGTTTACAATGGTTTGTTGATAAAAAACACACCCCGACAGGTTTCCTGAGTGTGAAAAGGATAAAATAGCATTTATTGTGCTTTATCCAGTCTGAGTAAAATGCTCCAACTTTCATACATCCACATACATAATGTTCACACACAGACGGAAATAGGTTACACAGTGCAGGATGGATCAACTAGCTTTAAGTCCAATAAAGTTAGAAGGTGAAAACCAAAATAACTGCGGATACTGGAAATCAGAGGCAAAACCAGAACTTGCTAGAAAAGCTCAGCAGGTTTGGCAGCATCTGTGGAGAGAAATCAGAGTTAATGTTTTGGGTCCAGTGACCCTTCTGAGTGACAGTTCTGAGGAAGGGTCCCAAAACATTAACTCTGGTTCCTCTCCAAAGTTAGAAGGTGATTGGCTCTTAAAAGTTGATGATTTCCCTGCTATCAGGATGGATTTGGTGACCTAGCTGGGTCAGCATTGAGTTTAAAGGTCTAGGCAGATGATTTATCCGTTTTTCTGGTGACAACATCTGCTAGACTGAGTTCAAAATGTTCGCTGAGCTTTCAGTGATAAAGGGTTAGCTGGTCTGTTATCTGATCCTTTCTGTCAAACTACTGAGATATCCCAAGTACGTCTGTGACAAAGAAAGGTCTAGGTACATTGCTTACACAAGGAGATGTTAATTTACATGTCAGGAGTAAGTGGGATTTGAACACAGACCTCCTGTGGCAGGAGTGGGGACATTACTACTGTGCTATAAGAGTCTTCATTTATCTAATTCGATGATATCCAGACAAGTCCCTTTCACAGTCTGAGTAACTTGGTTCAAATAATTGTGTCTAGTTCTTTGCCTCCATCCAGTTGAGTACCAGCTCATTAGTGAGGAGCTCTGCAATGGAATGTGGAAGATACAGTATTGCAATTGTTTGGCCAGCTTTGATTGTGATCCCAATCATTGGAATGTGGCTTTAGACTTTACAATCAGTTGTTTCCAGCCAATAAGTTCATAAATTCATTTTCATAGAGCATGGCTTCATGACAGGCAGCAAGATGCCTCGAAATCAGTAAGACTGTGGTTTGAAAATGACACAAAACATCTTTATCTTACATTAATGAAGCAGTAAATTTAATTTCAGCGAGGAAGAAGAATAACTAAATTTGGTTACAGTGAAAGCAAAGATTTGGCATATTTTTATGCACAGATGATAAAAATAAGTGCTATCCATTGACCATGTTGATATACTCCATTTGTGAATCAGAGGAAACTGACTTTACACAATGACTCACTGCTGGATATGAAATGTTAGTGAGCTGAGCTCATTAATGTGTTTGTAAAAGACTCACAGTACATCTTGCAAGAGGAAAATCTGAAAAATCTGAAAATCTGAAAAACATGTCCTCTAATAAGGCTGGCGTTACCTATTTCTTCTCATGCAGAGCGATGTGGCTAAATGTGGAAAAGGAAATACGTGTGAGAGCTGATTCCATCAATGTGGTGACAGGGAATATGCTGCCAGGGGTGATACAGCTACGGAGGAGTCTCCAAACAGAGGCAACATTTAACACCCTGGCAAAGACAGACAGAGAAATGAAATGGTCATCTGGACCATAGGACAGTCCCTGGATACAGTTGGTGAAAAAGCGTCCATTGAAATAAAAGGAATGCATGTTCTATCTATCTCTTATTCCTTGTTCTTTTGGGAATGTGAGCATCACTGACTACTCCAACATTTGTTGCTCATCCCTAACTGACCTTGGTAGAACCAAAGAAACACCTTGAACTGTTACAAAATGCATGGCACACATAGAAACATATTGAACAGCTGCAGACTGTGTGGCACACAGAGAAACATCTTGAACTGTTACAGACTGTGTGGCACACACAGAAACACCTTGAGCTGTTACACACTGTGTGGCTCACACACAGCAACACCTTGAAACGCTACAAACTGTGTGGCACACACAGAAACACCTTTGCATGTTACATACTGTGTGGCACACACAGAAACACCTTGAACTGTTACAGACTGTGTGGCACACACAGAAACACCTTGAACTGTTACACACTGGGTGGCACACCAGAAACACTCTGAACTGTTGCAGACAGTGTGGCACACACAGAAACACCTTGAACTGTTAGAGACTGTGTGGCACACACAGAAACACCTTGAACTGTTACAGACTGCAGGGCACACTCAGAAACACCTTGAACTGTTACACACTGTATCACACACAGAGAAACACCTTGAACTGTTACATGCTGTGTGTCACACCAGAAACATCTTGAACTGTTGCAGACAGTGTGGCACACACAAAAACACCTTGAGCTGTTACACACTGTGTGGCACACACAGAAACACCTTGAACTGTTAGACACTGTGTGCCACACATAAAAACAACTTGATCTGTTACACACTGTGTGGCACACACAGAAACACCTTGAACTGTTACAAACAGTGTGGCACACACAGAAACACCTTGAACTGTTACAGAATGTGTGGCACACAAAGAACCACCTTGAACTGTTACACACTGTGTGGCACACACAGAAACACTTTGAACAGTTACAGACTGTGTGTCACACACAGAAACACCTTGAACTGTTAGACACTGTGTGGCACACATAAAAACAACTTGATCTATTACAGTCTCTGAGTCACTCACAGCAACACCTTGAACTGTTTCAGACTGTGTGCCACACACACAAACAACTTGATCTGTTTCTGTCTGTGTGGCACACACAGAAACACCTTGAACTGTTACAGACTGTGTGGCACATACAGAAACACCTTGAACTGTTACACACTGTGTGGCTCACACACAGAAACACCTTGAATGGTTACAGAATGTGTGGCACACACAGAAACACCTTGAACTGTTACACACTGTATGGCTCACACAGAAACGCCTTGAACTGTTACAAACTGTGGCAGACACAGAAACACCTTGAATTATTAGACACTGTGTGGCACACATAAAAACACCTTGACCTGTTACAGACTGTATCGCACACACAGAAACACCTTGAACTGTTACATGCTGTGTGTCACACACAGGGACACCTTGAACTGCTGCAGACTGTAGGGCACACACAGAAACACATTTAACTGTTACAGACGGTGTGGCACACACAGAAACACATTGAACTGTTACTGACTGTGTGTCACACACAGAAACACCTTGAACTGTTACAGACTGTGTGGCACACACAGAAACACATTGAACTGTTACACACAGTGTGGCATACATATAAACACCTTGAACTGTTACACACTGTGTGACACACACAGAAACACCTTGAACTGTTACACACTGTGTGGCACACACAGAAACACATTGAACTGTTACTGACTGTGTGTCACACACAGAAACACCTTGAACTGTTACACACTGTGTGGCATACATATAAACACCTTGAACTGTTACACACTGTGTGACACACACAGAAACACCTTGAACTGTTAGAGACTGTGTGGCACACGCAGAAACAACATGATCTGTTACATACTGTGTGGCACATACAGCAACACCTTGAAATGTTACACATTGTGTGGCACACACAGAAACACCTTGAACTGTTACACACTGTGTGCCACACACAGAAACAACTTGAACTTTTAGAGACTGTGTGGCACATACAGAAACAACTTGAACTGTTACATACTGTGTGGCACACACAGACACACATTCAACAGTTACAGACTGCATGGCACACACAGAAACACATTGAAATGTTACACATGGTGTGGCAAACACAGAAACACCTTGAACTGTTAGAGACTGTGTGGCACACACAGAAACACCTTGAACTGTTGCAGACAGTGTGGCACACACAGAAACACCTTGAACTGTTGCAGACAGTGTGGCACACACAGAAACACCTTGAACTGTTGCAGACTGCAGGGCACACACAGAAACACCTTGAACTGTTACACACTGTGTGGCACACACAGAAACACCTTGAACTGTTGCAGACTGTGTGGCACACACAGAAACACCTTGAACTGTTGCAGACAGTGTGGCACACACAGAAACACCTTGAACTGTTACACACTGTGTGGCACACACAGAAACACCTTGAACTGTTAGACACTGTCTGGCACACATAAAAACAACTTCATCTGTTACAGACTGTGCGACACACACAGAAACACCTTGAAATGTTACACATTGTGTGGCACACACAGAAACACCTTCAACACCTTGAACAGTTAGAGACTGTGTGGCATACACAGAAACAACTTGATGTGTTACATACTGCGTTGCACACACAGAAACACCTTGAAATGTTACACATTGTGTGGCACACACATAAACACCTTGACCCGCTGCAGACTGTGTGACACACACAGAAAAACCTAGAACACCTTGAACAGTTACAGACTGTGTGGCACACATATAAACACCTTGAACTCTGCTCACTGTGTGGCACACATACAAACACCTTGAACTGTTACACACTGTATGGCTCACACAGAAACATCTTCAACCACTTCAGATTGTGTGACACACACAGAAACGCCTTGAAATGTTCCAAACTGTGTGGCAGACACAGAAACACCTTGAATTATTAGACACTGTGTGGCACACATAAAAACACCTTGATCTGTTACAGACTGTATCACACACATAAAAACACCTTGATCTGTTACATGCTGTGTGTCACACACAGGGACACCTTGAACTGCTGCAGACTGTAGGGCACACACAGAAACACATTTAACTGTTACAGACTGTGTGGCACACACAGAAACACATTGAACTGTTACTGACTGTGTGTCACACACATAAACACCTTGAACTGTTACAGACTGTGTGGCATACATATAAACACCTTGAACTGTTAAACCCTGTGTGACACACACAGAAACACCTTGAACTGTTGCAGACTGTGTGGCACACACATAAACACGGTGGGCGGCACGGTGGCACAGTGCTGCCTCACAGCGCCAGAGACCCGGGTACAATTCCCGCCTCAGGCGACTGACTGTGTGGAGTTTGCACATTCTCCCCGTGTCTGCGTGGGTTTCCTCCGGGTGCTCCGGTGTCCTCCCACAGTCCAAAAATGTGCAGGTCCAGTGAATTGGCCATACTAAATTGCCCATAGTGTTAGGTAAGGGGTAAATGTAGGGGTATGGGTGGGTTGCGATTCGGCGGGGCGGTGTGGACTTGTTGGGCCGAAGGGCCTGTTTCCAAACTGTAAGTAATCTAATCTAATCTAATCTAAACACCTTGAACCGCTGCAGACTCTGTGGCTCACACAGAAACACCGAGAACTATTACACACTGTGTGGCACACACGGAAACAACTTTACCTGTTACAGACTATGTGGCTCACTCAGAAACACATTGAACTGTTATAGACTGTGTGGCTCACACAGAAAAACCTAGAACACCTTGAACTGTTACACACTGTGTGTCACATACAGAAACACCTTGAACACCTTGAACTGTTACAGACAGTGTGTCACACACAGAAACACCTTGAAATATAACAGACTGTGTGGCACACACAGAAACAACATGAACAGTTACAGACAGTGTGGCAGACACAGAAACACCTTGAACTGTTAGACACTGTTCGGCACACATAAAAACAACTTCATCTGTTACAGAGTGTGCGACACACACACCTTGAAATGTTACACATTGTGTGGCACACACAGAAACACCTTGAAATGTTACACATTATGTGGCTCACACAGAAACACCTTAAACTGTTACAGACTGTGTGGCACACACAGAAACACCTTGACCCGCTGCAGACTGTGTAACACACAGAGAAACACTTTGAATTGTTCCACACTGTGTGTCTCACACACAGAAACACCTTGAACAGTTACAGACTGTGTGACACACACAGAAACACCTTGAACAGTTACAGACTGTGTGACACACACAGAAACACCTTGAAGTTTTACAGACTGTGTGACACACACGGAAACACATTGAACTGTTACAGACTGTGTGACACACACAGAAACACCTTGAACTGTTACACACTGTGTGGCACACACAGAAACCACCATAAACTGCTGCAGACTGTGTGGCAAACTCAGAACTACTTTGAACAGTTAGAAACTGTGGTACACACAGGAACACCTTGAATGGTTACAGACTGTATTGCACACACAGAAACACATTGAACTGTTATAGACTGTGTGGCTCATACAGAAACACGTTGAACTGTTACAGACTGTGTGTCACATACAGAAACACTTTGACCTGCTGCAGACTGTGTGACACACATAGAAACACCTTGAACTGTTACAGACTGTGTGGCACATACAGAAACACCTTGAACACCTTGAACTGTTCCAGTGTGTCACACACAGAAACACCTTGAAATATAACAGACTGTGTGGCACACACAGAAACAACTTGAACTGTTACAGACAGTGTGGCAGACACAGAAACACCTTGAACTGTTAGACACTGGTCGGCACACATAAAAACAACTTCATCTGTTACAGAGTGTGCGACACACACACCTTGAAATGTTACACATTGTGTGGCACACACAGAAACACCTTGAAATGTTACACATTATGTGGCTCACACAGAAACACCTTAAACTGTTACAGACTGTGTGGCACACACAGAAACACCTTGACCCGCTGCAGACTGTGTAACACACAGAGAAACACTTTGAATTGTTCCACACTGTGTGGCTCATACACAGAAACACCTTGAACAGTTACAGACTGTGTGACACACACAGAAACACCTTGAACAGTTACAGACTGTGTGACACACACAGAAACACCTTGAAGTTTTACAGACTGTGTGACACACACGGAAACACATTGAACTGTTACAGACTGTGTGACACACACAGAAACATCTTGAACTGTTACCCACTGTGTGGCACACACAGAAACACCTTGAACTGTTGCAGACTGTGTGGCACACACAGAAACACCTTGAACTGTTGCAGACTGTGTGACACACAGAGAAACACCTTGAACTGTTACACACTGTGTGGCACACACAGAAACCACCATAAACTGCTGCAGACTGTGTGGCAAACTCAGAACCACTTTGAACAGTTAGAAACTGTGGTACACACAGGAACACCTTTAATGATTATAAACTGTATTGCACACACAGAAACACATTGAACTGTTATAGACTGTGTGGCTCACACAGAAACACGTTGAACTGTTACAGACTGTGTGTCACATACAGAAACACTTTGACCTGCTGCAGACTGTGTGACACACACAAAAACACCTTGAACTGTTACACACTGTGTGACACACACAGAAACACCTTGAAATGCTGCAGAAAGTGTGGCACACACAGAAACACCTTGAAATGCTGCAGAAAGTGTGGCACACACAAAAACACCTTGATCTGTTATAGACTGTGTGGCACAGAAACACCTTGAAATGTTCCACATGGTGTGGCACACACAGAAACACCTTGACCTGTTACACACTGTGTGGCACACACAGAAACACCTTGAACTGTTAGAGACTGTGTGGCACACACCGAAACACCTTGAACTGATGCAGACAGTGTGACACACACAGAAACACCTTGAACTGTTACACACTGCCTGGCACTCACAGAAATACCTTGAACTGTTAAAAACTGTGTGTCACACACACAAACACCTTGAACTGTTACAGACTGTGTGTCACACACAGAAACACCTTGAACACCTTGAACTGTTACAGACGGTGTGGCACACACAGAAACACCTTGAACTGTTACGCACTGTGTGTCACACAAAGAAACACCTTGAAACTGTGTGTCTCACACAGAAACCCCTTGAACTGTTAGGGAGTGTGTGGCACACACAGAAACAACCTCAACTGTTACAGACTGTGTGTCACATACAGAAACACCTTGAACTGTTACAGACTGTGTGGCACACACAGAAACACCATGAACTGTTAGAGACTGTGTGACACACATATAAACACCTTGAATTGTTACACACTGTGTGACACACACAGAAACACTTTGAACTGTTGCAGACTGTGGCACACACAGAAACACCTTGAAATGCTGCAGAAAGTGTGGCTCACTCACAGAAACACCTTGAAATGTTACAGACTGTGTGGCACACACAGAAACACCTTGAACTGTTACAGACTGTGTGTCACACACAGAAACATCTTGAACTGTTATACACTGTGTGGCTCACAGACAGAAACACCTTGAACTGTTACACACTGTGTGGCTCACTCACAGAAACACCTTCAACTGTTACACACTGTGTGTCACACACAGAAACACCATGAACTGTTAGAGACTGTGTGACACACATATAAACACCTTGAATTGTTACACACTGTGTGACACACACAGAAACACTTTGAACTGTTGCAGACTGTGGCACACACAGAAACACCTTGAAATGCTGCAGAAAGTGTGGCTCACTCACAGAAACACCTTGAAATGTTACAGACTGTGTGGCACACACAGAAACACCTTGAACTGTTACAGACTGTGTGTCACACACAGAAACACCTTGAACTGTTGCAGACAGTGTGGCACACACAGAAACACCTTGAACTGTTGCAGACTGTGTGGCACACACAGAAACACCTTGAACTGTTGCAGACTGTGTGGCACACACAGAAACACCTTGAACTGTTGCAGACAGTGTGGCACACACAGAAACACCTTGTACTGTTACACACTGTGTGTCACACACAGAAACACCTTGAACTGTTACAGACTGCGTGGCACACACAGAAACACCTTGTACTGTTACACACTGTGTGTCACACACAGAAACAACTTGAACTGTTACAGACTGTGTGGCACACACAGAAACACCTTGAACTGTTGCAGACAGTGTGGCACACACAGAAACACCTTGAACTGTTACACACTGTGTGGCACACACCGAAACACCTTGAAATGTTACACATGGTGTGGCAAACACAGAAACACCTTGAACTGTTACAGACTTTGTGGCACACACAGAAACACCTTGAACTGTTAGAGGCTGTGTGGCACACACAGAAACACCTTGAACTGTTGCAGATAGTGTGACACACACAGAAACACCTTGAACTGTTACAGACTGTGTGACACACACAGAAACACCTTGAACTGTTACACACTGTGTGGCACACACAGAAACACCTTGAACTGTTGCAGACTGTGTGGCACACACAGAAACACCTTGAACTGTTGCAGACAGTGTGGCACACACAGAAACACCTTGAACTGTTACAGACAGTGTGGCACACACAGAAACACCCTGAACTGTTACACACTGTGTGGCAGACACAGAAACACCTTGAACTGTTAGACACTGTGTGCCACACATAAAAACAACTTGATCTGTTACACACTGTGTGGCACACACAGAAACACCTTGAACTGTTACAAACAGTGTGGCACACACAGAAACACCTTGAACTGTTACACACTGTGTGGCACACACAGAAACACATTTAACTGTTACAGACGGTGTGGCACACACAGAAACACATTGAACTGTTACTGACTGTGTGTCACACACAGAAACACCTTGAACTGTTACAGACTGTGTGGCACACACAGAAACACCTTGAACTGTTAGAGACTGTGTGGCACACGCAGAAACAACATGATCTGTTACATACTGTGTGGCACATACAGCAACACCTTGAAATGTTACACATTGTGTGGCACACACAAAAACACCTTGAACTGTTACACACTGTGTGGCACATACAGAAACAACTTGAACTGTTACAGACTGTGTGGCACACACAGACACACATTCAACTGTTACAGACTGCATGGCACACACAGAAACACCTTGAAATGTTACACATGGTGTGGCAAACACAGAAACACCTTGAACTGTTAGAGACTGTGTGGCACACACAGAAACACCTTGAACTGTTGCAGACAGTGTGGCACACACAGAAACACCTTGAACTGTTGCAGACAGTGTGGCACACACAGAAACACCTTGAACTGTTACAGACTGCGTGGCACACACAGAAACACCTTGTACTGTTACACACTGTGTGTCACACACAGAAACAACTTGAACCGTTACAGACTGTGTGGCACACACAGAAACACCTTGAACTGTTGCAGACAGTGTGGCACACACAGAAACACCTTGAACTGTTACACACTGTGTGGCACACACAGAAACACCTTGGACTGTTACACACTGTGTGGCACACACCGAAACACCTTGAAATGTTACACATGGTGTGGCAAACACAGAAACACCTTGAACTGTTACAGACTTTGTGGCACACACAGAAACACCTTGAACTGTTAGAGACTGTGTGGCACACACAGAAACACCTTGAACTGTTGCAGACAGTGTGGCACACACAGAAACACCTTGAACTGTTACACACTGTGTGGCACACACCGAAACACCTTGAACTGTTACACACTGTGTGGCACACACAGAAACACCTTGAACTGTTAGACACTGTCTGGCACACATAAAAACAACTTCATCTGTTACAGACTGTGCGACACACACAGAAACACCTTGAAATGTTACACATTGTGTGGCACACACAGAAACACCTTCAACACCTTGAACAGTTAGAGACTGTGTGGCATACACAGAAACAACTTGATGTGTTACATACTGCGTTGCACACACAGAAACACCTTGAAATGTTACACATTGTGTGGCACACACATAAACACCTTGACCCGCTGCAGACTGTGTGACACACACAGAAAAACCTAGAACACCTTGAACAGTTACAGACTGTGTGGCACACATATAAACACCTTGAACTCTGCTCACTGTGTGGCACACATACAAACACCTTGAACTGTTACACACTGTATGGCTCACACAGAAACATCTTCAACCACTTCAGATTGTGTGACACACACAGAAACGCCTTGAAATGTTCCAAACTGTGTGGCAGACACAGAAACACCTTGAATTATTAGACACTGTGTGGCACACATAAAAACACCTTGATCTGTTACAGACTGTATCACACACATAAAAACACCTTGATCTGTTACATGCTGTGTGTCACACACAGGGACACCTTGAACTGCTGCAGACTGTAGGGCACACACAGAAACACATTTAACTGTTACAGACTGTGTGGCACACACATAAACACCTTGAACTGTTACAGACTGTGTGGCATACATATAAACACCTTGAACTGTTAAACCCTGTGTGACACACACAGAAACACCTTGAACTGTTGCAGACTGTGTGGCACACACATAAACACGGTGGGCGGCACGGTGGCACAGTAGTTAGCACTGCTGCCTCACAGCGCCAGAGACCCGGGTACAATTCCCGCCTCAGGCGACTGACTGTGTGGAGTTTGCACATTCTCCCCGTGTCTGCGTGGGTTTCCTCCGGGTGCTCCGGTGTCCTCCCACAGTCCAAAAATGTGCAGGTCCAGTGAATTGGCCATACTAAATTGCCAGTAGTGTTAGGTAAGGGGTAAATGTAGGGGTATGGGTGGGTTGCGATTCGGCGGGGCGGTGTGGACTTGTTGGGCCGAAGGGCCTGTTTCCAAACTGTAAGTAATCTAATCTAATCTAATCTAAACACCTTGAACCGCTGCAGACTCTGTGGCTCACACAGAAACACCGAGAATTATTACACACTGTGTGGCACACGCAGAAACACCTTGAACTGCTACAGACTCTGTGGCTCACACAGAAACACCGAGAACTATTACACACTGTGTGGCACACACGGAAACAACTTTACCTGTTACAGACTATGTGGCTCACACAGAAACACATTGAACTGTTATAGACTGTGTGGCTCACACAGAAAAACCTAGAACACCTTGAACTGTTACACACTGTGTGTCACATACAGAAACACCTTGAACACCTTGAACTGTTACAGACAGTGTGTCACACACAGAAACACCTTGAAATATAACAGACTGTGTGGCACACACAGAAACAACTTGAACTGTTACAGACAGTGTGGCAGACACAGAAACACCTTGAACTGTTAGACACTGGTCGGCACACATAAAAACAACTTCATCTGTTACAGAGTGTGCGACACACACACCTTGAAATGTTACACATTGTGTGGCACACACAGAAACACCTTGAAATGTTACACATTATGTGGCTCACACAGAAACACCTTAAACTGTTACAGACTGTGTGGCACACACAGAAACACCTTGACCCGCTGCAGACTGTGTAACACACAGAGAAACACCTTGAAGTTTTACAGACTGTGTGACACACACAGAAACACCTTGTACTGTTCCACACTGTGTGTCTCATACACAGAAACACCTTGAACAGTTACAGACTGTGTGACACACACAGAAACACCTTGAACAGTTACAGACTGTGTGACACACACAGAAACACCTTGAAGTTTTACAGACTGTGTGACACACACGGAAACACATTGAACTGTTACAGACTGTGTGACACACACAGAAACACCTTGAACTGTTACACACTGTGTGGCACACACAGAAACCACCATAAACTGCTGCAGACTGTGTGGCAAACTCAGAACTACTTTGAACAGTTAGAAACTGTGGTACACACAGGAACACCTTGAATGGTTACAGACTGTATTGCACACACAGAAACACATTGAACTGTTATAGACTGTGTGGCTCATACAGAAACACGTTGAACTGTTACAGACTGTGTGTCACATACAGAAACACTTTGACCTGCTGCAGACTGTGTGACACACATAGAAACACCTTGAACTGTTACAGACTGTGTGGCACATACAGAAACACCTTGAACACCTTGAACTGTTCCAGTGTGTCACACACAGAAACACCTTGAAATATAACAGACTGTGTGGCACACACAGAAACAACTTGAACTGTTACAGACAGTGTGGCAGACACAGAAACACCTTGAACTGTTAGACACTGGTCGGCACACATAAAAACAACTTCATCTGTTACAGAGTGTGCGACACACACACCTTGAAATGTTACACATTGTGTGGCACACACAGAAACACCTTGAAATGTTACACATTATGTGGCTCACACAGAAACACCTTAAACTGTTACAGACTGTGTGGCACACACAGAAACACCTTGACCCGCTGCAGACTGTGTAACACACAGAGAAACACTTTGAATTGTTCCACACTGTGTGGCTCACACACAGAAACACCTTGAACAGTTACAGACTGTGTGACACACACAGAAACACCTTGAACAGTTACAGACTGTGTGACACACACAGAAACACCTTGAACTGTTACACACTGTGTGACACACACGGAAACACATTGAACTGTTACAGACTGTGTGACACACACAGAAACACCTTGAAGTTTTACAGACTGTGTGACACACACAGAAACACATTGAACTGTTACAGACTGTGTGGCACACACAGAAACACCTTGAACTGTTGCAGACTGTGTGGCAGACACAGAAACACCTTGAACTGTTGCAGACTGTGTGACACACAGAGAAACACCTTGAACTGTTACACACTGTGTGGCACACACAGAAACCACCATAAACTGCTGCAGACTGTGTGGCAAACTCAGAACCACTTTGAACAGTTAGAAACTGTGGTACACACAGGAACACCTTTAATGATTATAAATTGTATTGCACACACAGAAACACATTGAACTGTTATAGACTGTGTGGCTCACACAGAAACACGTTGAACTGTTACAGACTGTGTGTCACATACAGAAACACTTTGACCTGCTGCAGACTGTGTGACACACACAGAAACACCTTGAACTGTTACAGACTGTGTGGCACACACAAAAACACCATGAACTGTTAGAGACTGTGTGACACACATATAAACACCTTGAACTGTTACACACTGTGTGACACACACAGAAACACCTTGAAATGCTGCAGAAAGTGTGGCACACACAGAAACACCTTGACCTGTTACACACTGTGTGGCACACACAGAAACACCTTGAACTGTTAGAGACTGTGTGGCACACACCGAAACACCTTGAACTGATGCAGACAGTGTGACACACACAGAAACACCTTGACCTGTTACACACTGTGTGGCACACACAGAAACACCTTGAACTGTTAGAGACTGTGTGGCACACACCGAAACACCTTGAACTGATGCAGACAGTGTGACACACACAGAAACACCTTGAACTGTTACACACTGCCTGGCACTCACAGAAATACCTTGAACTGTTAAAAACTGTGTGTCACACACACAAACACCTTGAACTGTTACAGACTGTGTGTCACACACAGAAACACCTTGAACACCTTGAACTGTTACAGACGGTGTGGCACACACAGAAACACCTTGAACTGTTACGCACTGTGTGTCACACAAAGAAACACCTTGAAACTGTGTGTCTCACACAGAAACCCCTTGAACTGTTAGGGAGTGTGTGGCACACACAGAAACAACCTCAACTGTTACAGACTGTGTGTCACACACAGAAACACCTTGAACTGTTACAGACTGTGTGGCACACACAGAAACACCATGAACTGTTAGAGACTGTGTGACACACATATAAACACCTTGAATTGTTACACACTGTGTGACACACACAGAAACACTTTGAACTGTTGCAGACTGTGGCACACACAGAAACACCTTGAAATGCAGCAGAAAGTGTGGCTCACTCACAGAAACACCTTGAAATGTTACAGACTGTGTGGCTCACTCACAGAAACACCTTCAACTGTTACACACTGTGTGTCACACACAGAAACACCTTGAACTGTTGCAGACTGTGGCACACACAGAAACACCTTGAACTGTTATACACTGTGTGGCTCACAGACAGAAACACCGTTGAACTGTTACAAACTGTGTGACACACGTATAAACACCTTGAACTGTTACACACTGTGTGGCTCACTCACAGAAACACCTTCAACTGTTACACACTGTGTGTCACACACAGAAACACCTTGAACTGTTGCAGACTGTGGCACACACAGAAACACCTTGAACTGTTATACACTGTGTGGCTCACAGACAGAAACACCGTTGAACTGTTACAAACTGTGTGACACACGTATAAACACCTTGAACTGTTACACACTGTGTGGCTCACTCACAGAAACACCTTCAACTGTTACACACTGTGTGTCACACACAGAAACACCTTGAACTGTTACACACTGTGTGACACACACAGAAACACCTTGAACTGTTGCAGACTGTGTGACACACACAGAAACACCTTGAACTGTTGCAGACAGTGTGGCACACACAGAAACACCTTGAACTGTTGCAAACAGTGTGGCACACACAGAAACACCTTGAACTGTTACACACTGTGTGGCACAAACACAAACACCTTGAACTGTTGCAGACTGTGTGTCACACACAGAAACACCTTGAACTGTTACAGACTGTGTGTCACACACAGAAACACCTTGAACACCTTGAACTGTTACAGACAGTGTGTCACACACAGAAACACCTGGAAATATTACAGACTGTGTGCACAAACAGAAATAACTTGAACTGTTGCACACTGTGTGGCACACACAGAAACACCTTCAACTGTTACACACTGTGTGTCACACACAGAAACACCTTGAACTGTTCGAGACTGTGTGGCACACACAGAAACACCTTGAACTGTTGCAGACAGTGTGGCACACACAGAAACACCTTGTACTGTTACACACTGTGTGTCACACACAGAAACAACTTGAACTGTTACAGACTGCGTGGCACACACAGAAACACCTTGTACTGTTACACACTGTGTGTCACACACAGAAACACCTTGAACTGTTACACACTGGGTGGCACACACAGAAACACCTTGAAATGTTACACACTGTGTGGCAAACACAGAAACACCTTGAACTGTTACACACTGTGTGGCACACACAGAAACACCTTGAACTGTTAGAGACTGCGTGGCACACACAGAAACACCTTGAACTGTTGCAGACTGTGTGGCACACACAGAAACACCTTGAACTGTTGCAGACAGTGTGGCACACACAGAAACACCTTGAACTGTTACACACAGTGTGGCACACACAGAAACACCTTGAACTGTTACACACTGTGAGGCACACACAGAAACACCTTGAACTGTTAGACACTGTCTGGCACACATAAAAACAACTTCATCTGTTACAGACTGTGCGACACACACAGAAACACCTTGAAATGTTACACATTGTGTGGCACACACATAAACACCTTGACCCGCTGCAGACTGTGTGACACACACAGAAAAACCTAGAACACCTTGAACAGTTACAGACTGTGTGGCACACATATAAACACCTTGAACTCTGCTCACTGTGTGGCACACATACAAACACCTTGAACTGTTACACACTGTATGGCTCACACAGAAACATCTTCAACCACTTCAGATTGTGTGACACACACAGAAATGCCTTGAAATGTTACAAACTGTGGCAGACACAGAAACACCTTGAATTATTAGACACTGTGTGGCACACATAAAAACACCTTGATCTGTTACAGACTGTATCGCACACACAGAAACACCTTGAACTGTTACATGCTGTGTGTCACACACAGGGACACCTTGAACTGCTGCAGACTGTAGGGCACACACAGAAACACATTTAACTGTTACAGACTGTGTGGCACACACAGAAACACATTGAACTGTTACTGACTGTGTGTCACACACATAAACACCTTGAACTGTAACAGACTGTGTGGCATACATATGAACACCTTGAACTGTTAAACACTGTGTGACACACACAGAAACACCTTGAACTGTTACACACTGTGTCGCACACACAGAAACACCTTGAACTGTTAAACACTGTGTGACACACACAGAAACACCTTGAACTGTTGCAGACTGTGTGGCACACACATAAACACGGTGGCACGGTGGCACAGTGGTTAGCACTGCTGCCTCACAGTGCCAGAGACCCAGGTTCAATTCCCGCCTCAGGCGACTGACTGTGTGGAGTTTGCACGTTCTCCCCGTGTCTGCGTGGGTTTCCTCCGGGTGCTCCGGTGTCCTCCCACAGTCCAAAAATGTGCAGGTCCGGTGAATTGGCCATGCTAAATTGCCCATAGTGTTAGGTAAGGGGTAAATGTAGGGGTATGGGTGGGTTGCGATTCGGCGGGGTGGTGTGGACTTGTTGGTCCGAAGGGCCTGTTTCCAAACTGTAAGTAATCTAATCTAATCTAATCTAAACACCTTGAACCGCTGCAGACTGTGGCACACGCAGAAACACCTTGAACTGCTACAGACTCTGTGGCTCACACAGAAACACCGAGAACTATTACACACTGTGTGGCACACACAGAAACAACTTTACCTGTTACGGACTATGTGGCACACACAGAAACACCTTGAACTGTTACACACTGTGTGACACACACAGAAAAACCTAGAACACCTTGAACTGTTACACACTGTGTGTCACACACAGAAACACCTTGAATGGTTACAGGCTGTGTGTCACACATATAAACACCCTGAACTGTCACACACTGTATGGTTCACACAGAAACATCTTGAACCGCTTCAGATTGTGTGACACACACAGAAACGCCTTGAACTGTTACAAACTGTGGCAGACACAGAAACACCTTGAATTATTAGACACTGTGTGGCACACATAAAAACACCTTGATCTGTTACAGACTGTATCACACACACAGAAACACCTTGAACTGTTAGAGACTGTGTGGCATACGCAGAAACAACACGATCTGTTACATACTGTGTGGCACATACAGCAACACCTTGAACTGTTTCACACTGTGTGTCACACACAGAAACACCTTGAATGGTTACAGGCTGTGTGTCACACATATAAACACCCTGAACTGTCACACACTGTATGGTTCACACAGAAACATCTTGAACCGCTTCAGATTGTGTGACACACACAGAAACGCCTTGAACTGTTACAAACTGTGGCAGACACAGAAACACCTTGAATTATTAGACACTGTGTGGCACACATAAAAACACCTTGATCTGTTACAGACTGTATCACACACACAGAAACACCTTGAACTGTTACATGCTGTGTGTCACACACAGGGACACCTTGAACTGCTGCAGACTGTAGGGCACACACAGAAACACATTTAACTGTTACAGACTGTGTGTCACACACATAAACACCTTGAACTGTTACAGACTGTGTGGCATACATATAAACACCTTGAACTGTTAAACACTGTGTGACACACACAGAAACTCCTTGAACTGTTGCAGACTGTGTGTCACACACATAAACACGGTGGCACAGTGGTTAGCACTGCTGCCTCACAGTGCCAGAGACCCGGGTTCAATTCCCACCTCTGGCGACTGACTGTGTGGAGTTTGCACATTCTCCCCGTGTCTGCGTGGGTTTCCTCCGGGTGCTCCGGTGTCCTCCCACAGTCCAAAAGTGTGCAGGTCCAGTGAATTGGCCATGCTAAATTGCCCGTAGTGTTAGGTAAGGGGTAAATGTAGGGGTATGGGTGGGTTGCGATTCGGCGGGGCAGTGTGGACTTGTTGGGCCGAAGGGCCTGTTTCCACACTGTAAGTAATCTAATCTAATCTAATCTAAACACCTTGAACCGCTGCAGAGTGTGTGGCACACACAGAAACACCTTGAACTGCTACACATTATGTGGCTCACACAGAAACACCTTAAACTGTTACAGACTGTATCACACACACAGAAACACCTTGAACTGTTGCAGACAATGTGGCACACACAGAAACACCTTGAACTGTTGCAGACAGTGTGGCACACACAGAAACACCTTGAACTGTTACCCACTGTGTGGCACACACAGAAACACCTTGAACTGTTGCAGACTGTGTGACACACAGAGAAACACCTTGAACTGTTACACACTGTGTGGCACACACAGAAACCACCATAAACTGCTGCAGACTGTGTGGCAAACTCAGAACCACTTTGAACAGTTAGAGACTGTGTGGTACACACAGGAACACCTTTAAAGATTACAGACTGTATTGCACACACAGAAACACATTGAACTGTTATAGACTGTGTGGCTCACACAGAATCACCTTGAATGGTTACAGACTGTATTGCACACACAGAAACACATTGAACTGTTATAGACTGTGTGGCTCACACAGAAACACGTTGAACTGTTACAGACTGTGTGTCACATACAGAAACACCTTGACCTGCTGCAGACTGTGTGACACACATATAAACACCTTGAAATGCTGCAGAAAGTGTGGCACACACAGAAACACCTTGAAATGCTGCAGAAAGTGTGGCGCACACAAAAATAACTTGATCTGTTACAGACTGTGTGGCACATAAACACCTTGAAATGTTCCACATGGTGTGGCACACACAGAAACACCTTGACCTGTTACACACTGTCTGGCACTCACAGAAATACCTTGAACTGTTAAAAACTGTGTGGCACACACAGAAACACCTTGAACACCTTAAACACCTTGAACTGTTACAGACAGTGTGTCACACACAGAAACACCTTGAAATATTACAGACTGTGTGGCACACACAGAAATAACTTGAACTGTTACACACTGTGTGGTACACACAGAAACACCTTGAACTGTTACGCACTGTGTGGCACACAAAGAAACACCTTGAAACTGTGTGTCTCACACAGAAACCCCTTGAACTGTTAGGGACTGTGTGGCACACACAGAAACAACCTCAACTGTTACAGACTGTGTGTCACATACAGAAACACATTGAACTGTTACAGACTGTGTGGCACACACAGAAACACCATGAACTGTTAGAGACTGTGTGACACACACAGAAACACCTTAAACTGTTACACACTGTGTGGCTCACTCACAGAAACACCTTGAACTGTTGCAGACTGTGTGACACACACAGAAACACCTTCAACTGTTACACACTGTGTGACACACACAGAAACACCTTGAACTGTTACACACTGTGTGGCTCACAGACAGAAACACCGTTGAACTGTTGCAGACTGTGTGACACACACAGAAACACTTGAACTGTTACAGACAGTGAGACACACACAGAAACACCTTGAACTGTTGCAGACTGTGTGACACACACAGAAACACCTTGAACTTTTACAAACTGTGTGAAACACATATAAACACCTTGAACAGTTTCGGACTGTGTGACACACACAGAAACACCTTGAACTGTTACACACAGTGTGGCACACACAGAAACACCTTGAACTGTTACACACTGTGTGACACACACAGAAACACCTTGAAATGTTGCAGACTGTGTGACACACACACAAACCCATTCAACTGTTACACACTCTGTGGCACACATAAAAACACCTTGATCTGTTACAGACTGTATCACACACACAGAAACACCATGAATTGTTACATGCTGTGTGTCACACACAGGGACACCTTGAACTGCTGCAGACTGTAGGCCACACACAGAAACACATTTAACTGTTACAGACAGTGTGGCACACACAGAAACACATTGAACTGTTACTGACTGTGTGTCACACACATAAACACCTTGAACTGTTACAGACTGTGTGGCATACATATAAACACCTTGAACTGTTACACACTGAGTGGCACACACAGAAACACCTTGAACTGTTGCAGACTGTGTGGCACACACATAAACATGGTGGCACGGTGGCACAGTGGTTAGCACTGCTGCCTCACAGCGCCAGAGACCCGGGTTCAATTCCCGCCTCAGGCGACTGACTGTTTGGAGTTTGCACATTCTCCCCGTGTCTGCGTGGGTTTCCTCCGGGTGCTCCGGTTTACTCCCACAGTCCAAAAATGTGCAGGTCCGGTGAATTGGCCATGCTAAATTGCCCGTAGAGTTAGGTAAGGGGTAAATGTAGGGGTATGGGTGGGTTGCGATTCGGCGGGGTGGTGTGGACGTGTTGGGCCGAAGGGCGTGTTTCCACACTGTAAGTAATCTAATCTAATCTAATCTAAACACCTTGAACTGCTGCAGACTGTGTGGCTCACACAGAAACACCGAGAACTATTACACACTGTGTGGCACACACAGAAAAACCTAGAACACCTTGAACTGTTACAGACTGTGTGTCACACACAGAACCACCTTGAACTGTAAGAGACTGTGTGGCACACGCAGAAACAACATGATCTGTTACATACTGTGTGGCACATACAGCAACACCTTGAACTGTTACACACTGTGTGTCACACACAGAAACACCTTGAACTGTTAGAGACTGTGTGGCACACGCAGAAACAACATGATCTGTTACATACTGTGTGGCACATACAGCAACACCTTGAACTGTTACACACTGTGTGTCACACACAGAAACACCTTGAACTGGTCCACACACTGTATGGCTCACACAGAAACATCTTGAACCGCTTCAGATTGTGTGACACACACAGAAACGCCTTGAACTGTTACAAACTGTTGCAGACACAGAAACACCTTGAATTATTAGACACTGTGTGGCACACATAAAAACACCTTGATCTGTTACAGACTGTATCACACACACAGAAACACCTTGAACTGTTGCAGACAGTGTGGCACACACAGAAACACCTTGAACTGTTATACACAGTGTGGCACACACAGAAACACCTTGAACTGTTAGACACTGTCTGGCACACATGTAAACAACTTCACCTGTTTCAGACTGTATCACACACACAGAAACACCTTGAACTGTTACATGCTGTGTGTCACACACAGGGACACCTTGAACTGCTGCAGACTGTAGGGCACACACAGAAACACATTTAACTGTTACAGACTGTGTGGCACACACAGAAACACATTGAACTGTTACAGACTGTGTGGCATACATATAAACACCTTGAACTGTTACAGACTGTGTGGCATACATATAAACACCTTGAACTGTTACAGACTGTGTGGCATACATATAAACACCTTGAACTGTTACAGACTGTGTGGCATACATATAAACACCTTGAACTGTTACACACTGTGTGACACACACAGAAACTCCTTGAACTGTTGCAGACTGTGTGGCACACACATAAACATGGTGGCACGGTGGCACAGTGGTTAGCACTGCTGCCTCACAGCGCCAGAGACCCGGGTTCAATTCCCGCCTCAGGCGACTGACTGTGTGGAGTTTGCACATTCTCCCCGTGTCTGCGTGGGTTTCCTCCGGGTGCTCCGGTTTCCTCCCACAGTCCAAAGATGTGCAGGTTCAGGTGAATTGGCCATGCTAAATTGCCCGTAGTGTTAGGTAAGGGGTAAATGTAGGGGTATGGGTGGGTTTCGCTTCGGCGGGTCGGTGTGGACTTGTTGGGCAGAAGGGCCTGTTTCCACACTGTAAGTAATCTAATCTAATCTAATCTAAACACCTTGAACCGCTGCAGACTGTGTGGCACATGCAGAAACACCTTGAACTGTTACACACTGTGTGACACACACAGAAAAACTTAGAACACCTTGAACTGTTACACACTGTGTGTCACACACAGAAACACCTTGAATGGTTACAGGCTGTGTGGCACACATATAAACACCTTGAACGGCTGCTCACTGTGGCACACATATAAACACCTTGAACTGTTACACACTGTATGGCTCACACAGAACAATCTTGAACCGCTTCAGATTGTGTGACACACACAGAAACGCCTTGAACTGTTACAAACTGTGGCAGACACAGAAACACCTTGAATTATTAGACACTGTGTGGCACACATAAAAACACCTTGATCTGTTACAGACTGTATCACACACACCGAAACACCTTGAACTGTTGCAGACTGTGTGGCACACACAGAAACACATTGAACTGTTACTGACTGTGTGTCACACACATAAACACCTTGAACTGTTACAAACTGTGGCAGACACAGAAACACCTTGAATTATTAGACACTGTGTGGCACACATAAAAACACCTTGATCTGTTACAGACTGTATCACACACACAGAAACACCTTGAACTGTTACATGCTGTGTGTCACACACAGGGACACCTTGAACTGCTGCAGACTGTAGGGCACACACAGAAACACATTTAGCTGTTACAGACGGTGTGGCACACACAGAAACACATTGAACTGTTACTGACTGTGTGTCACACACAGAAACACCTTGAACTGTTGCAGACTGTGTGGCACACATATAAACACGGTGGCACGGTGGCACAGTGGTTAGCACTACTGCCTCACAGTGCAAGAGACCCGGGTTCAATTCCCGCCTCAGGCGACTGACTGTGTGGAGTTTGCACATTCTCCCCGTGTCTGCGTGGGTTTCCTCCGGGTGCTCCGGTTTCCTCCCACAGTCACAAAGATGTGCAGGGTCAGGTGAATTGGCCACGCTAAATTGCCTGTAGTGTTAGGTAAGGGGTAAATGTAGGGGTATGGGTGGGTTGCGATTCGGCGGGGCGGTGTGGACTGGTTGGGCCGAAGGGCCTGTTTCCAAACTGTAAGTAATCTAATCTAATCTAATCTAAACACCTTGAACTGCTGCAGACAGTGTGGCACACGCAGAAACACCTTGAACTGTTATAGACTGTGTGGCTCACACAGAAACACCTTGAACTGTTGCAGACTGTGTGACACACACAGAAACACTTGAACTGTTACAGGCAGTGAGACACACACAGAAACACCTTGAACTGTTACAGGCAGTGAGACACACACAGAAACACCTTGAACTGTTGCAGAGTGTGTGGCTCACACAGAAACACATTGAACTGTTACAGACTGTGTGTCACATACAGAAACACCTTGAACACCTTGAACTGTTACAGACAGTGTGTCACACACAGAAACACCTTGAAATATAACAGACTGTGTGGCACACACAGAAACAACTTGAACAGTTACATACAGTGTGGCAGACACAGAAACGCCTTGAACTGTTCGACACTGTTCGGCACACATAAAAACAACTTCATCTGTTACAGAGTGTGCGACACACATACCTTGAAATGTTACACATTGTGTGGCACACACAGAAACACCTTGAAATGTTACACATTATGTGGCTCACACAGAAACACCTTAAACTGTTACAGACTGTGTGGCACACACAGAAACACCTTGACCCGCTGCAGACTGTGTAACACACAGAGAAACACTTTGAATTGTTACACACAGTATGGCTCACACACAGAAACACCTTGAACAGTTACAGACTGTGTGACACACACAGAAACACCTTGAAGTTTTACAGACTGTGTGACACACACAGAAACACATTGAACTGTTACAGACTGTGCGACGCACACAGAAACAACCTGAACTGTTACACACTGTGTGGCATACACAGAAACACCTTGAACTGTTGCAGACTGTGTGGCGCGCACAGAAACACCTTGAACTGTTGCAGACTGTGTGACACACAGAGAAACACCTTGAACTGTTACACACTGTGTGGCACACACAGAAACCACCATAAACTGCTGCAGACTGTGTGGCAAACTCAGAACCACTTTGAACAGTTAGAGACTGTGTGGTACACACAGGAACACCTTTAATGATTACAGATTGTATTGCACACACAGAAACACATTGAACTGTTATAGACTGTGTGACACACACAGAAACACCTTGAACTGTTGCAGACTGTGTGGCGCGCACAGAAACACCTTGAACTGTTGCAGACTGTGTGACACACAGAGAAACACCTTGAACTGTTACACACTGTGTGGCACACACAGAAACCACCATAAACTGCTGCAGACTGTGTGGCAAACTCAGAACCACTTTGAACAGTTAGAGACTGTGTGGTACACACAGGAACACCTTTAATGATTACAGATTGTATTGCACACACAGAAACACATTGAACTGTTATAGACTGTGTGACACACACAGAAACACCTTGAACTGTTACAGACTGTGTGGCACACACAAAAACACCATGAATTTTAGAGACTGTGTGACACACATATAAACACCTTGAACTGTTACACACTGTGTGACACACACAGAAACACCTTGAAATGCTGCAGAAAGTGTAGCACACACAGAAACACCTTGAAATGCTGCAGAAAGTGTGGCACACACAAAAACACCTCGATCTGTTACAGACTGTGTGGCACAGAAACACCTTGAAATGTTCCACATGGTGTGGCACACACAGAAACACCTTGACCTGTTACACACTGTGTGGCACACACAGAAACAACATGATCTGTTACATACTGTGTGGCACATACAGCAACACCTTGAACTGTTACACACTGTGTGTCACACACATAAACACCTTGAACTGTTAGAGACTGTGTGGCACACGCAGAAACAACATGATCTGTTACATACTGTGTGGCACATACAGCAACACCTCGAACTGTTACACACTGTGTGACACACACAGAAACACCTTGAATGGTTACAGGCTGTGTGGCACACATATAAACACCTTGAACTGCTGCTCACTGTGGCACACATATAAACACCTTGAACTGTTACACACTGTATGGCTCACACAGAACAATCTTGAACCGCTTCAGATTGTGTGACACACACAGAAACGCCTTGAACTGTTACAAACTGTGGCAGACACAGAAACACCTTGAATTATTAGACACTGTGTGGCACACATAAAAACACCTTGATCTGTTACAGACTGTATCACACACACAGAAATACCTTGAACTGTTGCAGACAGTGTGGCACACACCGAAACACCTTGAACTGTTGCAGACTGTGTGGCACACACAGAAACACATTGAACTGTTACTGACTGTGTGTCACACACATAAACACCTTGAACTGTTACAAACTGTGGCAGACACAGAAACACCTTGAATTATTAGACACTGTGTGGCACACATAAAAACACCTTGATCTGTTACAGACTGTATCACACACACAGAAACACCTTGAACTGTTACATGCTGTGTGTCACACACAGGGACACCTTGAACTGCTGCAGACTGTAGGGCACACACAGAAACACATTTAGCTGTTACAGACGGTGTGGCACACACAGAAACACATTGAACTGTTACTGTGTGTCACACACAGAAACACCTTGAACTGTTGCAGACTGTGTGGCACACATATAAACACGGTGGCACGGTGGCACAGTGGTTAGCACTACTGCCTCACAGTGCAAGAGACCCGGGTTCAATTCCCGCCTCAGGCGACTGACTGTGTGGAGTTTGCACATTCTCCCCGTGTCTGCGTGGGTTTCCTCCGGGTGCTCCGGTTTCCTCCCACAGTCACAAAGATGTGCAGGGTCAGGTGAATTGGCCACGCTAAATTGCCTGTAGTGTTAGGTAAGGGGTAAATGTAGGGGTATGGGTGGGTTGCGATTCGGCGGGGCGGTGTGGACTGGTTGGGCCGAAGGGCCTGTTTCCAAACTGTAAGTAATCTAATCTAATCTAATCTAAACACCTTGAACTGCTGCAGACAGTGTGGCACACGCAGAAACACCTTGAACTGTTATAGACTGTGTGGCTCACACAGAAACACCTTGAACTGTTGCAGACTGTGTGACACACACAGAAACACTTGAACTGTTACAGGCAGTGAGACACACACAGAAACACCTTGAACTGTTGCAGAGTGTGTGGCTCACACAGAAACACATTGAACTGTTACAGACTGTGTGTCACATACAGAAACACCTTGAACACCTTGAACTGTTACAGACAGTGTGTCACACACAGAAACACCTTGAAATATAACAGACTGTGTGGCACACACAGAAACAACTTGAACAGTTACATACAGTGTGGCAGACACAGAAACGCCTTGAACTGTTCGACACTGTTCGGCACACATAAAAACAACTTCATCTGTTACAGAGTGTGCGACACACATACCTTGAAATGTTACACATTGTGTGGCACACACAGAAACACCTTGAAATGTTACACATTATGTGGCTCACACAGAAACACCTTAAACTGTTACAGACTGTGTGGCACACACAGAAACACCTTGACCCGCTGCAGACTGTGTAACACACAGAGAAACACTTTGAATTGTTACACACAGTATGGCTCACACACAGAAACACCTTGAACAGTTACAGACTGTGTGACACACACAGAAACACCTTGAAGTTTTACAGACTGTGTGACACACACGGAAACACATTGAACTGTTACAGACTGTGCGACGCACACAGAAACAACCTGAACTGTTACACACTGTGTGGCATACACAGAAACACCTTGAACTGTTGCAGACTGTGTGACACACAGAGAAACACCTTGAACTGTTACACACTGTGTGGCATACACAGAAACACCTTGAACTGTTGCAGACTGTGTGACACACAGAGAAACACCTTGAACTGTTACACACTGTGTGGCACACACAGAAACCACCATAAACTGCTGCAGACTGTGTGGCAAACTCAGAACCACTTTGAACAGTTAGAGACTGTGTGGTACACACAGGAACACCTTTAATGATTACAGATTGTATTGCACACACAGAAACACATTGAACTGTTATAGACTGTGTGACACACACAGAAACACCTTGAACTGTTGCAGACTGTGTGGCGCGCACAGAAACACCTTGAACTGTTGCAGACTGTGTGACACACAGAGAAACACCTTGAACTGTTACACACTGTGTGGCACACACAGAAACCACCATAAACTGCTGCAGACTGTGTGGCAAACTCAGAACCACTTTGAACAGTTAGAGACTGTGTGGTACACACAGGAACACCTTTAATGATTACAGATTGTATTGCACACACAGAAACACATTGAACTGTTATAGACTGTGTGACACACACAGAAACACCTTGAACTGTTACAGACTGTGTGGCACACACAAAAACACCATGAATTTTAGAGACTGTGTGACACACATATAAACACCTTGAACTGTTACACACTGTGTGACACACACAGAAACACCTTGAAATGCTGCAGAAAGTGTAGCACACACAGAAACACCTTGAAATGCTGCAGAAAGTGTGGCACACACAAAAACACCTCGATCTGTTACAGACTGTGTGGCACAGAAACACCTTGAAATGTTCCACATGGTGTGGCACACACAGAAACACCTTGACCTGTTACACACTGTGTGGCACACACAGAAACACCTTGAACTGATTCAGACAGTGTGACACACACAGAAATACCTTGAACTGTTACACACTGTGTGGCACACACAGAACCACATTGAACTATTACACATTGTGTGGCACTCACAAAAACACCTTGAACTGTTAAAAACTGTGTGGCACACACAGAAACACCTTGAACTGTTACACACTGTCTGGCACTCACAGAAATACCTTGAACTGTTACAGACTGTGTGTCACACACAGAAACACCTTGAACACCTTGAACAGTTACAGACAGTGTGTCACACACAGAAACACCTTGAAATATTACAGACTGTGTGGCACAAACAGAAATAACTTGAACTGTTACGCACTGTGTGGCACACAAAGAAACACCTTGAAACTGTGTGTCTCACACAGAAACCCCTTGAACTGTTAGGGACTGTGTGGCACACACAGAAACAACCTCAGCTGTTACAGACTGTGTGTCACATACAGAAACACCTTGAACTGTTACAGACTGTGTGGCACACACAGAAACACCATGAACTGTTAGAGACTGTGTGACACACATATAAACACCTTGAATTGTTACACACTGTGTGACACACACAGAAACACTTTGAACTTTTGCAGACTGTGGCACACACAGAAACACCTTGAAATGCTGCAGAAAGTGTGGCTCACTCACAGAAACACCTTGAAATGTTACAGACTGTGTGGCACACACAGAAACACATTGAACTCTTACAGACTGTGTGTCACACACTGAAACACCATGAACTGTTAGAGACTGTGTGACACACATATAAACACCTTGAATTGTTACACACTGTGTGACACACACAGAAACACTTTGAACTGTTGCAGACTGTGGCACACACAGAAACACCTTAAAATGCTGCAGAAAGTGTGGCTCACTCACAGAATCACCTAGAACTGTTACAGACTGTGTGGCACACACAGAAACACCTTGAACTGTTACAGACTGTGTGTCACACACAGAAACATCTTGAACTGTTACACACTGTGTGGCTCACAGACAGAAACACTTTCAACTGTTACACACTGTGTGTCACACACAGAAACACCTTGAACTGTTCCACACTGTGTGACACACACAGACACACCTTGATCTGTTGCAGACTGTGTGACATACACAGAAACACCTTGAACTGTTGCAGACAGTGTGGCACACACAGAAACACCTTGAACTGTTGCAGACAGTGTGGCACACACAGAAACACCTTGAACTGTTACACACTGTGTGGCACACACAGAAACACTTTGAACTGTTGCAGACTGTGTGGCACACACAGAAACAGCTTGAACTGTTGCAGACAGTGTGGCACACACAGAAACACCTTGAACTGTTACACACAGTGTGGCACACACAGAAACACCTTGAACTGTTTCGGACTGTGTGACACACACAAATACCTTCAACTGTTACACACTGTGTGACACACACAGAAACACCTTGAACTGTTGCAGACAGTGTGGCACACACAGAAACACCTTGAACTGTTACACACTGTGTGACACACACAGAAACACCTTGAAATGTTGCAGACTGTGTGACACACACACAAACCCCTTCAACTGTTACACACTCTGTGGCACACATAAAAACACCTTGAACTGTTTCGGACTGTGTGACACACACAGAAACACGTTGAAATGTTGCAGATTGTGTGGCACACTCAGAAACACCGTGACCCGCTGCAGATGGTGTGGCGCACACAGAAACACCTTGAACTGTTACACACTGTGTGACACACACAGAAACACCTTGAACTGTTACACACTGTGTGACACACACAGAAACACCTTGAAATGTTACAGACAGTGTGGCACACACAGAAACATCTTGAACTGTTTCGGACTGTGTGACAGACACAGAAACACCTTGAACTGTTACACACAGTGTGGCACACACAGAAACACCTTGAACTGTTACACACTGTGTGACACACACAGAAACACCTTGAACTGTTACACACTGTATGACACACATACAGAAACACCTTGACCTACTGCAGACTGTGTGACACACACAGAAACACCTTGAACTGTTGCAGACTGTGTGACACACACAGAAAAACCTTGAACTGTTGAAGACTGTGTGACACACACAGAAACACCTTCAAATGTTACACACTGTGTGGCCCACATAAAAACACCTTGATCTGTTTCAGACTGTGTGACACACACAGAAACACCTTGAAATGTTGCAGACTGTGTGGCACACACAGAAACATCTTGACCCGCTGCAGATGGTGTGGCGCACACAGAAATGCCTTGAACTGACACACACTGTGGGGAACACATAGAAACACCTTCAACTGTTACAGACTGTGTGTCACACACAGAAACACCTTGAAATGTTACAGACTCTGTGGCACATACACAAACACCTTGACCAGCTGCAGATGGTGTGGCACACACAGAAACACCTTGAACACATTGAACTGTTACAGACTGTGTGTCACACACAGAAACGCCTTGAAATGTTACAGACAGTGTGGCACACACAGAAATACCTTGAACACCTTGAACTGTTACAGACGGTGTGTCACACACAGAAACACCTTGAAATGTTACAGACAGTGTGGCACACACAGAAACACCTTGAACTGTTCCACATGGTGTGGCACACACAGAAACAACTTGACCTGCTACACACTGTGTGGCACACACAGAAACACCTTAAAATGTTACAGACAGTGTGGCACACACAGAAACAACTTGACCTGTTTCAGACTGTGTGGCACACACAGAAACACCTTGAAATGCTGCAGACAGTGTGTCACACACAGAAACACCTTAAACTGTTACAGACTGTGTCTCACACACAGAAACACCTTGAAATGTTACAGACTGTGTGTCACACACAGAAACACCTTGAAATGTTACACATTGTGTGGCACACACAAAAACACCTTGAATTCTTAGAGACTGTGTGACACACACAGAAACAGCTTCAACTGTTACACACTCTGTGGCACACATAAAAACACCTTGATCTGTTTCGGACTGTGTGACACACACAGAAACACCTTGAAATGTTGCAGACTGTGTGACACACACAGAAACACCTTGAACACCTTGAACTGTTACAAACTGTGTGTCACACACAGAAACACCTTGAAATGTTACAGAATGTGTGGCACATACAGAAACACCCTGTGAAGCTGCAGATGGTGTGGCACACACAGAAACACCTTGAACTGTTACACACTGTGTGACCCCCACAGAAACACCTTGAACTGTTGCAGACTGTGTGACACACACAGAAAAACCTTGAACAGTTACAAACTGTGTGACACACATATAAATACCTTGAACTGTTTCGGACTGTGTGACACACACAAAAACACCTTGAAATGCTACAGACAGTGTAGCACACACAGAAACACCTTGACCCGCTGCAGATGGTGTGGCGCACACAGGAACGCCTTGAACTGATACACACTGTGGGGAACACATAGAAACACCTTCAACTGTTACAGACTGTGTGGCACACACAGAAACACCTTGAACTGTTTCAGGCTGTGTGACACACACAGAAACACCTTGAACTGTTTCAGACTGTGTGGCAAACACAGGAACACCTTGAACTGGAACAGACTGTGTGACACACACAGAAACACCTTGAACTGTTACAGACTTTGTGTCATACACAGGAACACCTTGAACTGTTGCAGACTGTGTGACACACACACAAACAACTTGAACTGTTACACACTGTGTGACACACACAGAAACACCTTCAACTGTTACACACTGTGTGGCTCAAGCACAGAAACACCTTGAACTGTTACACACTGTGTGACACACACAGAAACACCTTCAACTGTTACACATTGTGTGGCTCACGCACAGAAACACCTTGAACTTATACAGACTGTGTGACACAACAGAAACATCTTGAACTGTTACACACTGTATGGCTCACACGGGTACACCTTGAACTGTTATACACTGTGTGGCACACACAGAAACACCTTGAACTGTTAGAGACTGTGTGGCACACTCAGAACCATTTTGAACTGTTACAGATTGTGTGGCACACTCAGAACCACTTTGAAATGTTACAGACTGTGTGGCACACACAGAAACAACTTCAACTGTTACACACTGTGTGTCATACACAGAAACACCTTGTACTGTTACAGACTGTGTATATCACATAGGAACGCGTTGAATTCTTTCAGACTGTGTGGCACACACAGAAACACCTTGAAATGCTGCAGATTGTGTGGCACACACAGAAACACCTTGAACTGTTACACACTGTGTGACACACACAGAAACACCTTGAACTGTTACACACTGTATGACACACATACAGAAACACCTTGACCTACTGCAGACTGTGTGACACACACAGAAACACCTTGAACTGTTGCAGACTGTGTGACACACACAGAAAAACCTTGAACTGTTGAAGACTGTGTGACACACACAGAAACACCTTCAAATGTTACACACTGTGTGGCCCACATAAAAACACCTTGATCTGTTTCAGACTGTGTGACACACACAGAAACACCTTGAAATGTTGCAGACTGTGTGGCACACACAGAAACATCTTGACCCGCTGCAGATGGTGTGGCGCACACAGAAATGCCTTGAACTGACACACACTGTGGGGAACACATAGAAACACCTTCAACTGTTACAGACTGTGTGTCACACACAGAAACACCTTGAAATGTTACAGACTCTGTGGCACATACACAAACACCTTGACCAGCTGCAGATGGTGTGGCACACACAGAAACACCTTGAACACATTGAACTGTTACAGACTGTGTGTCACACACAGAAACGCCTTGAAATGTTACAGACAGTGTGGCACACACAGAAATACCTTGAACACCTTGAACTGTTACAGACGGTGTGTCACACACAGAAACACCTTGAAATGTTACAGACAGTGTGGCACACACAGAAACACCTTGAACTGTTCCACATGGTGTGGCACACACAGAAACAACTTGACCTGCTACACACTGTGTGGCACACACAGAAACACCTTAAAATGTTACAGACAGTGTGGCACACACAGAAACAACTTGACCTGTTTCAGACTGTGTGGCACACACAGAAACACCTTGAAATGCTGCAGACAGTGTGGCACACACAGAAACACCTTGAACTGTTACAGACTGTGTCTCACACACAGAAACACCTTGAAATGTTACAGACTGTGTGTCACACACAGAAACACCTTGAAATGTTACACATTGTGTGGCACACACAAAAACACCTTGAATTCTTAGAGACTGTGTGACACACACAGAAACAGCTTCAACTGTTACACACTCTGTGGCACACATAAAAACACCTTGATCTGTTTCGGACTGTGTGACACACACAGAAACACCTTGAAATGTTGCAGACTGTGTGGTACGCACAGAAACATCTTGAAATGATGCAGACTGTGTGACACACACAGAAACACCTTGAACACCTTGAACTGTTACAAACTGTGTGTCACACACAGAAACACCTTGAAATGTTACAGAATGTGTGGCACATACAGAAACACCCTGTGAAGCTGCAGATGGTGTGGCACACACAGAAACATCTTGAACATCTTGAACTGTTACAGACAGTGTGGCACACACAGAAACACCTTGAACTGTTACACACTGTGTGACCCCCACAGAAACACCTTGAACTGTTGCAGACTGTGTGACACACACAGAAAAACCTTGAACAGTTACAAACTGTGTGACACACATATAAATACCTTGAACTGTTTCGGACTGTGTGACACACACAAAAACACCTTGAAATGCTACAGACAGTGTAGCACACACAGAAACACCTTGACCCGCTGCAGATGGTGTGGCGCACACAGGAACGCCTTGAACTGATACACACTGTGGGGAACACATAGAAACACCTTCAACTGTTACAGACTGTGTGACACACACAGAAACACCTTGAACTGTTTCAGACTGTGTGGCAAACACAGGAACACCTTGAACTGGAACAGACTGTGTGACACACACAGAAACACCTTGAACTGTTACAGACTTTGTGTCATACACAGGAACACCTTGAACTGTTGCAGACTGTGTGACACACACACAAACAACTTGAACTGTTACACACTGTGTGACACACACAGAAACACCTTCAACTGTTACACACTGTGTGGCTCAAGCACAGAAACACCTTGAACTGTTACACACTGTGTGACACACACAGAAACACCTTCAACTGTTACACATTGTGTGGCTCACGCACAGAAACACCTTGAACTTATACAGACTGTGTGACACAACAGAAACATCTTGAACTGTTACACACTGTATGGCTCACACGGGTACACCTTGAACTGTTATACACTGTGTGGCACACACAGAAACACCTTGAACTGTTAGAGACTGTGTGGCACACTCAGAACCATTTTGAACTGTTACAGACTGTGTGGCACACTCAGAACCACTTTGAAATGTTACAGACTGTGTGGCACACACAGAAACAACTTCAACTGTTACACACTGTGTGTCATACACAGAAACACCTTGTACTGTTACAGACTGTGTATATCACATAGGAACGCGTTGAATTCTTTCAGACTGTGTGGCACACACAGAAACACCTTGAAATGCTGCAGATTGTGTGGCACACTCAGAACCCCTTTGAACCTTTACAGACTGTTTGGCACACACAGAAACACCTTGAACTGTTACAGACTGTGTGACACACACAGAAACATCTTGAACTGTTACAAACTGTGTGGCACACTCAGAACCACTTTGAAATGTTACAGACTGTGTGGCACACACAGAAACAACTTCAACTGTTACACACTGTGTGTCATACACAGGAACGCCTTGAACTGTTACACACTGTGGGGAACACACAGAAACATGTTGAATTGTTGCACACTGTGTGGCACACATGCAAACACGTTGAACTCTTGAAGACTGTGTGACACACACAGAAAAAGCTTGAACTGTTACACACTGTGTGGCTCACACACAGAAACACCTTGATCTGTTGCATACTTTGTGGCACACACAGAAACACCTAGAACTATTACACACTGTGTGGCTCACACGCAGAAACACCTTCAACTGTTACCGACTGTGTGGCTCACACACAGAAACACCTTCAACTGTTACACACTGTGTGGCTCACTCACAGAAACACCTTCAACTGTTACACACTGTGTGACACACACAGAAACACTTTGAACAGTTACAGACTGTGTGGCACACATAAAAACACCTTGAAATGTTGCAGACTGTGTGACACACACAGAAACACCTTCAACTGTTACACACTGTGTGGCACACATAAAAACACCTTGATCTGTTGCAGACTGTGTGACAAACAGAGGAACACCTTGAAAAGATGCAGACTGTGTGGCACACACAGAAACATCTTGACCCGCTGCAGATGGTGTGGCACACACAGAAACGCCTAGAAATGATACACACTGTGGGGAACACAGAGAAACACCTTCAACTGTTACAGACAGTGTGGCACACACAGAAACACCTTGAAATGTTACACATGGTGTAGCACACACAGACACACCTTGAACTGTTTCAGACTGTGTGGCTCACACACAGTAACACCTTGAACTGTTACACACTGTGTGGCTCACTCACAGAAATACCTTGATCTGTTACACACTGTCCAACACACACAGAAACACCTTGAACTGTTACACACTGTGTAACACACACAGAAACACCTTGAACTGTTACACACTGTGTGGCTCACACAGAAACACCTTGAACTGTTACAGACTGTGTGGCTCACGTAAAAACACCTTGATCTGTTACAGACTGTGTGACACACACAGAAACACCTTGAACTGTTACACACTGTGTGACTCACACACAGAAACACCTTCAACCGTTGTACACTGTGTGGCACACATAAAAACACCTTGATCTATTACAGACTGTGTGACACACACAGAAACACCTTGAACTGTTACACACTGTGTGGCTCACACACAGAAACACCTTGATCTGTTACAGATTGTGTGACACACACAGAAACACCTTGATCTGTTACAGATTGTGTGACACACACACAGAAATACTTTGAACTGATACACACTGTGTGGCAAACACAGAAAGACCTTAGACTGTTACACACTGAGTGGCACACACATAAATACGTTGAACTGTTGCAGACTGTGTGTCACACACAGAAACATCTTGAACTGTTACAGACTGTGTGACACACAAAGAAACACCTTGAACTGCTGCAGACTGTGTGGCACACTCAGAACCCCTTTGAACCTTTACAGACTGTTTGGCACACACAGAAACACCTTGAACTGTTGCAAACTGTGTGTCATACACAGGAACGCCTTGAACTGTTACACACTGTGGGGAACACACAGAAACATGTTGAATTGTTGCACACTGTGTGGCACACATGTAAACATCTTGAACTCTTGAAGACTGTGTGGCACACACAGAAAAAGCTTGAACTGTTACACACTGTGTGGCTCATACGCAGAAACACCTTGAACTGTTACAGACTGTGTGACACACACAGAAACACCTTGAACTGTTACAGACTGTGTGACACACACAGACACACCTTGAACTGTTTCAGACTGTGTGGCTCACACACAGAAACACCTTGAACTGTTACACACTGTGTGGCTCACTCACAGAAACACCTTGAACTGTTACAGACTGTGTGACACACATATAAACACCTTGAAATGTTGCAGACTGTGTGACACACACAGAAACACCTTGAACTGTTACAGACTGTGGGCTCACATAGAAACACCTTGAACTGTTACACACTGTGTGGCACAGACAGAAACACCTTGAACTGTTACAGACTGTGTGGCTCACACAGAAACACCTTGAACTGTTAGCGACTGTGTGGCACATATAAAAAACACCTTGAACTGTTACAGACTGGGTGACACACACAGAAACACCTTCAACTGTTACACACTGAGGGCTCACACAGAAACACCTTGAACTGTTACACACTGTGTGGCACAGACAGAAACACCTTGAACTGTTACAGACTGTGTGGCTCACACAGAAACACCTTGAACTGTTAGCGACTATGTGGCACATATAAAAAACACCTTGAACTGTTACAGACTGTGTGACACACACAGAAACACCTTCAACTGTTACACACTGTGGGCTCACATAGAAACACCTTGAACTGTTACACACTGTGTGGCACAGACAGAAACACCTTGAACTGTTACAGACTGTGTGGCTCACACAGAAACACCTTGAACTGTTAGCGACTATGTGGCACATATAAAAAACACCTTGAACTGTTACAGACTGTGTGACACACACAGAAACACCTTGATCTGTTGCACACTTTGTGGCACACACAGAAACCACTTGAACTATTACACACTGTGTGGCTCACTCACAGAAACACCTTGAACTGTTACAGACTGTGTGACACACAGAAACACTTTGAACAGTTACAGACTATGTGACACACATATAAACACCTTGAAATGTTGCAGACTGTGTGACACACACAGAAACACCTTCAACTGTTACACACTGTGTGGCAAACATAAAAACACCTTGATCTGTTGCAGACTGTGTGACAAACAGAGGAACATCTTGAAAAGATGCAGACTGTGTGGCACACACAGAAACATCTTGACCCGCTGCAGATGGTGTGGCACACACAGAAATGCCTAGAAATGATACACACTGTGGGGAACACAGAGAAACACCTTCAACTGTTACAGACAGTGTGGCACACACAGAAACACCTTGAAATGTTACACATGGTGTAGCACACACAGACACACCTTGAACTGTTTCAGACTGTGTGGCTCACACACAGTAACACCTTGTACTGTTACACACTGTGTGGCTCACTCACAGAAACACCTTGATCTGTTACACACTGTGTAACACACACAGAAACACCTTGAACTGTTACAGACTGTGGGCTCACATAGAAACACCTTGAACTGTTACACACTGTGTGGCACAGACAGAAACACCTTGAACTGTTACAGACTGTGTGGCTCACACAGAAACACCTTGAACTGTTAGAGACTATGTGGCACATATAAAAAACACCTTGATCTGTTACAGACTGTGTGACACATATAAAAAACACCTTGAACTGTTACAGACTGTGTAACACACACAGAAACACCTTCAACTGTTATACACTGTGTGGCATACATAAAAACACCTTGATCTGTTACAGACTGTGTGACACACACAGAAACACCTTGAACTGTTACACACTGTGTGGCTCACACACAGACACACCTTGAACTGTTACAGAACTGTGTGACACACACAGAAACACCTTGAACTGTTACACACGGTGTGGCACACAAAGAAACACCTTGAATTGTTACAGACTGTGTGACACACATATAAACACCCTTGAACTGTTGCACACTGTGTGACATACACAGAAACACCTTGAACTGTTACAGACTTTGTGTCACACATACAAACACTTTGAACTGTTGCAGACTGTGTGTCACACATATCAACACCTTGAACTGTTGCAGACTGTGTGATACACACAGAAACACTTTGAACTATTACACAATGTGTGGCACACACAGAAACACCTTTAAATGCTGCAGACTGTGTGGCACACTCAGAACCCCTTGGAACTGTTACAGACTGCGTGACATGCACGGAAACACCTTGAACTGTTACAGACTTTGTGTCATACACAGGAACACCTTGAACGGATGCAGACAGTGCGACGCACAGATAAACACCTTGAACTGTTACAGACTGTGTGACACACACACAGAAACACAGTGAACTGTTACAAACTGTGTGGCACACACAGAAACACCTTGAAGTTCTTGAACTGTTACAGATTGTGTGTCACACACAGAAACACCTTGAAATGTCACAGACTTTGTGGCACACGCAGAAACCCCTTGAACTGTTTCAGATGGTGTGACACACACAGAAACATCTTGAAATGCTGCAGACTTTGTAGCACACACAGAAACACCTTCAACTGTTTCAGACAGTGTGGCACACACAGAAACACCTTGAACTGTTACAGACTGTGTGGCACATATAAAAAACACCTTGAACTGTTACAGACAGTGTGACACACACAGAAACACCTTCGACTGTTATACACTGTGTGGCACACACAGAAACACCTTGAACTGTTACAGACTGTGTGTCACACACAGAAACACCTTGAAATGTTATACACTGTGTAGCACACACAGAAACACCTTGAACTGTTAAACACTGTGTGGCACACACAGAAACACCTTGAACTGTTACAGACTGTGTGGCACACTCAGAAACACCTTGAACTGTTACAGTCTCTGTCGCACTCACAGAAACACCTTGAACTGTTACAGACTGTGTGGCACACACAGAAACACCTTCGACTGTTATACACTGTGTACCACACATAAAAACACCTTGAACTGTTACACACTGTGGGGAACACACAGAAACACCTTGAACTATTGCAGACTGTGTGGCACATGCAGAAACACCTTGAACTGTTAGTCTCTGTAGCACTCACAGAAACACCTTGAACTGTTACAGACTGTGTGGCATACTCAGAAACACCTTGAACTGTCGCAGACTGTGTGACACACACAGAAACACTTTGAACTGCTACAGACAGTGTGACACACGCAGAAACACCTTGAACTGTTACAGATAGTGTGACACTGACAGAAACACCTTGAACTGTTGCAGACTGTGTGGCACACACAGAAACACCTTGAACTCTTACACACTGTGTGGCACACACAGGAACATCTTGAACTGTTGCAGACTGTGTGGCACACACAGAAACACCTTGAACTGTTGCAGACTGTGTGACACACACAGAAACACCTTGAACTGTTGCAGACTGTGTGGCTCACACACTGTACCTGCCAAGGGCATTTCATAGACAGTAAAGGACTGACGATATCTTTCCAGGTCTGGATGGTGAGTCACTTGGAGACAAACCTGTACGTGACGGTGTTCCCATCTGTCTACTGCTCCTGTCCTTCCAGATTGTATTATATCTGTTCTGAATCACTGACCATTTTGAGGTCATTTCAACTCCTTCCATTTCCCTCCTGGGCCCAAGGCTTGTCCAATCCATCTGCTTATATTTACCTGTTTTCTTTTTTTCTTTCTTTTCGTGGTTTTTTTCAGAAGGCGGTAGGAGGGCAGCTTTGTCAGGGTCCAGAGGGTAGTGGTATCTGGGGTGAGCCCACAGCAGGATTCAAGCAGCAACATCATGGAGGGGGCTAGTGGACGGGTGAGCATGGGTACTCGGTATTGGCTGTTACTTTGACGAGATGGGGGTGGGGTGGACATCGAGGGCTGTTTTGGTAGCTGCAGTAGCAGCAGTGGCCGGTCCTCGTAACCATTGCAGTCATGTCTGATGGTGATCTGCTTCAGCTATCTTCAGCGGCATTGCCCGAGATTCCAGCAGCTTGAACCAGCAGCAGCAACGCAGTGAGGTGGGTTCAGCCCAACATCCAGCAGCCCAGGATTCCTTTGGGTGGCTGTTGTGATGTCTCCCTTCCCGGGATCAGCGTCAAGATTGACCCTTGATGTAGCTTCAGCAGCAGCTTGTGTCCCAGTGTTCTAGGGACCCAGTATTCCAGTGTTCCCGTGTTCCAACAGCCCAATATTCCAGCAGCTCAGTGTTCCAGTGGCCCAGTATTCCAGTGACCCGTGTTCCAGGGGCCCAGTATTCTAGCATCCTGGTCTTCCAGCAGTCTGGTCTTCCAACAGTCTGGTCTTCCAACAGCCTGATCTTCCAGCAGCCCAGTATTCTTGGGGCCCAGCAAGTTGGGTGTACAGTGAAACTGGATTCTCCTAAACCCAGGACCCATGAATTGAACTTGGGTGGACTTTGCTTTATTGTTTTTCTTGCCTTCTGTTATTAATATAGGTGCCATGTTTTTATTGTAAAAAGTACAAGTGATAATAAATAATAATTCTAGTCTACTACAATCCTGCACATTGTTTTTGTGTAAATTACATCCAATGCCCCTCTTGAATGCATCACCTGAATCTGCTTCCACTCTTTTCTGTTCAGTGTATTCTATACGCTAAGTTTTCATTAATTTTCCCACTCTGTGACAAAGTTTATTTCTGGCTTACAACAGTGCATTGTGTGTATTTTTTTCATTCCCTTGTGGAATGGAGGTGCCTCAGGTGAGGAGAGTGTTTACCTTCAAGAGCACAGTGAGGACAAGCCTTCTTGAGCCAATGCTTCCAAAGTGCTGTCTGGACATTTCTGTCACATGTTGCTCCAACTAAGTGACTTTGCCAGGGCCATTTCAGAGGGTAGGAACGAATCAACCACACCGCTGTGGGACAGGAAATAGTGTAGGCCCCATTACATATTTTCTGCCAGTTCACTCTTACAGGATTAACCCCATCTGAAGAAATTAATAAACATCAGGCTCTAGGAAGAAAGAAAGAGACAGAATCATCTGCCCTATACTTTCAGTGGTGCACTCCAGACAGGTCCAACATCAAAGGCCTCAGGAATGTTAGGCCCTACTACTGTTATCATTAGACTATTAATCCAGAGACTCAGAACTTGGGTTCAATTTTACTTGGCAGATGATGGAATTTAAATTAAAAAATTAGAGTCAAACAATGACCATGAAAGTGCCACTTGTCATGTGGTTCACTAATATCCTTTAGGAAAAGAAACTGCCATCCTTACCTCTAACTCTTTACCTGGTTGGGCCTACATTTGATTCCATACCCACAGCAATGTGGCCAATACTTAACTGCCCTATGGGCTATTAGGGATGGTCATAAACATTGGTCTAACAAGCAATGCTCAATCCTGTGAATGAAGTTAAAAAATGCGGTTTGAAAGCATCAAATTGTGGCACCAATTACTTTGATTGTTCACCTTGTCGCCTGACTGAACCATCAGTAATCTCTGAGGCATTGTCCTGTGAGAGTCTGACATGCAGAGAAAGATATACAACATTTTCCTGGACTGTAATCTACAGTGAATGGGTATTTATATGTAAGGAATATTCTCTGATGCCCCCAAACTTTTCTCCTCTTTCTCTTCTCCCACCTCCTCCTTCCCAGTTAGGAATAAAATAATTCCCATTGGGAAATCGATATTCCCCAGAGCACAATAACAATGTCTGAAAATATGACGTGGATGTGCCGGTGTTGGACTGGGGTGGACAAAGTTAAAAATCACACAACACCAGGTTATAGTCCAACAGGTTTATTTGGAAGCACTAGCTTTCAGAGCGCTGCTCCTTCATTTAGGTAGCTAGTGGGGCAGGATCATAGGACACAGAATTTATAGCAAAAGATCAAAGTGTCACACAACTTGAACAAATCTCGATTGCTATTAAGTCGTTAATCACTTAGAATAGTTTGCCAGTTTCGATTGATTAATATGAAATCCCAAAACTTCTTTCAAGTCACAGTCTCAGGATAACTTAAGGTTTTATAAAAAAAAGTGACATCTCAGCTCAGACAATGCATTAAAGGTAGCAGTATCCATTTGAGACCAGAGTGTAGTAATTAAACCAGCTGGATCTTGTTATTATAAGAAACTTGATTGGGGTTGTTAACCAAAGTCAAATAGGGTATCCTGGCTGACAGATATATCCAGGAGAGAGCCCGTTTCACTGGGGGTCCCGCTGTGCAGGTCCCTTTCCATGCACTGTCTTTTGGCTGTTTGCTGTGTGTACTTTTGGAGGATGCTCATCTATTTTACTGGTTCTGTGTATTGTTTCCTTTCCTATTGGTTACGGGGGATTTGAAGTATCTAGTTTTTGTGACCCCATTTCTCTGTAGTTCATTGGTGGTTAAATGTTACTGTGTGTCACGTGAAATGTTAACTTATATAATTTTGAATTAGAAAAGATATAACCAGGAGATTAGAATCTGCTCAGTTCAGGGACTGACTCTGAACTGGCTGGCCACAGGCAGGGTACTGTGCACAGTCAAATGAAGGGTGACTTGGTGATAGGATACCAGCCTCTTTGCAGTTATTTCACAGAGAGAAAATTATTTAATGACCAACTCCTGGCCAAAGTAGCCAATAATTGGAAAATATCCAAACCACTCTTTCCTCTGATTGGAGCAGAATGCTTCTCCATCCAAACCAAAGCCAGGGAGAGAGTTATTGGGATAGTGCAGACATTCTGATAGAGATGTTCATTGCTGAATTGTGACCTGGCGTTGTGTGTCAGGAACATGAGGAAGTCCCAATAAAGCTAACTCTGTGGGAATTATCTGAGAAGTTAAAATCTCCTTGAGACAAGTGTCTGGCATGAGGAACACTCTGTAAAAGTCCCTGACACTGGAGATTGTGGATGGTTCTGTCTCACCTACTTAGACCAGAAGACATAGGAAGAGAAATCAGGTCATTCAGCCCATCAATCTGCTCTGCCATTCAATCATGGCTGATAAGTTTCTCAACCCCATTCTCCCCATAACCCTTGCTAAGAAGGGACAGGACGAAACACCATGCATTGGCCTGGAATCAAGCCTGGACCTTCTACTTGGTAGGCGAGATTTCTACCACTGAGCCATCAATTATGCAGGAAAGGCAAGAGGAATTAAAACCAAAAGCAATGCCCAGCTTACTTTAATAAGGTCTCCCGTCCAACACTCATCACTAACACCCTCCACCACCACCCCAACCCCCCTCCCCACCCCCATCTGAACTCCAACCCTTGACAAATGGACACACACCTATCCCTGAAGGAGACCCAGACTTTACACACCATCCCCGGACCCAACCCTCCATGGGTCCAACCAGTCCTCAGCTACTTGATGACTCTCATTCCCTAAATGCTGGCCCTGACCTCTGACAGCCTGTGTCCCAACACTTCCAGCTGTCAAAGTGCCTTTGGATCTTTATAAATGGAATACAGCAGCTCCTGCTGTAAAAAGGGGCATATGGTTTCAGCACTGATTCTCTCCGCAGCTATCCGTGTGGATTCCACAATTCAATTAACACTGCTTCCATGAAGGTTCCTGGTCTCCAGATTCACCCGGAAAACCCTTCCATAAGTAATTGGGCAACTTCTCGCCTGAAACATTGATTCTCCTGCTCCTCAGATGCTGCCTGACCTGCTGTGCTTTTCCAGCACCACTCTAATCTTGACTCTAATCTCCAGCATCGATAGTACCCACTTCCGCCTAACGTCTCGCCTGAACTGACTGGAAACCGAGAATGTGATCCAGACCAGAAGATATAGACCATTATAAACAATCCTGACACTATCAAAATTATTGTGTAACAATTTTGTAGCAAATAAACTGCATTCCAACAGAATTATCTATCAATAAAAAATATGAATTTGTAAAGTATCTTTGTGAAAGTGAAGCATTACAATTAATTTCTTCTTGCAATAGTGAACAGGGTGTTTGTAAGCTTTAAGTTACTTTGAGATTACCTTTGGGTGGTCCTTAAAGAATAAAGAAGCACTAGCAATCAGGTTTTACAATGTGCACCATTTTATGTAGCAGATGCTTATGACATACTGTGGCCCATCCAGCAATAGCTCAATCCTCCTGTGCCAATCCGGTTTCAGGATATTTGCAATAAAAGAGTAGAGAAGATGAGAAAGCATCAAATTATAAGCAATCTGATTCACGCAAGGAGCACTCAGAGAGATACTGGCTAATTCAGGCATACATTTTTGATTAGAAAGTTTGAGTGATTCTGTCAGAAGCTGGAGGCCTTGTGAATCAATCTAACTGCCTTCATAAGGAAAATCTCCTGTGTCTCCACATTTGTTGGTGTAACATTATAAAAACGGGTAATAATCAAAATCCAGAATCCAAATATCCCTCATAAAAGCAGTGGAACAGGCCGAAGGGTAAATTTAATGAAAGCTAACTTTGTAGTAAGCTGCTTGTATAATTCATTGCCATGCAGATTCAAAGTATAAAATATATTACGAAACAAGGTGCCATGGTAACCAAAACAGGAAAGCAGTAGAATGTATGTTAACACAAAATGATCCAGTTTAAACTGTACTCTTATGACAGTGTAGTACAGAGCTACCACATAATGAAGATGAGGTAGCAAGTGTCGATGTGGTGTTTATGCTGATACAAACAGCATAGTTTACATGTGGAATGGTCACTCAGTGGTTAGCCCTGCTGCCTCACTGCGCCAGGGACCCAGATTCGATTCCAGCCTCAGGTGATTGTGTAGAATTTGCACATTCTCCCCGTGTCTGTGTGGGTTTCCTACAGGTGCTCTGGTTTCCTCCCACAGTCCAAAGATGTGTAGGTTGGGGTGAATTGGCCATGCTAAATTACATGTAGTGTCCAGGGGTGTGCAGGCTAGGTGGGTTAGCCATGGGGAATGCAGCGTTATAGGAATAGGGGAATGGGTCTGGTTGGGATGTTGTTTGGTATGGATTCATTGGGCCAAATGGCCTGCTTCCACACGGTAGGGATTTTAAGATTCTAAGAGTGAGCGTAAGGCATTGGAGAGAAGATAATGGCACTTATCCTGGCAGAGTGGAGAAGGTCATTGACCTCCTTCCTCCAGCACTGGGCATTCCTCCAGATGGGATGACTGCACTGACCCAGTGCCAACCTCTGACCATGGTCTGGCCAAGTCAAATGGAATAACATCCTCTCCCAGTCCTGGGGCAAGAGGATGCTCCTCCTCTGCATTTCCCTCTCCATTTGGATCTCCAGATGACTGTCTGCAAAGTGAGGCACCAATTTCCCCTTTTCTGTCACATCCGAGACAAATATCACAAAGCATTCAGGGTCAGCTCCAGACAGACAGAGTTTATCCAGGTGCACTATGGCTTTTTAAGGACAGATGCCAGTCTATTCCAGGATATTCTAGTGGTGGTGAGTTCTTCTGGGCACTGTGAGAGGTTGATTTCTGCTAGTATTGGGCAAGTGGGCTGTCATAGGGACATGGTTGGTAGTTAATGAGGTTACAATGTGACAAAACCCATGTGGCTTCACATTGAGGAATCTTCTCTGAAACTCAAAAAAAAACAGGCACATAGCCAAAAATCATAAGATTCAGCCCAAAGATTTTTATTCCTAACATTTGTCAGAGACTGGAGGTCTGACCCAAGCACAATTTCATCTTTCTGTCATTTTTACGGTATCTTAAACAAGTTGTTTGCAATACAAAATCTGACTTTGTATTAACAACTAACTATTCCTTTATTCTCTTCAAGAACTGGACGTAATTATGCTTGCTGAGCTAGACGGTTCATTTTTCAGATGTTTCATCACCATACTAGGTCACATCTTCAGTGAGCCTCTGGATGAAGCACTGGTGGTGTAGACCGCTTTCTATTTATGTGTTTGGGTTTCCTTGGGTTGGTGATGTCATTTCCTGCGGTGACATCATTTCCTATGGCAATGCCATTTCCTGTTCTTTTTCTCGGGAGCTGTAAATGGGATCCAGGTCAATGTGTTTGTTGATAGAGTTCCGGTTGGAATGCCATGCTTCTAGAACTCTTCAAGAACTGTTTAAACTGTTAGCTGAACCAATCACTACTGATCTATCTATCCCTGCTCATCTGGTAACACATTTCCAATGGGACCAAAGCGCAGAATATTGTAAAAAACTTGAGGTTCTCAGTATTTCTCAAATTATTTAAATGTACTAAAAAGTAAAGAATAATTCGTAAAAGTAATGGTCAGAGCAACATTTTATCTGGTGTTGAAATAGTGATACTGGTCGAGAAACTACAAAATTATCGATGTTTGTGATCTGCTTCTGCACAAATTAAATGACTCACAGAACAAGGCAGATGTGCAACTAAGTGAGGGTCTGACTATTGTGTTACGTGAAATTACAGCAGATAATTCTTCAAAGTCAGGGGGAGAAAAAGATTGACTGTGAGGGCGTCGTTAGTGAGAGGATTCAAGATGGTCAGACAATTACTCCAGTTTGCTGTTATATTTATATATTTTGAAGTAAATTCACCAAAATAAAGTTGTACAGAGTTTTTACTTTGATACAATGTGAGCAATCTGGGCTCACATTATGCTTGGAAACACATTCATTTTGTAAAGCTCAACTTTCTACCTAAACACGTTTGCAAATCACAAAAGTGAAATCTGTATAACAGTGATCGGGCAGTGTAATTGACATCATCATTTATTCTTTTCCTGGTGTTAGAAAGTATCCTTTCGTGTATCTAATATGGCAACCTGACAGGTTTTTATTAAAGCAATTGAAAATGGGTTTATCACAAAGTACAGGTATAAGCATTTTTAATAAAAGAATCTCGCCCACCAGCTGTGAGTAGCTTAATTTTGAAAAGCTGAAAATAACTGAAAGAAATTGCACAGGACCATCTATCGGTTACTGTTATTAGTTTCTTAGCAAATTGAATACTTCTTAATGTTTAAAAAGTTTTAGAAGGTGCCAGTGAGAAAAATTGTGCCTAAAATCCTCAGCTTGATTGGAAGACCGTCCTCCAAAGGCACAATTCAATGGACATCTACCACACTCATTTATTCCCCCTGAAATCATAGTTAGCCATATGTGCCAGGCCAGTTTGCAGTATGTTATACTCCGTTGTCAAGAGATTGCAGAATTACAACTTACCCCCAATGCAATCTGCACTTAAAATTCTGTAGTTCAAGGTTGTTTTGGTCAATTTCATGCCTATTCCCTTTGGAAATGCTGGACCAGTGATTATGAAAGTTGCTTTGACACAGGGTAAAAAGAAATCTTGAACAGCTATTGGATAAGACATTAAAAATAATTTCTTCAATTAGCATGTGTTCTATGAGATCTAATCCATGCTCGTTAAAAGATAAAGGTAATACATTTCTAAATGGGGTGTGGCATCATTGGTAAACTGACCATAATATGTTACCATTATAAATCACCCTGAATGACATTTCAGAGAGCAATTAAGAGTCAACACAATTGCTGTGGGCCTGAAGTCACATATAGACCAGACCAGGTCAGGATTACAGATTCCCTTCCAAAAAACATTAGTAATGACAGAGATAGGTTTTTATCACAATTGGGAATAGGTTTAGGATCACCATGAATTATTAACTGAATTTAAATTCTGACAGCAGTTGTGGTGGGACATAAACTCATGTCCTCAGAACATTATCCAGGGACTTTAAATTATTCATCCCCATTAACACTAACACTATCTCCCGCTAATACCTCATCCAGTGCATACACCTGTCACAAACATTATCACAGAGCAATGCTTGTATATGAATTGGACACCCAGATACACAGAGTTTTCATGCAGAAGGGATACTATAAAAATTTGTGTGATTCATGACAATATTGATGGTTTTTACTTTTTTGCTAAATTTCTGGTAAAGGTTGTTGTGGCTCACTGACCACAAGCGCCTTCTGGGAATATGTCTCAACTTGCCGGTGTGGGTTCACCTCCAGCAGTGTTTTAGCTGCTGGAGTAATGTTAGTGCTATCTCCTGTAACATATTGCGGTATTGAGGAATTCAACAGATTTTTATTACAACTGATGTTATACACACAAACATTGCATTTCTCAGGCACATAGGTAATGGGCTGATATTAAGATATTAGGTGAGTAGGTTGGTTTTGGGACTTGGTTGTATGGCTGATTGTATGGTTATATGTTCGCTCAGTTAGTTGCATGGCTGATTTGCAACACGTAGTGACACTAAAGTTCAACACCTGCTCTGGCTGAGATCACTGGGAAGCTCCTACCTTCACAACCTCTCCCCTCACCTGAGGCATGGTGTCTCTCAGGTTAAGCTCACCACCAGTTATCTCTGTTTCTCTAATGAGAGGGCCGTTATAAGAGACTCTGAGACTATACTAGCTCTACCTTTACCTAGGTTATTGGGGAGATGATAACTTCACTAGATAAGTAATGATTAAACACTAGGTCAATATTTTGGTGACATGGTTCAAATCCCACCACTACAGGGATGAAATCTGAATTCAATACGTTTAAAGAAATCTGGAATAAAATGCTAGCCTAAAGGCAACTCTGTTGAGTCCAGTAAAAACCCATCTGATTCACTGGAGTCCTTTAGGGAAGGAAACGTGCCATCCTTAACTGGTCTGGCCTACATGTGACTCCAGACCCACAGCAATGTAGTTAATTCTTAATAACCCTCTGGGCAATTAGGAATGGACAGTAAATGCTGGTCTAGTCAGTGATGCCCTCATCCAATGAACAAATTAAAAAAGAGGAGAACATGCATCCGTTGGCGTGTCATGCTTCAAGTCACTTCACCTGATGAAGGGGCATTACTCCAAAAACTTGCGATTTCAAATAAACCTGTCAGACTATAACCTTATGTCATGTGACTTCTGACCTTGTCCAACACTGGGACCTCCACATCATGCTTCAAGTGATTCGAGGAAAGATGGAGTAAAAGATCTCCATACTTTCAGATCAATACCATGAGCACATCTTTTAAAGGTATACTGACCATGAGACAGAACCACTATCTATTAAATAAAGTTAACTGTTTGGTGTCATTATGTAGAAGATCCATGGTCAGGCATTCAAGCTGTTAAGTAATGTAAATATCCATTATACTAATGGAACTGTCTAAAACTCAGCGACAAACCATTATGTAGAATTATTCTTCTCGCAGCACCTTATGTAACAAATAAATTGTATGATATATTAGTGTAATAATTATCACATTTAAATTGTGTAAAGACAAGGGAACTTTACGAAAGGCTGATTAAAAATACCTCGAGGGTTGTGGGAATAAAGTGGGGAAATGAGACTGATTGGGTTGGTGTGCTCGGCCACATTCATCCTATCAGCCAAATGCCCTTCCACTGGGCTACAATACCTTTCTAATTCTCTGTCTTATTCTCTTCTAGTGCTTCATGTGATCCAAGGTGTGCAATTTATTTATAGCTTAACTTCATTTATTTTATATTTTGAATTTTGAACTGTGTAGGTTTTACTCTGCATGTATGAAAGGCTTCGATGACTAACCTGTCAGTATTTCTGGAACAGTGAACTTTCTAAACTTTTTTTCTACTCACTCATGAGATGTGGGTGTCACTGGCTGGGACTCTGGTTGCCCTTGAGAAGATGGTGATGAGCTGCCTTCTTGAACCACGACAATCCATGTGCTGTAGGTTGCCATTAGGTAGAGAATTCCAGGATTTTGACAGTGAAGGAACAGGGATATATTTCCAAATCAGAATGGTGAGTGGCTTGGAAGGGAACTTGCAGGTGGTGGTGTTTCCGTATACAGTCTGTTCCACTATAACATGCGTTTCTTCATCGCAAATTGGCTTTAACATTACTGAAGAATTTACACAGTTATTTGTCAAATGTGAACTTTCCTTACCTATTGGCTATACCACGTGGCAATTACCGCATATTGGCTATAACGTGATTCTGACCCAATTAGTTTAAATGGTGCAGCTATTGCACGATTTTCTTATAACAAGAGATCGCACGAGAACAGAACTATCGCGTTAGATTGGAACCAACTGTGTGCTATCCATATTTTTCTGGATGGTGGTGTATAGGTTTGGAAAGTGGCATTGAAGGAGCCTTAGTTAGTTTCTGTAGTGCATTTTATAGATAGTACACACTGGTGCTACTGAGCGTCAGTGGTGGAGGGCGTGGATACTTCTGGATGTGCTGCCAATCAAGCGGGCTGCTTTGTCCTGGATGTTATCGAACTTCTTGAATGTTATTAGAGCTTCACCCATCCAGGTAAGTGGGGATTATTCCATCACACTCCTGACTTGTCTCTTGTAGATGATGGACAGGCTTTGCGGAGTCAGAGAGTGTACCCCGTAATTCCTATTGTTTCCAGTTTTGCCAGGGTTCCTTGATGCCACACTCAGTCAAATGCAGCCTTGATGTCAAGGCTGTCACTCTCCCTTCCACTCTGAAATTCAGCTCTTTTGTCCATGTTTGAACCAAGGCTGTAAAGAGGTCAGGAGCTGAGTGGCCCTGGGGGAACCCAAACTGGGCATCACTGAGCAGGTTATTGCTGAGCAGGTTCTGCTTTATAGCACTGTTGATGACACCTTCCATCACTTTACTGATGACTAACTGGATTGAATTTATTCTGCTTTTTGGACATACCTGGGCAACTTAAAGCATGTGACAATAAATAAATCAAATCAAAGATGTCAGTGTTGTAGTTGTGCTGGAACAACTTGGCCAGGTGTGTGGAAAATTCTGGAGCACATCTTCAGTAATATTGCTCGAATGTTGTCAAACCCATAGCCTTTGCAGTACCCAATGAATTCAGCCATTTCTTGATATCACGTGAAGTGAATCAAATTGGCTGGAATCTGGTATCTGTGATGCTGGGGATCACTGAAGGAAGCTGAGATGGATCATCCATCACTTCTGGCTGAAGGTTGTTTCGAATGCTTCAGCCTTATCTTTTGCACTGATGTGCTGGGCTCTTACATCATTGAGGATGAGGATATTTGTGGAGCCTCCTCCTCCAATGAGTTAGTTATCCATTACCATTTGCAGTTGAATGCAGCAGGAATGCAGAGCTTAAATCTGATCCATTTGTGGGATCACTTAACTCTGTCTGTCACTTGCTGCTTATGCTGTTTTCAGACGCCAGTAGCCCTGGCTTGTAGCCTTCGTCTATGACAGCGGGAGTAACTGAAGTAATAATGAGGATGTGTTTGCATTGGGGCAATTTTACAAGCAACAGAATAAACATTGAGGAGCATAATCTTGTTTTCTATTTTGAAGACTCAGGGATGTTCTTTTGAAGAAAATCCATAGATTGGAAAGGTTTTGTTTGTCAGTTCAAATAAGACCTGATCAAAGTTAAATGGACAAAACTGTTTCTCCTAGAGAAAAGAGCTGGTTCAGAAACATAGCTCTAAACCAGAAGTGTTTGGATTTCAACCTATATGGAGTTATTATAAGCTGACAGAGTTTAAGGTAATCAAGATGTATTCATCAAGGAGGAGGCTACAAAATTCTCAAGACTGGGAATTAAAAGAAAAGTTAAGTGGAATCTATCGATGTGATAAACAAGTAAACTCTCTTTGGTATTTCAATCCTGGAAAGTGATAGTGTTGGTCAAATAAGAATGGGTAATAAATACTAGCCTAGCCAGCAACATCCACATCTCATGAATTAAATTTAAAAATTATAGGTAAATAGATAGGGTTATTCTATTTTATCATCTTTGCTTTTGAGTAATAAACTTCTCATGGCAAGCTTCAGTGAAACACCGGCTTATTAAATTAAAAAAAACAAAATATGATTAAGCCAGATTTGGTCAGTAATATTATCAGCAGGGAAATGATACATTTATTTCTTTCCACTTATTCTCCCCAGTTTGTCTTTCTGTCCCACCAGTCTTTCTTTGTGATTTCTTGATGGCAGTTTCAGAAACTGTCTCTTATCTAAGTGTTATCGATTTCAATCTGTTCTGACTTACTCTGATTACCCATGTTGACACAATTTGCACAGACATGTGATTAGGAGTCTCTGGGAATGGCAGTTCTTTCCTTCTTCAGTGTTGGTATATAAGCCAAATGATTATTCATCTACTTGATGGTACTAATCATGTTTAACTGCAAATAATGGTAATTGTATTAAACAGCAGAGTTCAAGTTAATCTCTTGGCAGCCTCTGCTTCAAAGATAGCATCAGCTTGAAAGAAATGGAATGTATCTTTATAACTGACAATTGAGGGTATAGCTGTGGGGGATGTTCTAACAGATCCTTTTGAACGAGTATTTCAAACATAAATACAAAATTGCAACAGGTGAAAACAATTTTGACTCTCTCGGAATTTGCTGAATTCCAATCCAAAGATATCCCATGCTATGATCTCAACAGGTAGAAATGCAGGACAAGAGAAATTACAGAGTGAACCTTGGCTTGATAGGCCATAATTTTGAAACCAAAGATATTTTCATTCCTGTGATGGTCAGTCATTGAATATATTTACAAGAGGATGTCAATATTCTTTGGAGTAATAACAAAAGAATATCAATGTTTATTACACACAAACAGAACAAAACGTGAAATATTTTACACTATATGAAACATTTGAAAAAGTCTTATTTCAAAAATCAGAAATAATGATTCAATCTTCTTACCTTCAACAGCCTGACACATACTCACACCTCAGTAAAGGATCATCCTATTTCCACATTAAAGTTTCTTGTTCAATGGACACAGCTATACTTGGTTTCCTTCTGGAAAATGTATACATTCAATCAATGTTATCTTGTTTAGTTAATGTTTTATTATGACACTTAAACAAACTGCTAACAAAGCTCACTTACTCCTTAACATGTGTTCTTTAAACTCAAGCATTCAGCAGCCTTATACGATATAATCCTCTCTGAGACCTTAAATCCTTTTCTTCTGCTCTGACTATTTGGAAACAACAAAAGATTACTAAGCTACACCACTACTCATAAATCTTTTCTTTCTGAATACCCTGCTTTCATCAGAGAGAAACAAACCCACTCATTAACCTTTCAGATTTTATTTTACATTCAACAGGCAAGGACTTTGCAAAATACTCATATTCAATACAAGCCTTCATGACGTCATGGGGGTGTCATTGAGGTGGCAGTGCTTGGAGTGGGGACTCCTGGCTGCAGTAGGCCCGGAGGGGCTTTGTCGGCAGCAGCAGTGAGGTGTGGCCTGGAGCGGTGGCAGAGTGGGCACTCAAGGCTGAAGTAAGCCCAGAACGGGTGGTGTTGGCAAGACAATGGTGGCATGGGGGACGGGCGGGGGGGGGGGTGCTAGAATCTCCTGGGGCATCGGCGATATCATTGCTGTACCTAGTGTGGGGACTCCTTGAGGTCAACTTTGGAGAGATGGAGCAGACCCAATGGGCTAAATTACCTAATTTCTGCTCCTATGTCTTATCTGGAGATGTTTCAGAAGCTCAGGAGCTGTGTTTGGGACAGCAGTCGATGAAGATGAACTCTATTTCTGTACTCTCTTTTTATTCTTTATTAACTTAAAATGGTGCCAGATTGTGAAGACAAAACACTTTTCATTGTATCTCTCTAGATATATGTGACAATAACTCATTCCTTGATTCATTCAAGTCCAGCTTGATTGGGACATTTGTTTATTTTCATATTTACAGTTGATAGTGTATTCACTCAGATATTTTCTCTTCTGGCGACATGAATCATTTTCACATTGCATGGTTATAGCATTAAATCTAATGAAACGTCTCAAATTCTCGGTATGAAATCTTGATAGAAATGTTATGTGCCATATAAATAACACCTCTGCAGAATTATTGGATATATGGATTTCAGAATGTTATAAATCCAAAATCAAATACAAAATACCTTTTTCCACAGATGAATGTTTTTGTTGACATGCATTCAGTTGTGTGAATAATAACTGACTAGTCATTCAATCCCCATCTCATCGTGCTGTAATAAAACTGCACCAACACCAATTTTGTTGCTATAAGTAGCCATTTTAAATGGTGTGGAATCATGTGGTGTTGCTAAGACCAGTGCAGCAGTCAGTACAGCTTTCAAGTTGTCAAAGGTACTCTGACACTTTTAGTCCACTCAAATTTCTTTCCTCTTCTTATCAGACTTGAGGTCCTGAAATTTGGACTGAACATTGATAGAATCCATTCCTACTAGTAGACTCTAAAATTTCACATTTTGTCTGAGGCATGAACAATTCCAAAATAGACTTTACTTTTGTTTATCTAGTTGCTATTTAATTTTATCCCATAATGTGGCCCAAATAAGTGAACACACTATTCTTATTCACATGTGGGACATGGGCATCACTCACTGGACCAGCATTTATTAACCCGGAGAAGGTAGTGGGGAGCTGCCTTGCTGAACCACTGCTGTGGGTAGACCCACAATGCACTTAGGAAGGGAATTCCAGGATTGTGACCCAGCCACAGTGAAGGAACAACAATATATTTCCAAGTCAAAATGGTGAGTAGCTTGAATCATAGAATCCCTACAGTGTGGAAGCAGAACATTTGGCACGTGTCCACATTGACACTCCAAAAAGCATCCCACCCAGACCCACCCCCTTATCCTGTAAGCCTGTATTTCCCATGGCTAACCCACTTAACATACACATCCTGGACCTATGGGCAATTTTGCATGGCCAAGTCACCTGACCTGCACATCTTTGGACTGTGGGAGGAAACTGGAGCACCCAGAAGAAATCCACACAGACACAGAGAGAATGTGCAAACTTCACACAGACAGTTGTTCAAAGCTGGAACCAAACCTGTGGGGCAGCATTGCCAACCAGTGAGCCACTCTGCCACCCTGAAAGTTGGAGAGTTACTTGCAAGTAGTGTTGTTCCCATGTATCTGTTGTCCTTGTCCTTCTAGATGGAAGTGGTCATGGTTTAGATGGTGCTGTCTAAGGAGCCATAGTGAATTCTAGTACTTTCACTACAAGATGATAGTCCAATAATATGCACATTATTCAATATGTACCTATCTTAGCCTTTTCTGTTTCAGATGCCCTTCGAGTGCACCTACTTTATCACTTCCACCAGCTTGTATGAACATTGACATTAAAAGTTAACATGTTATTTTTTATAGACTATCACATCCACATCTTGATCCTCCATAACTGAGCTCTCAAAAATAGCTGTGTACTTTTAATAATCTAACAAAAACTCTTAGCCTAGAACTTGCTCACATGGTGCTGAAATGTGTAATAGCAGGATTGTTTGAATTTTCATGAGCTTCAACACATATATTCAAACATGGCCCTGTGTGGAATGGCTATTCAGAGATACAGGCTGCATTCTAAAAGATGACAACCAAGTATCCATTCATAAACAGAGCTGCAATAAAACTGCAGAATCTTTCTCTAATAAGAAACAATTGAAGAAACTAGGATGGCACTTTCAAATTGTTCTTTTAATTAGTAACTCATCAGATTTAGTGACAGTGAACAAAAACAAGCAGGGATGTTGTCATCAGTCATAAACTCTGTCACTGCTGACATTGTCCGACGTGAAAGTCAAAGACAGAAAGAGGTGAGAAGGGTACTTTTTATTGTCTGGGTCCTCAAGTTTATGAAAGGTATTTTAGAGCTCAAATCAATTGGGATTGGATTAAAAACAAATTACAAGTTTTATTCAGATAACACTTTAACTTAAATTTTCTCATCTAGTGCAAGCTAGTATTCCATATGACTCTCATTGTTTATGATATTAATTTCAGTAATTTGGTAAATTCAGCATTTCCCATATTTTACTGGTCTTGATATCCCATTTGGTCTTACAGACAGTTTTTTTTAGAACATGATGGTTGTGTTCTTGTGCAACCCACATTATAGAAAAATCCCACTTTAGAAACAGCACTTAAACAGTTGGCAATGTAATTGCGCCACAGCCAAAACACATTTTAAAAGTTCGCGCTTTAGAAACAGTGCCCCAATTCATCAATTGCCTCACAGCGAACTTGCGTTAACGAAACATGCATTGTAGCAGAACAACCATTGAAACTTCACATAACTTCATGATGGAGTCCTGAATATAAAAGTTGGCACATCATGTTGCAGCTGTACAAAACTCTAGTGAGGCCACATTTAGAGTACTGTGTGCAGTTCCGGTCAGCGCACTACAAAGAAGGGTGTGGAGGCTTTGGAAAAGGTGCAAAAAAATGTTTACCAGGATGTTGCCTAGATTAGAGGGCTTTAGCTATAAGGAGAGATTGGATAAACTTGGATTGTTGTTGCTGGAATGTCAGAGGCTGAGGGGGCGACCTGAAAATGTATATAAGATTATGAGGGGCATGGGTAGAGTGGATATCTAGTCTTTTTCCCAGGGTGGATATGTCAAATAGTAAGGGTTAGGTTTAAGGTGAAAAAGGGGGTAAGTTTAAAGGAACAAAGACAGAAATTGCTGGAAAGGCTCAGCAGACATGACAGCATCTGTGGAGAGAAATCAAAGTTCACGCTTTGGGTTCAGTGACCCTTCCTCAGAAGTTTAAAGAAGGTTTGCAAGACAAGATTTTTTACAAAGATAGTGGTAGGTGACTGGAATGTGCTACTGAGGGAGATGGTAGAAGCAGATACAGTAGCTACAATTAAGGGGCATTTCGGCAGACTCAAGAACAGGTGGGGAATAGAGGGATACAGTCCATGTTCAGGCAGATGGGATTAGTTTAGAATGCATCATGGTTGGTACAGACATGGTGCTCCCGTACTGTATTGTTCTATGTTCTATGTTTTCCTCCCTTTTCCATGCATGTGTCAGCCATGAGCTCATTGGTAGCACTCTCCTTTCTTACTCAGAAAGATGCAAATTTAAGTCCCATTCCTCAGGTGCGTTTCAGTGCAAAACTGAGAAAGTGCTGAATTCATGAAAATGCCATCTTTCAAATGGACCTTAACATCCTTTGTTTTCCCATCTGGCCATTAACGGTCCAGAGTGCCATTTGGAGAAGAACATGCAAGTTATTCCTGGTGTCTAGATAATTACTCCATAAAAGTAACAGGAAAACATGTCTCTGGTCATTATCATATTGCTGTTTGGAGGAGTTGTGTGGAAATTGACTGTTATGTGTCTTATAACGTAACTATGAGTACACTTCAAGATTATTTAATTAGCTAGAAAGTATTCTGTGAGTTCCTGAGAGATTGAATGTGCGACATAAATGCTGCTTATTTGTTATCGTTGTAATAGCACAGTGAATTTTTAACAGAATGCTGGCTGATCACCTTTTAGCTCGTCTGTAGTTAGGGCAACTGATGGGCTCTTATGGTATAGTGGTAATATCCCTACCTCTTGATCGGGAAACCCAGGTTCACAATCCCACCTACACCAGATGTGTGTTGTAATATCTCTGAACAGGTCAGCTCAAAGCCAAAGGAATGCTAAATGGTAGATTACTTGTACATGTTTCTACAGGAATGATTTTTCTTCAAATGTAACATTTGACTTTAGAATATTAGTTGCAAACCACGCAATCTGCTCCAATCTGATGAGAGTTGCAGTTTAGTTTGAATTGAGCATGTTCAGTTTCTGCCAGGGAGCTGGGGAAGGGTCATTACTCTCCAGCACAGTTACACACAGATGCACACAAAACATCAAGCAAATGTATGTTAAGCCTTTTTTACCCTGTCCACGATATCAACAGGTCTTAAGCCCGCATTATGGTAGACACATGCACACTGTCATTAAACCTGCCAGCGTTGACAATAACAACTTGCATTCATATAGCAGTATTAACGCCATTGAAAATAAATACCAAAGCATTGATATGCATGGTCATTCCCACACATTCTACCTCTCTGAGATGTCATAGCTTCCGCAGCCATTGGAACATTGGATGATAAGGGCGCTCCACAATGTAGCATTACTACCTAACACAGAAAGTCAGTAATGTATAGACCCTTGGGATCCCAATCTTTACACCAGTAGGTGTCCTCAGGCCCCCTAAGTGGAACCCATTAAACAAACTTTCAGCGAGGAATGAGGAACCTATCAACAGTCAGTTCCTATTGACTCTGTGCAGGAAGTGTTTTTTTCTTCAACAGGAATAGAAAACATTTGTGTTACCTGACACACGTTTTAAAATAAAAATAGCAAATGGACTGCTCGATAATGTGTGAGACCAAACAAAGCAGTTGGCTGTGTTTTAAGGAGGTAAAACTGGGGAGAGGGAAGGGGAGACAAGGCAAGGTTTAATTAGTATTGTGCACTGCATGTGAATTTTAGTGCTCAATATTGTTCTGTCTGTGGCTCACACAGAAAAAGGAACCTGCATTTATATCATGTCCTATCATTTTTTTTCAGGAATACCTTAATTTGTTTCCAAATCATTGAGTTACTTTTGAATTGTAGACAGTTTTAGCAGCAAGCAAGAAAGGGTGGCAGTATTGATTAAAAAGAGCATTAAAATTCTACGAGTGAAACAATGTCCTGGAGGGGGCAATATCTGAGTCTATTTGGTTAAAATTAAGAAACAACATAAAAGGTATATTACACTATTGGGTGTATTCTATACACCATCAACAATTAGGAAAGATACAGAGGAGCACATTTGCAAAGATATTATGGAGAGGTACAAAAATTATATAGAGTGTGATAATGAGACATATCAATAAATTTTTTTAAAATTCATTCTTGTGATGCAAGCAACACTGACAAAGGCAACATCTATTACCCATCCCTGTGTCCTTGAGATCACTGGAGTGAGCCATCTTCTTGAAAAATTGAATACAACTTGCTAGGCTATTCCAGAGGACAGGTAGACCACAAGACATAGGAGAAGAAATTAGGGTAGTCAGACCATCCAATCTGCTTAGCCATTATGGTTGATAAGTTTCTCAACACATTCTCCCACTTCCTCCCCAGAACCTTTGACTCCCTTGATACTCAAGAACCTATCTATCTCCGTCTTAAATACACTCAATGACCCGGCCTCCACAGCCTTCTGTGGCAGTGAATTCCATAGATACCCCACTCTCTGGCAGAAGAATTTCTCCTTATCTCTATACTAAAAGGTCTTCCCTTTACTCTAAGGCTGTGCCCTCGAGTCCTGGCCTCTTCTACCAATGGAAGCATCTTCCCAACATCCACTCTGTCCAGGCCATTCAGTATTCTGTAAGTTTCAATTAGACCCCCTCCCCATCCTTCGATTATAAAACCAAACACATTACTATAGATCTGGAGTCACATCTAAGCCAAACCATCGAGAATCTAGATTATGTTCCCCTGAGGAGTATTACTGAACCAGATAGGTTTTTAATATAAATCTGACTGCTTCACTGCCATTATCAATGAAACTGGCATCTCCATTCCTGATTTAGGTATTGGATGTATGTTTCCCAGCTGCCGGTGGGGGGGGCGGGGGGGTCGAACCCATGACTCTCGAGCATGAGTCCAGGTGTCTGAGTCACTGATATTAGCTTCTCACTACATCCCCCTGATATAAAATGGGATGATAATAGTAATAATTAGGGCAGGGTCGGGTGAGAGTTTACAAAGCATTTCAGGAAAATCTTCAAAATCAGCATGTTTTCAATTCAATGAAGAGGGAGCTTTGATGGTTCTGAGGAAGGGGATCAGTCAAGTATCAGTTTGGGAACAGTGATCATATTATTACAGTATTTAGGTTAGGTATTGTAAAGACAAGGAAAAATCCAAAGCAAAATTTCAAGGGTGGAAAATGGATAGTTTGTATGGGATGGAAGCAGATTCATCCAGGCAACTTGGAATAAAGTTTGTCAGACAAGAATATAATGCAACATTGGACAGCCCTTAAAGAGATAAAGTTAGAAATCACACAACACCAGCTAATAGTCAACAGGTTTATTTTCCTGTTTCATCTAACTCTCTATTTCTTTCCTCATCCTAGGACTTCTGACTTTGACTTCCCTACCCTTCTCCCCACTTGGCAATTTACCTTCACTGTACCTGTATCATCTGTAAGTCATGATTAGGAGGTGCTGGGGTGGACAAAGTTAAAAAACACACAACCCGAGGTTGATTTGGAAGCACTAGCTTTCAGAGTATTGTTCCTTCATCAGTAGGTGGGGCATAATCATAGGACACAGAATTCTGTTCAATACCAGCACCTCCTCATCATGGCTTACAGAGATAGTTCAGCTACAGTGAAGGTAAATTGCCAAGTCAGGAAAAGGGTAGGGTAGTCAAATCCAAAAGCCCCTGGATGAGGAAAGAAATAGAGAGTTAGGTGAAACAAGAAAAGGGATGTTAGGATACATTATCAGGTGAATAATATTAATGAGAATCAGGTTGAATATAAATAATGAGGAGGAAGGTGATCAAGAAAATATGAGAAGCAAAGATGAGCATGAGAAGAGACTGGCAGCTAACATAATGGGGAATCAAAAAGACTTCTTTCAGCATGTAAATACCATAAAGGTAGGTAGAAATAGGTTGATTAGGAACCGTTAAAGAGCATCTACACGTGAAGGCAGAGAGTATGGATGAGGTATTAAAATAAGTACTTTATATCTTTACCACGGAAGAAAGTGCTTCAGAGTTATAATGACAAAGTAGATTCTTTTTTCGAATGTATTCTTTCAAGGGATATTGTTGTGGTTCTGTTCGCCGAGCTGGAAGTTTTTGTTGCAAACGTTTCGTCCCCTGGCTAGGCAACATCATCGGTGCTTGGGAGCCTCCTGCGAAGCGCTTCTTTGATGTTTCCTCCGGTGTTTATAGTGGTCTGTCCCTGCCGCTTCCGGTTGTCAGTTTCAGCTGTCCGCTGTAGTGGTTGGTATATTGGGTCCAGGTCGACGTGTTTGTTGATGGAGTTTGTGGATGAATGCCATGCCTCTAGGAATTCCCTGGCTGTTCTCTGTCTGGCTTGCCCTATGTTAGTAGTGTTGTCCCAGTCGAATTCATGTTGCTTGTTGTCTGCGTGTGTGGCTACTAAGGATAGCTGATCGTGTCGTTTCGTGGCTAGTTGATGTTCATGTATGCGGATTGTTAGCTGTCTTCCTGTTTGTCCTATATAATGTTTTTGTGCAGTCCTTGCATGGTATTTTGTACACTACATTAGTTTTGCTCATGTTGGGTATCGGGTCCTTCGTTCTGGTGAGTTGTTGTCTGAGAGTGGCTGTTGGTTTGTGTGCCATTATGAGTCCTAGGGGTCGCAGTAGTCTGGCTGTCAGTTCTGAGATGCTCCTGATGTATGGTAGTGTGGCTAGTCCTTTTGGTTGTGGTATGTCCTCGTTCCGTGGTCTTTCTCTTAGGCATCTGTTGATGAAGTTGTGCGGGTATCGGTTTTTGGCGAAGGGGTATGGTTGTCCCTGGGCTGGCCAACGTTTGTAATCCACCAGGAACTGCCCTTCAAATGAATGAGTTGCTCAGGCAGTTCAAAGGGTCAGTTAAAAGTTAACCACATTGCTGGGGTCTGGAGTCACATGTAGACCAGACACCAAAAGGATGACAGGTTTCTTTCTATCAGGATGTTAATGAACCAAATGTTATCAGTGATAGTTTCATAGTCACCAACACTGAGACCAGCTTTCAAAACTAGAGTTATTATTTGAAATCATGTTCCATCAGCTGTCGTGACCCGAGAGCATTAGCCTGGGCCTCTGAGTTACTAGCGCAGTCATAGAAAGGCTGGCTAGGCCTAAGGTTGATGGCAACAGGTATGATCCCAGCTGATAGTATTGAACATGCCAGATCTCAGAATGAAACTTATTGCTTGTTTTTTGTGGTTAGTTAATGTGGTGGTTAGACACTGAAACATTTCTTCATGATGCTGCTGATGTAATTTAACATCAGTACATATATTTAATGCACAAAGAAAAGAAAATTAACAGCCTGTATATAAAATAAAGATAAAATCACCATAATCCTACTGAACTATAGGGCTGCTCCCTCATTAGAGAGGAAGACATCTCGTGATGGATTAACTTGAGGGTCACCATTCCTCAGGTGAGGGGAGAGGCTACAAAAGTGGGGTCTCCATAGTAACATAGAATCCCCTCAGCGTGGAAGCAGGACCTTTGGCCCAACAAGTCCACACTGACCCTCTAACCCACCCTGATCCATTCCCTTACCCTATATTTACCCCTGACTAATGCACCCAACCTACACACCCCTGAAGCTATGGGCAATTTAGCATGACCAATTCACCTGGCCTGCACGTGCTTGGATTGTGGGAGGAAACCAGAGCACCCAGAGGAAACTCACACAGACATAGGGAGATTGTGCAAAACTCCACACAGACAGTCGCCTGAGACTGAAATCAAACCTGGGTCCCTGGCGCTGTGAGACAGCAGTGCTAACCACTGAGCCACCGTACCACCCACGACCAACAGTGGAATTGAATCCCTACATTTCACATACGTGAATCACAAACTACCCATTGAGCCAAGTGAGCTAACCAACCTCCCATCTTATATTGCAGTTAGAAAGATCTTACACAATCATCAAATCAAAGTTTTGGACTGTATCCCTACACCAACCATCACAGAAACTCAACTCAATTGCAATACATCTCAACTTTAAGGTTTCTACTTCACCCACTCCTTCCAGCTTCTTTCCCATGGACTGTGGAGTCAATTTGATCACTCCTTTGCTGGTCTCCTGATGTGGACTCATCACAAATTGGTGAACTTATACTTTCTCAGTTCCAATAAGCTGCAAATTTCTTTCCAAACTCTCATGTCTGGAAACTACACAAAGCAACACTTCAACTGGGGCCTTTCTTTCAACAGAACTAAAAAATATATTTCTAAACTCAATCCCTGATCCTTCCAAACTAAACTGCTTCCAAATTCCCCTTCCCCCCACCTCATCCCAGATCCACCTTTCCAGCTCAGCACCACCCTTTTAAACTGCCCTGCTGTCCATCTTCCCTCCCACCTGTCCACTCCACCCTCCCCATCAACCTGTCACAATCACCCCCACCTGCATCCACCTATCGCCTTCCCACCTACCTCATCCCCAGCCCCACCCCCATCTCTCTATTTATCCCCCTTTCCCCACCCCACATTCCTGATGAAAGGCTTATGCCTGAAAAGGTGATTCTCCTGCTCCTCAGATGCTGCCTGACCTACTGTGCTTTTCCAGCGCCACACTTTATCAGCTCTGAACTGAAAACAAAGCCCGTGCTTTAAATCTTTTCAGACCACCTGAACATTGGGGAACTGCATTATTTGAACATGTCAAATGGAAACTTATGTCTGTAACACTCTCTCAATCAGAGATAAGGGTCAGTCAGGATTATGAATCTGAAGTCTTGGTTCATGATTTAATCATGACTTGACCCTAAGTGATGGGGGCAGTAGGAAGCCATTCAGCCCATCAAATCGGCTCCTCCATTCAATAAGATTGTGGATGATGTGGCAAATTGTCACCTAGAGAGTTGTGTCTAATTCATTAATCCATATTGTGACTGTGAATGTTCAACCTTCAGATAGAGTAATGGAGCACAGCAAAAGGCCACTAAAAATCATGTCAGTCAAAAACAACCATCTAACTATTCCAACCCCATTCCCCAGCACTTACCCCATCACCTTGTGTGCCTTGGCATTGCACACGCATATTGACATACAGCTTTGCTGTGATGGGAGTTCCTGCCTCTCCCACCCTCACAGGCAGTCAGTTCCAGATTCCCACCAGCCTCTGGGTGATTTTGTTTTCCTCACATTCCCCTCTAAACCATCCTGACCCTTACTTTAAATCCATGCTCCCCGATCATGGATCCCTCCATCAAGAGGAAAGGTTTCTTCCTGTCTACCCTATCTATGTCTCTCATCATTTTATTTAACTCAATCATATCCCTCCCCAGTCTGCTCTGCTCGAAGGAAAGCAACGAGGAGAAAGTGAGGACTGCAGATGCTGGAGATCAGAGCTGAAAATGTGTTGCTGGAAAAGCGCAGCAGGTCAGGCAGCATCCAGGGAACAGGAGAATCGACGTTTCGGGCCTGAAGAAGGGCTCATGCCTGAAACGTCAATTTTCCTGCTCCTTGGATGCTGCCTGACCTGCTGCGCTTTTCCAGCAACACACTTTCAGCTCTAAGGAAAGCAACCCCAAGCTGTCCAATCTCTCTTTGTAACTGAAACTCTCCAGCCAAGGCAACATCCTGGTAAATCTCCCCTGCACCCTCTCCTGTGCTGTCACATCCATCTAGAATGTAGATTCCAGAACTGCACACAATACTCTGTACAATTCCAGCAGAACCCTCCTGCAATTAAGCTCTATTCCTTGCTAAAAGAGATAAGTATCTCATACCTCTTCCTCATCACTTTGCCCACCTGTCCTGCTATCTTAAGGGACAGTATACTTGCACAGTAAGGTCTCTCTGATCCCTAGTCCTAGTATTCATCCTGTACTTCCTTGCCTTGTTTGTCCTGCCCAGGTGTATCACCTCACATTTTTATTCTATTTGCCACTGATCAGTCCATCTGACCGGGTGGAAGTGAGGACTGCAGATGCTGGAGATCAGAGTCTAGATTAGAGTGGTGCTGGAAAAGCACAGCAGGTCAGGCAGCATCCAAGGAGCAGGAAAATCGACGTTTCAGGCAAAAGTCCCCATTAATTTTCCTGCTCCTGGTTGCTGCCTGACCTGATGTGCTTTTCCAGCACCATACACGTCCACCTAACCAAGCCATCTAGACCCTTCTGTAATCTTAAGGCTATCCTCCTCATTACTTACCACGCCACCAATTTTCATACCAGCTGCAAACTTACTGATCAATCCTCCTCCATTGAAATTTGCATCGTTTAGATATTCCACAAACAGCAAGGGCTGCTGTTGATCATTAATCCCTGTGGAACTCTGTGGACAGACTCCCAATCACAAACATCACCCACTGGTTCTGGCCAGTGTGTTAGTCCTGGATAGTTGCTGCTGTGGTGTGACACTGTTCAGTGTTACTGACCTCCCTCTTGACCTGGGTACAGTACCGCCCTGTGTCTGACCTTGGTCATCACTACCTCAATGTGTGTAGATGCTCAAATTATTGTTAAACCCTCGCCTTTGATTTTTAATTGCGCACAGATTGATTGTCCATTTTAATTGTAGATGTCTGTGCTTTATTTTTAAAGTTCACGCAATCCACTGAATATTGCATTTCGATCTTTTTTGTCGATCACCTCGGAGTGATTTCTGTCCGAGAACCTGGAGCCTTCTGTAAGGTTTGCCCGGGTCAAACAAATCCTTGCCCCTCCCTCTGGCTGCGATGTCACGGTCCAATCAATCCGACAGCAACTCTCCCACAATCCAGCTGCTCCCCCCAAGAAGGCCATGGGGCCAAAGCCGCGACTTGAGGCGCTATATAAATGCACGCTGTTGGGTCGGTCTGCGGGTTTGCCTCCAAAACCCTTCGATGGATTTACATTGCGTTGACCGTTTCCTCTCTGTGTCACTGCCTGAAGCCGAGTGACCGTTCGGCCCCTCGAGTCCGTGCTAGAAATGTTTCAGATATTTGGGGGGTATTGGGGGTGAGAGGGAGGGTATAATATTTAAGACGGGAAGTCTCAGAACACGCCATTAAAGACAGATCCCATTGAAATATTAACATTGAGAACTGCATCGGAATTAAACTGATTTGAAATTTGTTTTCACAGAGAATTTCATGGCCGTGACGAGAAATACTTGGGGACAGACTCTGACCCTCCGCAGCTTTACTCCCGGAGTGAGTTTTTGTTTGTAATTGGACTCACAAAGTAGCTGGTTCAGCCCTGGCCGGTTATTCGCAACTTACCGGTGACGAAAAGGCGGGTTGGTGTGCGCTAAGGATCATGAACAATCCTGCCCCCCCTCCCCCGGGCGGGGGGCAAGCTGCCCTGAGAGGGGTCAGAGAGCAGTGATGCTGCGATATATCCCGTGTGGGTGAGAGAAAGCGGGGGCTGAGCTCCCAGAGCAGCGCTGGGGCTGGGGGATGGTGTGAGAGTGTCCCGGAGACAGTGTGAATGAGAGTGTGTGGGAGCATGTCTCGGTATGTCCCCTGCACACAAACCCAGCATGCACACTCTCACACTCATACACACACTCACAGAAACTGTCTCACACACTCTCACTGTGTCTCTGTGGGGACCCTGTACCGGGCGGGGCAAATACTGTGCCTGACTCAGTGTGAGCGGTGTCCCGGGCCGGACCCTGACACAGACACAGAGACTGACGGAGACACCTCCCTATCTCTGTCTGTGTGTGTGAGAGAGAGAGAGAGAGAGAGGCGGGAAAGACACTTTAACACTCAGCCCTGGCCAATCAGATCGTGGTTTCCCAGGTAACCAGCTGCAGATTGATGCCGGTATCCAGGAGACGGCAGCATCCCCAGCTCCAATGGCCATTCCCCAAATCCATAAAGCTCCGGGTGAACCGCTCCAGCCGCCACTCAGCTCCAGCACAGCCAGGACCCGCTCCCGGTCCGAGCAGGTCAGTCACACCCCCACTCCCCATTCCCCACACCCCCACGCCCTCACTCCCCATTCCCCACACCCACCCCCTCACTCCCCATTCCCCACGCCCTCACTCCCCATTCCCCACACCCCCACACCCTCACTCCCCATTCCCCACCCCCTCACTCCCCATTCCCCACATTCCCCCACACCCTCACTCCCCATTCCCCACACCCCCACCCCCTCACTCCCCATTCCCCCACACCCTCACTCCCCATTCCCCACACCCCCACCCCCTCACTCCCCATTCCCCCACCCCCTCACTCCCCATTCCCCACATTCCCCCACCCCCTCACTCCCCATTCCCCACACTCCCCACTCCCCACATCCCCCACCCCCTCACTCCCCACATCCCCCACATCCCCCACACCCCTCACCCCCCACACCCCATTTCCCCCACCCCCTCACTCCCCACACCCCCCACACCCTCACTCCCCATTCCCCACATCCCACACCCCTCACTCCCCCACCCCATTCCCCACCCCGGGGGATGCTCACTGGTACACCCCCCTCTCATCCCCGGGACTGGCCCCATCTCCTCCTTTCTCCTCTCCCTCCCCTCTTTTTCCTTCTCCCCTCCTTTCCCCTCTCCTCCATCCTGTTCCCCCTCCCCTCCCCTCCCCTCCCCTCCCGTTCCCCCTCCCCTCCCGTTCCCATCTCCCTCCCCTCCTCCCCTCCTTTCCCATCTGCCCCCTCCTTTCTCCTCTGCCCCCTCCCCTCTGTCCCCCGGTAAGTTACTGTTGCGAGTGAACGGAGAGACGGGGCTGAGTTGAATTGATGTTCTTGTGTGATGTCCCAAGGCGGAGGGTCCGCACCGAGATCAGAAACTCGCTCCGAGTTGGCTTTGGCGAACCGGGGATCGAACTGTGCGCTCAGCCATTCCCAGTAAGGAGCTACAGAGTAACCGCAGGAACACCGGGCTCCCAGCACAACCAGCAGAATGAATAATCGGTAAGACCTTACAACTTTAATATGTAACAGAGTTTGCATTTGTCCTGAACAATCTGAATGTTAATAATGACAAGTGCTGAAGCTGAACAATACACTCAATTTCAAACCTATGCAGAAGACTTGACAATCCCCTGTTAAAGATGCTGTCTTTATTAGACTTAGAGACATTTGGAGATGGATTCTCTAGCATTAGCAATGCAATACTCCTTTGACGTCTTCAGCAAACGCTGCAAATGTCTTTGTAGAATCTCGTGGTTAAAATTTTCTGATATTTGAACGATCCTTACATTTCAATTCCGCGCAACGTGAAGCCAAATCAACGGGACATCAAGCGACTAGAGCGGGTTACCTTCTGAACTCTGTCGCTTTGTCCAGTAATATCTCTGGGCGATATTAACATTACGAGGTTAAAGAGTTACCCTCGATTTCGAGCTCATCCTTGTTTAATAACTGACATCTCATATTGCTAAAGACATTCTTTGTTAGCAGTTGCCTGTACTAATGGATAAATTTATATCATTTTTGCAATGTCTGCTTCCGTTGCTGTATTATAACACGCTGAAACCTGTACCCCTAAGGGGGCAGGGCAACTGAAATTGCTTATTAAAATGGGCACTTCGCTTCTGGTTTATTTGAGTGATTAATTAATAAATCAAGGTAATTTGGTCCTGGTAGATGCGAGTTACTTTCAGTGATTACTTGACATGTTGTGCAAATAGGCAAATTGAGACATTGAACATGTTTCATTCAATTATTTTTCCCTGAAAATAAAACATGATCGGCCAGGAATATCGAGTGTGCTTCTGGGGTTAAGAATCAGGAATTATAAGCAAATACTGGCTTGCTGTTGCTCTGTTATTCTATCTGGATGTAAAGGCAGGAACACAAGACTCCTTTAATTGCTGTCTATAATATCAGAAAGCCTGGATAATAAAACATTGTTGTTATAAAGGGGTATGATCAGGATCCTAAAAGTGTTTCACAAAAATCATTCTATAACGCTGGACTCTATCTATTTTAGTGTTTAAATCTTCTCAGGAATGCAGCATCTCCAATCAGTTCATTTCCAATCCTTACACCTTTAACAACATTTTCATTACCCGACCAGCCCCTGTTTCAGAAACTTCTGCTGGTCTGATCTCTGATTTCTTTGATCTCAGAGAGGTTCAGTGCCAGCATGATAAGCAGTGAATGCTCTCTCTACCGCAGCAGTGGAGAATGAGGGAAAAGCATTGAAACAAAGGTTTAGGACGAGTTAAGGAATGTATAATTTGTATAGCATTCTCAAAGCATTTGAATCTTTTATCATTCTTCAAAATCAATATTCAGTTTGGTTTAGATTATGGAATGTGCTTTTCTATTCTGCTGTTCCGATCTATGAAGAACTTGAGGCAGCATATTATTAAAATCTTCGGCAGTGAAGATAATGAACTAGTCACTACATTTTTCTTTATATTTACATTGTCATGTTAAATTGTGGTTTCTATCTATTTGTACAGTGCTTTGACTGTTTCACAGAAGCACTAACCTTTCAATGTTCCTTTCCCATTCATGGAGCTACAGCGGGTGCAGTTCCCTCATGTTGTTATCCATTGGATACTATATAAAAGAGTGACAGAGATAGCACTGTAACAATAACTCACTGCACAGAATGTGTTTGTCAGAGATTTGGTCAGGCTACGATTTGTGAAAAGAGCCTGGATTAGAATAGGATCTGAATAAAATGATCATTTACTTTTATTTCAGTGACAGATGTCACTGGATAACGTGCAATTAACTCTCATCTTACGCAATATAACACATTAGTACATGTGGATTTATTGATTTTAAGACAGCTTCATCAAAGTCTAAACCTTGTAGGCATGACCTGAACTGCCTTCCATGAAAAGAAACTCTTCTGCTTCTACTAATGTGACTAAGGTGGGATTAACGAAATGGTGAGGAAATCGACAGTAGCCGTGTGTACTTACCTTCTGAGCTATATAAATTAAGAAGGCACAAGGTTTGAATCTTAATTAGTGCTGAATAAGCTTCCATTAGTTAGGAATCCAGCCTCAAGTGACTGTCTGTGTGGGGATTTGCACATTCTCCCTGTGTCTGTGTAGGTTTCCTCTGGGTGCTCCGGTACCTCCCACAGTCCAAAGATGTGCAGGTTAGGTGAATTGGCCATGCTAAATTGCCCGCAGTGTTCAGGGATGCATGGGTTAAGTGGATTAGTCATGGGAAATGCAGGGTTACAGGGTAGGGAGTTGGAGGGTTGGAGTGGATTTGTTGGGCTGAATGGCCTGTTTCCACACTGAAGGGGTTCTATATAAAACAGTGACTGCAAAGAGGAAATGACTGACCTCAGTGAGTGTTTCGCTGAGGGGCAAATGGATCAGAATTCCTCTCGGATTGCTATCCCAGTTGGAAAGTAATCCGTGCATAGAAGGGGAGGACAGCTTGGGCTTAGCTCTGATGCCTCACAAGTCAAATAGACTGGACCTGATTGTGTATGAATAGTAATCTTTGAGGAGAAAGTGAGGTCTGCAGATGCTGGAGATCAGAGCTGAAAATGTGTTGCTGGAAAAGCGCAGCAGGTCAGGCAGCATCCAGGGAACAGGAGAATCGACGTTTCGGGCATAAGCCCTTCTTCAGGAATCATTCCTGAAGAAGGGCTTATGCCTGAAACGTCGATTCTCTATGAATAGTAATCACTTAGCTGATTTAGCAAGATGTCTGGGGTGGGGGGGTGCTGGTCCCTGGGACAACATAGCGCAGGGAGAACTGGATGCTGCTAAACTAAGTAAGTTGAAGAGAAATTAATGACAGAAACAGCTCTGGTCACACAGTGCATTAGAACAGCCTGGTGAAGGCATGGAGCGCATGGCCCTCTGACAAACATGCAGCATTCCTTCCAAAGACGACAGAACATCTTGTCCAAAAAAAACCCAAAGAACTGCGGATGCTGGAAATCTGAAACAAGAACAGAAATTGCTGGAGAAACTCAGCATCTGTGGAGAGAAAGAGTTAAAGTTTTGGATCTAACGATCCTTCATCAGAATATGTTCTATGCTTCTCCTAATGAAGCTTTCTTCAAATTTAGTTCTTTATTCCCGAATATGTGTTAAGACAAAATCCAAATGCCTGAATCTTCAGACCCTGATTGTCTGCAGTATGTATATGCATTGGGCTGTGGTTCCCTATGTATTTAAATACAGTATCAAAAATCCCCAAGTCACAGGGACTGGCAGGATGGAGGGTCTCGGGGTCTAGCAATATATTATGACGACCTCTCTCCCTTCTTTGTACAGCCCTATGTCCAGCCCTCCAATGTCTTTAAACCTGTTATCAATACGGACAACGCTGGACATTCATGATGGGTCTGACAGCAATTGTGGAGAGAAAGAGAACTAATGGTTCAGTTCTAGATGTTTTTCTGCTGTGTATTTCCAGGATTTTCTGTTTATTTCAGATTCCCAGCATCCACAATATTTTGCCTTTTATCTCTGAAAGTGCAGTTCCTCCCAAATCCGTTCTCATCTTTCCTGGAGTTTGTTAAACCCTTTCAATCCAAACTTCAGCACCTGTCAGAGTGTCGAGGTGCCTCTGCTCAACATTCCAGATGATGATGATGGATAGTTTGATGGTGGTAACCCATTCCCTCTTCGTCCTTCTCAATCTTCTTGCAGTCTTTGACATGGTGAGCACACAATCGTCTTCCAATATCTCTCCACTGTCGCTGTGTCTGGGACTGGGGCAGTTCCATCTGATCATGGCCAGAGAATGATTTGTGATGGTTTTTCTTCCAGCCCCTGCACTGTTTCTGCTGGTGTCCCCTAAAAGGTGATCCTTGGCCCCACTGTTCTACCCTCGTTGGTATTATCTGAAAAGCACAGTGAGAATCTTCACTTGTTCCTGATGATAACCAGCTCTGCTCGGTAGCACCTCTCCCTGTCCCTCCACTGTTGCTAAAATATCAGACTGATTATCCAGCATCTACTACTGGCTGAGCACAAATTTTCTCTTGTTAAATATTAGCCCAGTGTTTCATATTCAAGACATCACAACTGTTTCTTTCCACCACCCCAACTGCAGCCCACATCATCACCTGCTGCTTAAACTCTTATTCATAGCTGCACAAAGTCTCAACTAGATTATTCCAAAACACTCCAAAAATCTCTCACATTTTACCCTCCGTAAACGTGAGGTCATCCTGAATTGACAGCAAGCCCTTTCACCTCTGTGCTCTGCTACATTGGCTTCTGGTTGTAATTTTGAAGTTTTCACCCTTGTTTTCAAATACCCCCATCACCTCACTCCTTCCCAAAGTCTGTTACAACCAGACAACAGGTAACGTTTCCAACTTCTTACACTTCCACAAGGACACCCGAATTGTTAAGGTCTAGGTGAGGAGGGATGAATTGTCTCCCCTTCCTTATACACCTGTCCCTTGGTTGGTTGTAACATGATTAACTTGGCAAAGATTCCTCCATTGTATTTGTCTTTATCTCAGAACAAATATGTTTTAAAAAGAAACCAGTTCAACCAGCTTTCTAGAGTCACTGAAAAAAGTGATTTTTAGCTACAAAGCATATAATGAAATAACATTGTACACACACACATGCACATACTACAAAACAAATCCTAAAAAGATAAAAGAGGTACAGATCAGCTATTAGGGTGGTTTGTGAAGAGTAAATAGTGAAATAGTGACATTTGAACAGTTGATTTTGGGATTCTTCACGTTGCTGTTTGTTGGAATCCTTTAACATTTGTTTCTGGCAGCACTAAACTCACTTCTTTTGCCCTTTTTCCTTGATTTGTTGATTGGTTTCTCCTGCCCAAAATCCACAAACCTGACTGCCCCGGCCGACCCATCGTCTCCGCCTGCTCCTGCCCCACCAAACTCATCTCTGCATACCTCGACACGGTCCTGTCCCCCTTAGTCCAAGAACTCCCCACCTACGTTCGGGACACCACCCACGCCCTCCACCTCCTCCATGATTTTCGCTTCCCCGGTCTCCAACGCCTTATCTTCACCATGGACATCCAGTCCCTGTACATCTCCATCCCCCATCACGAAGGACTTAAAGCCCTTCGCTTTTTCCTTTCCCGCCGTACCGACCAGTACCCTTCTACTGACACCCTCCTTCAACTGACTGAACTGGTCCACACCCTGAACAACTTCTCTTTCCAATCCTCCCACTTCCTCCAAACCAAAGGAGTAGCCATGGGCACCCGCATGGGCCCCATCAATGCCTGCCTCTTCGTAGGATATGTGGAACAGTCCATCTTCCACAGCTGCACTGGCACCACCCCCCACCTTTTCCTCCGCTACATCGATGACTGTATCGGCGCTGCCTCGTGCTCCCACGAGGAGGTTGAACAGTTCATCCACTTTACCAACACCTTCCACCCCGACCTCAAATTCACCTGGACCGTCTCAGACTCCTCCCTCCCCTTCCTAGACCTTTCCATTTCTAATGGGGTTCTCCTGCTCCATAACAATCGACACAGATTCCTGAAGAAGGGCTTATGCCCGAAATGTCGATTCTCCTGCTCCTTGGATGCTGCCTGACCTGCTGCGCTTTTCCAGCAACACATTTTCAGCTCTGATCTCCAGCATCTGCAGACCTCACTTTCTCCTTCTAGTGAGAGGATCCTTTTGCCTGCAATGTAGGGTGACATGTGGCCAGTTCTTTGTCTGTGACCAATTCGGTACACAAACACTTGAAACCCCGTTAGTAAACCATGGTACTCCCTAAATCTAATGCTGCCCCTTTCTCTACCTCTGCCCCTGTCTTTCGCACTCTCTTCCTTTAAGACATAAAACAGACTTCTTTGACCAAGGTTTTGTCCGATCTGATCTCACAATTTTGTTTATCTGTGGCTCTGTGTCGTACTGTTTTATCATAGTCCTAAGAAAAAGATTCTGGAATTATGTTACATTAAAGACATTACAGGTGTTGTTAACTTGCTGAGACTAAGACGTCAAACTAAGCATGGGATTAGGAGTCGTGTGCTTTCATGGATGGGGAACTGATGAGCAGACAGGAAGCAAAGGGTAGGGATAAACGGGTCCTTTTCCAAATGGCAAGCAGTAGCTAGTGGGGCACTGCAAAGATGATCCAACTATTGACAATATTTAACACTGGGAGAAAGTGAGGACTGCAGATGCTGGAGATCAGAGCTGAAAAATGTGTTGCTGGAAAAGCGCAGCAGGTCAGGCAGCATCCAAGGAGCAGGAGCTGCAATCTTCTTCCCAATCTCTCAGTCCCCACCCCCTCTCTGGCCTATCACCCTCACCTTAACCTCCTTCCACCTATCGAATTCCTAAAGCCCCTCCCCCAAGTCCTTCCTCCCTACCTTTTATCTTAGTCTGCTTGGCACACCCTCCTCATTCCTGAAGAAGGGCTTATGCCCGAAACGTCGACTCTCCTGCTCCTTGGATGTTGCCTGACCTGCTGCGCTTTTCCAGCAACACATTTTTCAGCAATATTTATCATTGATTTAGATGTTTGAACCAAATGTAGTGTTTCCAAGTTTGGAGACTGCACAAAGCTGGGTGGGAGAATGGAGTGGAATGGCACAGTGGCTCAGTGGTTAGCACTGCTGCCTCATAGCACAGGGTTTCTCCTGCTCCATAACAATTCTGAGAGTTCCTCTGCTTGACACACCAATTGATTTTGTTTTTGCTGAGGTCAATTCTTGGGAATCAGTTGTTCAGTTTGACAATCCCAAAGAGATCTCCATGTGCTGGACTGATTGTGGAACTGACGATGCTGCCTAATTCACAATCAAACGTGGATATGGCAGTAAATTCATTTCAAACGTTGTAAAGATCTCGTGCAAGAGCAATTTCTTTTTTAGCTCCTGTTTCAACCAAGTCTTTCCAGTTCTGTGATTTCAAAGCTATCATATATAGTTGTAATGTCTCATCTTGTTTTATTGCCACTTCGACAGTTAGTTTTAATGATTTTAAGCACTGGATTTTGATTGGTGCAGTTAAGATGTTTTTAGCCAATTTTTTTCCTCACAACAAGAAGTGAGTGTTGGCAACAGATGTCATGAAAGATAATCTGTGGGTTGAGCTGATACTTAACATGGAGCTTGTATTCCTGTAATGTGAGTTTCTAACACTCAGTTTGTGTAGATGTGGATTAACAAGCTCACTCATGATCTGTGATCGGTTATGATTTCAAACTCGCATCATTATAAATAGACAAAAATCTAAAATACCCTTTTGCAATTGAGAATTCTTCTTCCTCTGTTTGTGAATAAGTTTACTCCAAGTGCACTACCAATCTGCTTACTATTGTGACAAATGTTTTAGTCATTCATGGGATATTGGCACCACTTGCTGGACCAGCAATTATTGCCCATTCCAAATTGCCCAAAGAGTCACCACATTGCTGTGGGTCTGGAGTCACATGTAGACCAGAGACCAGGTAAGGATGACAGATTCCCTCCCTGAAGATATTAATAATCATCACAGGTATTGTTTATGAGACCAGGTTTAATTTCAGATTTATCAATTGAGTTTAAAATTCAGCAGCTGCCATAGTGAGATTTGAACCCATATTCCACAAGCATTAGCCTTGGCCTCTGAGTTACCAGTCAAGATTAGAGTGATGCTGGAAAAGTACAGCAGGTCATGCAGCATCTGAGGAGCAGGAAAGCAGAAGCCCTTCATCAGGAATCTCTAGCATCTCCTTACTTTCACCTCTGATTTACCAGTCTAGTGTGTCTCTGAGTCTGCAACTTAGAAGGGAGTTATTTCTGCAGAAGGTAGACACAATCCTCCAAAAGGATTTATATTTGAAGCCAAGGTTTCTTATTTTGTATTATCTTCATCATCATTGTGAGGTTCTTGGGACAGAGATACCTAGGACTGTATCTTACAGCTTTGTTCGCTAAGTATCAGTTTTATTGAGTTCTCCCTGGAGATCTCTATGACTCTCTGAGGCCGGGTGAGACCTCTTGAAGTATGTTACAAACTCATCTCACCAACGATTGACCTTGCCCCTATGGCACCACTCCTGTAGGATTCTCGAGCCATTGTACCACCTGTCATTCCTGGAAATACTCTCTCCACTGCTGAGATTTCCTGGAATTCACCCATCATGCATCTAGACAAGCACTGTCAGTCAGGAAGCCCAGCATGGTTCCTGGCATTTACCCAGAACATGGCAGATCAGGGGAAATATGGTCTTTGCCTTGTGGTCAGGGACCTGGAGATTCTAATGGATGGATGGCATTCTCTTTTCCCAAAACAAGATCACAACTTCAGACCATGCCCACCTGGACCAAGGTTGCCATCCTGGGTGCCACAATGGCTCAGTGGTTAGCACTGCTGCCTCACAGCACCAGAGTCACAGGTTCAATTCCAGCCTCGGGCGACTGTCCGTGTGGAATTTGCACATTCTCCCTGTGTCTGCGTGGGTTTCCTCCAGGTGCTCCGGTTACCTCCCACAGTCACAAAGATGTGCGAGTCAGGTGAATTGGCCATGCTAAATTGCCTGTAGTGTTAGGTGCATTAGTAAGAGGGAAATGTGTCTGGGTGGGTTATTCTTCAGAGGGTCGGTGTGGACTGGTTGGGCCAATGGGCATGTTTCCACACTGTAGGGAATCTAATGTAAATCTAATGTAGTCAATCCAATCCCAGTCTTTAGGAGGAATGTCCATCACTCGAGGAGTAAGGTCAATGATCTTCAGTCCATCTACGTAAATATTACTACATTTTCATGATACCTTACATTCTCTTCATAACTACCATTCTACCCAACTTCAAACACGGCATATGCTCTACTGCTGTTGCCGGCAACATCTTTCCCAGTCGCCCTCACCCACCCCAAACCCGAACACCACTATCCCTCCATGCTGTCTGTGTGGTCCACTTACTCACTCAGGACCTCTCCCTCACCTGTACCAATAGTAACAGCTGTGCCACCTACTTTCAGCCCACTCATTACCTGCCTCTCTCACAGTCTCTGAAGAAAACAGCCCCCAGGAGGGGGAGCGAGTCAAGACACAAGATGACCTGCCTGACATTTGGCTCCTCACTCATCATGTGAACAGCGTCCTGACTCGGACCACCCACAGTACTTTACCAACCAAGATCCAGCCCCCAGACTGACTGTGTCCCAGCCCCCAGACTGACTGTGTCCCAGCCCCCAGACTGACTGTGTCCCAGCCCCCAGACTGACTGTGTCCCAGCCCCCAGACTGACTGTGTCCCAGCCCCCAGACTGACTGTGTCCCAGCCCCAGACTGACTGTGTCCCAGCCCCAGACTGACCCTGCCCCAGCCCCCAGACTGACCGTGCCCCAGCCCTCAGACTGACTGTGCCCCAGCCCCAAACTGACCGTGTCCTTACCCCAGACTGACCATGTCCTAGTCCCAGACTGACCGTGTCCCAGCCTCAGACTGACCATGTCCCATACCCCAGACTGACCATGTCCATACACCAGACCGACTGTGTCCCAGCCTCCAGACTGACCATGTCCCAGCCCCCAGACTGACCGTGTCCTAACCTCCAAACTGACCATGTCCCAGCCTCCAGATTGACTGTGTCCCAGCCCACAGACTGACCGTGTCCATATCCCAGACTGACCATGTCCATACACTAGACTCACCGTATCCCAGCCCCAGACTAACCATATCCCAACCCCCAGACTGACCGTATCCCATACCCCAGACTGACCATGCCCATGCCCCAGACTGACCGTATCCCAGTCCTAGACTGACTGCGTCCCAACCCTCAGACTGACCATGTCCCAGTCCCCAGACTGACAGTGTCCGTACCCCAGACTGACGGTGTCCCAGCCCCCAGACTGACGGTGTCCCAGCCCCCAGACTGACGGTGTCCCAGCCCCCAGACTGACGGTGTCCCAGCCCCCAGACTGACGGTGTCCCAGCCCCCAGACTGACGGTGTCCCAGCCCCCAGACTGACGGTGTCCCAGCCCCCAGACTGACTGTGTCCCAGCCCCCAGACTGACTGTGTCCCAGCCCCCAGACTGACCGTGTCTCAACCCCCAGACTGACCATGTCCATACCCCAGTCTGACCATGTCCATACCCCAGTCTGACCATGTCCATACCATAGTCTGACCGTGTCCCAGTCCCCAGACGGACAGTGTCCATACCCCAGACTGACGGTATCCCAGCCCCCATACTGACCGTGTTCCAGCCCCCAGACTGACCATTTCCATACCCCAGACTGACCATGTTCCAGCACCAGACTGACCGTGTCCATACCCCAAGCTGACCGTGTCCATACCCCAAGCTGACCATGTCCATACCCCAGACTGACCGTGTCCCATACCCCAGACTGACCGTGTCCCAGCCCCCAGACTGACCATGACCCAGCCCCCAGACTGACCGTGCCCATACCCCAGTCTGACCATGTCCATACCACAGGCTGACCGTGTCCCAGCCCCCAGACTGACCATGTCCCAGCCCCCAGACTGACCGTGTCCCAGCCCCCAGACTGACCGTGTCCCATACCCTAGACTGACCGTATCCCAGCCCCAGACTGACCATGCCCCAGCACCAGACTGATTGTGTCCATATCCCAGATTGGCCGTGTCCCATACCCCAAACTGACCGTGTCCCATACCCCAGTCTGACCATTTCCATACCCCAGACTGACCGTGTCCCAGCACCAGACTTACCGTGTCCATACCCCAAGCTGACCATGTCCATACCCCAGACTGACCGTATCCCAATCCCCAGGCTGACCATGTCCCAGCCCCCAGACTGACCATGTCCCAGTCCCCAGACTAACCGTATCCGATCCCCAGACTGACCGTGTCCCATAATCCAGACCGACCGTGTCCCATACTCTAGACTGACCGTGTCCCAACCCCGAGACTGACAGTGTCCATACCCCAGAATGACTGTGTAACCGTCCACAGACTGGCCGCATTGGAGCCACAGACTAACCGTGTCCCAGCCCCAGACTGACCGTGTCCATAACGCAGACTGACCACGTCCAAGCACCAGACTGACCGTGTCCCAGCCTCCAGACGGACCATGTCCCAGCCCCCCGACTGACCGCATTGGGGCCACAGACTGACCGTGTCCCAGCCCCATTCTGACCGTATCCATACCGCAGACTGACCATGTCCCATACCCCAAACTGACCGTGTCCATACCCCAGTCTGACCGCATTGGAGCCACAGACTGACCGTGTCCCATACCCCAGACTGACCGCATTGGAGCCACAGACTGACCGTGTCCCAGCCCGATTCTGACCATATCCATAACCCAGACTGACCGTGTCCCATACCACAGGCTGACCGCATTGGAGCCACAGACTGACCGTGTCCCAGCCCCTAGACTGACCGTGTCCCAGCCCCTAGACTGACTGTATCCCAACCCCCAGACTGACCGTGTCCCAGCCCCAGACTGACCGTGTCCCAGCCCCAGACTGACCATGCCCCAGCACCAGACTGATTGTGTCCATATCCCAGATTGGCCGTGTCCCATACCCCAAACTGACCGTGTCCCATACCCCAGTCTGACCATTTCCATACCCCAGACTGACCGTGTCCCAGCACCAGACTGACCGTGTCCATACCCCAAGCTGACCATGTCCATACCCCAGACTGACCGTATCCCAATCCCCAGGCTGACCGTGTCCCAGCCCCCAGACTGACCACGTCCCAGTCCCCAGACTAACCGTATCCGATCCCCTGACTGACCGTGTCCCATACTCCAGACTGACCGTGTCCCATACTCTAGACTGATCGTGTCCCAACCCCGAGACTGACAGTGTCCATACCCCAGACTGACCGTGTAACCGTCCACAGACTGGCCGCATTGGAGCCACAGACTAACCGTGTCCCAGCCCTAGACTGACCGTGTCCATAACCCAGACTGACCATGTCCAAGCACCAGACTGACCGTGTCCCAGCCTCCAGACGGACCATGTCCCAGCCCCCAGACTGACCGCATTGGAGCCACAGACTGACCGTGTCCCAGCCCCATTCTGACCGTATCCATACTGCAGACTGACCATGTCCCATACCCCAAACTGACCGTGTCCATACCCCAGTCTGACCGCATTGGAGCCACAGACTGACCGTGTCCCATACCCCAGACTGACCGCATTGGAGCCACAGACTGACCGTGTCCCAGCCCCATTCTGACCATATCCATAACCCAGACTGACCGTGTCCCATACCCCAGGCTGACCGCATTGGAGCCACAGACTGACCGTGTCCCAGCCCCATTCTGACCATATCCATAACCCAGACTGACCGTGTCCAAGCACCAGACGGACCATGTCCCAGCCCCCAGACTGACCGCATTGGAGCCACAGACTGACCGTGTCCCAGTCCCATTCTGACCGTATCCATACCTCAGACTGACCGTGTCCCAGCTCCCAGACTGACCGTGTCCCAGCTCCCAGACTGACCCTGTCCCAGCCCCCAGACTGACCCTGTCCCAGCCCCCAGACTGACCGTATCCAATCTCCAGACTGACCATGTCCCAGCACCAGACTGATTGTGTCCATATCCCAGATTGGCCGTGTCCCATACCCCAAACTGACCGTGTCCATACCCCAGTCTGACCATTTCCATACCCCAGACTGACCATGTCCCAGCACCAGACTGACCGTGTCCATACCCCAAGCTGACCATGTCCATACCCCAGATTGACCGTATCCCAACCCCCAGACTTACCGTGTCCCAGCCCCCAGACTGACCATGTCCCAGCCCCCAGACTGACCGCATTGCAGCCACAGACTGAACGTGTCCATACCCCAGACTGAACGTATCCCAGCCCCAGACTGACCGTATCCCAGCCCCAGACTGACCTTGTCCTTACCCCAGACTGGCCGTGTCCATACACCAGACTGACCATGTCCATACCCCAGACTGACAGTGTCCCAAACCCCAGACTGACCATGTCCATTCCCTAGACTGACCATGTCCCAGCATCAGACTGACTGTGGCCATACCCCAGACTGACCGTGTCCCAGCCCCAGACTGACCGTGTCCCAGCCACCAGACTGATCGTGTCCATACCCCAGACTGATCGTGTCCCAAACCCTAGACTGACCATGTCCCATACCCCAGACTGACCGTGTCCATACCCCAGACTGACCGTGTCCATACCCCAGACTGACCGTGTCCATACCCCAGACTGACCGTGTCCATACCCCAGACTGATCGTGTCCATACCCCAGACTGACTGTGTCCCAGCATCAGACTGACCGTGTCCCATACCCCAGACTGACCGTGTGCATACTGCAGACTGATCGTATCCCAGCCACCAGACTGATCGTGTCCATACCCCAGACTGATCGTGTCCCAAACCCTAGACTGACCATGTCCCATACCCCAGACTGACCGTGTCCATACCCCAGACTGATCGTGTCCATACCCCAGACTGATCGTGTCCATACCCCAGACTGACCGTGTGCATACCGCAGACTGATCGTATCCCAGCCCCAGACTGACCGTGTCCCAGCCACCAGACTGATCGTGTCCATACCCCAGACTGATCGTGTCCCAAACCCTAGACTGACCATGTCCCATACCCCAGACTGACCGTGTCCATACCCCAGACTGACCGTGTCCATACCCCAGACTGATCGTGTCCATACCCCAGACTGACTGTGTCCCAGCATCAGACTGACCGTGTCCCATACCCCAGACTGACCGTGTGCATACTGCAGACTGATCGTATCCCAGCCCCAGACTGACCGTGTCCCAGCCCCCAGACTGACCGTGTCCCATACCTCAGGCTGACCGTGTCCACACCCCAGACTTACCATATCCCAGCCCCAAACTGACCGTATCCCAGCCCCCAGACTGACCATGTCCGTACACCAGACTGACTGTGGCCAATACCCAGACTGACCGTATCCCAGCCCCAGACTTACCATATCCCAGCCCCCAGACTGACCGTGTCCCAGCCCCCAGACTGACCGTGTCCCAGCCCCCAGACTGACCGTGTCCCAGCCCCCAGACTGACCGTGTCCCAGCCCCCAGACTGACTGTGTCCCAGCCCCCAGACCGACCTTGTCCTTAGGGGAGAAAGTGAGGTCTGCAGATGCTGGAGATCAGAGCTGAAAATGTGTTGCTGGAAAAGCGCAGCAGGTCAGGCAGCATCCAAGGAACAGGAGAATCGACATTTCGGGCATAAGCCTGAAGAAGGGCTTATGCCCGAAACGTCGATTCTCCTGTTCCCTGGATGCTGCCTGACCTGCTGACCTTGTCCTTACCCCAGACTGACTGTGTCCCAGCCCCCAGACTGACTGTGCCCATACCCCTGACTGACCATGTCCCAGCCCCAGACTGACCGTGTCTCAGCCCCCAGACTGACTATATCCTAGCCCCTGGACTGGTATTGGAAGCTGCCTTGACTTATCCTCCATGACTGACTGAGGGGGTGGGGAGCTGCTGACCGGTTTCATTGCTGCAGTTCTGTGGTAATGGTCACATGGCAATAGAATACAGTGAGCATTGTATCTCTGGCTGAGGGGCAAGGCACAAGAGTCACAACAAGGTATCCAGTCGGTTCAAACGGATCATTCCTGGAGTTTCCCCTTTTGGGGAATGCCATATCTTAGATGGACAATTCTAGGAAATAATTTCCAAAACTTAGGAAGAAGGAATTAAAGCATCAAGTCATGCCACATGTGGCACTACATTTGACAGTAATTTAGGAATACATTTGTTTTTTCAATCATCATAAGACCTTAAGACACAGGAGCAGAAATTAGGCCATTCAGCCCATCAAGTCTGCTCTGCCTTTCAATCATGGCTGATAAGTTTCTCAACCCCATTCTCCCGCTTTCTCTCTGTAACCCTTGATCCTCCTGATAATCACGAACCTCTCTATCTCAGTCTTAAATGTACTCAATGATCCAGCCTCTACATCCTTCTGTGGCAGTGAATTCCATAGATCCCCCACTCTCTAGCTGAAGAAGTTTCTCCTTATCTCCGTTCTAAAAGGTCTTCCCTTTACTCTAAGGCTGTGCCCTCAGCTCCTAGTCTCTCCTACCAATGGAAACATCTTCCCAACATCCACTCTATCCAGGCTGTTCAGTATTCTTTAAGTTTCAATTAGATCACCCCTCAAGCTTCTAAACTCCATCGAGTATACATCCAGAGTCCTCTAATGTTCCTCATATGTTAAGCTGTTCATTCCTGGGACCATTCTTGTAAACCTCCTCTGCACACGCCCCAGGGCCAGTACATCCTTCCTGAGATATAGGACCCAAAACTGCGCACAATACTCCAAATGTGGTCTGACCAGAGCCTTACAGAGCCTCAGAAGTACATCCCTGCTTTTATATTCAAGACCTCTCAAAATAAATGCCATCATTGCATTTGCTTTTTTAACCTCTGACTTAACCTGCAAGTTTACCTTGAGAGAATCCTGGACTAGAACTCCCAAATCTCTTTGCATTTTAGATTTCTGAATTTTCTCCCCATTTAGAAAATAGTCCATGCCTGAATTCTTCCCCCCAAAGTGTATGACCTCACACTTTCCCATGTGATACTTCACCTGTCACTTCTTTGCCCACTTCCTAACCTGTCCAAATCCTGCTGCAGTCACCCCACCTCCTCAATGTTACCTATTCCTTTACCTATCTTTGTATCATATGCAAACTTAGCCATAATGCCCTCAGTTCCTTCATCTAGATCATTAGTGTCTAAAGTGAAAGGTTGTGGTCCCAACACTGACCCTTGTGGATCACCACTTATCACTGGCTGCCACCTGAGAAGGATCCTTTTATCCCCATTCTCTGCTTTCTGCCAGACAGCCAAGTTTCTATCCATGCTGCACCTTGCTCTCACACCATAGGCCCTTATCTTACTCAGTAGACTCCTGTGTGTCTACTGAGTAAGGTAAACTGGCCAAAAATATAAAGGAGGATAATAAAAGCTTTTTTAGGTATGTGAAAGGGAAAAAAATGGTTAAGACTAACATTGGGCCCTTGAAGACAGAAACAGGGGAATATATTACAGGGAACAAAGAAATGGCAGAAGAGTTGCATTGGTACTTCAGATCTGTGAGGAGAAAGTGAGGTCTGCAGATGCTGGAGATCAAAGTTGAAACTTTATTGCTGGAACAGCACAGCAGGTCAGGCAGCATCCAGGGAACAGGAGATTCGACGTTTCGGGCACAGGCCCTTCTTCAGGAATGAGCAGAGAGTGTTCAGCAGGAGAAGATAAAAGGTAGGGAGGAGGGACTTGGAGGAGGGGCGTTGGAAATGTGATAGGTGGAAAGAGGTCAAGGTGAGGGTGATAGGTTGGAGTAGGATGGGGGGAGGGGGGGAGGGGGGATGAAGAAACTGGTGAAGTCCACACCCCCCACCGACCCAACCTCCACTCCCGGCACCTTCCCTTGCAACCGCAGGAGGTGCAACACTTGCGCCCACACCTCCCCCCTCACTTCTCTCCAAGGCCCCAAAGGAAACTTCCATATCCGCCACAGATTCACCTGCACCTCCACCCACATCATCTACTGCATCCGCTGCAGCCAGTGTGGCCTCCTCTATATTGGGGAGACAGGCCGCCTACTTGCGGAGCGATTCAGAGAGCACCTCTGGGCCACCCGGACGAACCAACCCAACCACCCTGTAGCACAGCATTTCAACTCCCCCTCCCACTCCACCGAGGATATGCAGGTCATTGGACTCATCCACCGCCAAACCACAACAACGCGACGGTCGGAGGAGGAGCGTCTTATCTTCCGACTGGGAACCCTCCAACCACAGGGGATGAACTTGGACTTCACCAGTTTCTTCATCCCCCCTCCCCCCACCTTGTCTCAGCCGAATCCCTCCAGCCCGGCACCGCCTTCCTGACCTGCAGTCTTCTTCTTGACCTCTCCGCCTCCATCCTACTCCGACCTATCACCCTCACCTTGACCTCTTTCCACCTATCACATTTTCAACGCCCCTCCTCCAAGTCCCTCCTCCCTACCTTTTATCTTCTCCTGCTGAACACTCTCTGCTCATTCCTGAAGAAGGGCCTGTGCCCGAAACGTCGAATCTCCTGTTCCCTGGATGCTGCCTGACCTGCTGTGCTGTTCCAGCAATAAAGTTTCAACTTCAGATCTGTGTTCACTGGGGAAGACACAACCAATCTCCCTGAGGTAATAGTGGCTGAAGGACCTGAACTGAAGGGAATTTATATTTGCCAGGAATTGGTGTTGAAGAGACTGTTAGGTCTGAAGGTTGATAAGTCCCCGGGGCCTGATGGTCTACATCCCAGGGTACTGAAGGAGGTGGCTCGAGAAATCGTGGATGCGTTGGTGATTATTTTCCCGAGCTCGATAGATTCGGGATCAGTTCCTGCGGATTGGAGGGTGGCTAATGTTGTCCCACTTTTTAAGAAAGGAGAGAGAGAGAAAGCAGGAAATTATAGACCAGTTAGTCTGACCTCAGTGGTGGGAAAGATGCTGGAGTCAATTATAAAGGACGAAATTACGACACATCTGGATAGCAGTAACAGGATAGGTCAGCGTCAGCATGGATTTATGAAGGGGAAATCATGCTTGACTAATCTTCTGGAATTTTTTGAGGATGTAACTCTGAAGATGGACCAAGGGAGATCCAGTGGATGTAGTGTACCTGGACTTTCAGAAAGCCTTTGATAAAGTCCCACATAGGAGGTTAGTGAGCAAAATTAGGGCGCATGGTATTGGGGGCAAAATACTGACATGGATTGAAAATTGGTTGGCTGACAGGAAACAAAGAGTAGTGATAAACGGCTCCCTTTCGGAATGGCAGGGTACCGCAGGGATCTGTACTGGGACCACAGCTTTTCACAATATACATTAATGATATAGATGAAGGTATTAAAAGTAATATTAGCAATTTTGCCGATGACAGAAAGCTGTGTGGCAGGGTGAAATGTGAGGAGGATGTTAGGAGATTACAGGGTGACCCGGACAGGTTGGTGAGTGGACAGATGCATGGCGGATGCAGTTTAATGTGGATAAATGTGTGGTTATCCACTTTGGTGGCAAGAACAGGAAGGCAGATTACTACCTAAATGGAATCAATTTAGGTAAAGGGGCAGTACAGAGAGATCTGGGTGTTCTTGCACACCAGTCAATGAAGGTAAGCATGCAGGTACAGCAGGTAGTGAAGAAAGCTAATAGCATGCTGGCCTTCATAACAAGAGGAATTGAGTATAGAAGCAAAGAGGTTCTTCTGCAGCTGTACAGGGCCCTGGTGAGACCACACCTGGAATATTGTGTGCAGTTTTGGTCTCCAAATTTGAGGAAAGACAGTCTGGCTATTGAGGGAGTGCAGCGTATGTTCACGAGGTCAATTCCCGGAATGGCGGGACTATCTTACGTTGAAAGATTTTTGACCTGTGCAGTTCCTCAATTCTATCCACGCAGATTTTATACCATCTGATCCTATTTTGTTTCTTACTATTGATTTAATTTTATTTCTTAATAATAAGGCAACCCCACCCCCTCTGCCCACCTGCCTATATTTTCGACAGGATGTATATCCTTGAATTTTAAGCTCCCAATCCTGATCCCCTTGCAGCCATGTCTCTGTGATGCCCACCACATCATACCTGCCAATTACGACCTGCACCGCAAGCTCATTTACCTTCTGCCTTATACTGCGTGCATTCCGATATAACACCTTCAGTCGTGTATTAACCGTCCCTCTTCTCATTGTCATTCATTTGTCCAGTGGGCTTGAAGTTTGATTGCTAATCCTTTACAGATACTTTGTCCTATTTGTGTCTGTGCTGGAGATTTTAATAACCTCTCCAGAGTTCTACACTCGTACCTCCTCCTTTAGTTCAGGTTTTGTCATTTCCCCTATAACTGAGCCCTCCCCCACCCTCCCCCATTTAGTTTAAAGCCCTGTCCTCAGCCCTGGTTGTGCGAATCACGAGGATTCTGATCCCAGCGCGGTTCAGATGAAGACCATCCGATCGGAACAGGTCGCTTCGTCCCCAGTACTGGTGCCAATGTCCCATGAATTCAAATCCATTTCTACCACACTAGTCTTTGAGTCAGGCATTTTTCTGCTTTTCAAGGCTCAGGTAGTAATCCAGAGATTATTACCTTTTTTGGTTTTGCTTTTTAATTTAGCACGTAGCTGTTCATACTCCTTTAGCAGAACTTTCTGCCCTAGTTTTATTGATGTCGTTGGTACCTACATGAACCATAATCACTGGATCTTTACCCTCCCACTCCAAGCTCCTCTGCTGCCCAGCTGATACCCCGAACCTGAACACTGGGCAGGCAACACAACCTTCAGGACTCTCGGTCCTGCTCACAAGGATCAGTGTCTATACCTCTAACTAGACTATCCCCAATTACAACAAAGTTTCTCTTCTCTCCCCCCACTGCACAACGGTGCTGTGGTCAGTTGGCTCATTCTCCCTGCAGTCCCCATTCCTGTCCACAGAGGGAGCAAAACTCTTGAACCTGTTGGACAAGGACAGAGGCTGAGACTCCTGTAACTCTACCTCCTGGATCCCTCTACCTGCCTCACTCACAGCTACACCTTCCTGTCCCTGACCTCGGACCAAATTAGAGCTGGAAATGTGTTGCTGGAAAAGCGCAGCAGGTCAGGCAGCATCCAGGGAACAGGAGAATCGACGTTTCGGGCATAAGCCCTTCTTCAGGAATGCCCGAAACGTCGATTCTCCTGTTCCCAGGATGCTGCCTGACCTGCTGCGCTTTTCCAGCAACACATTTCCAGCTCTGATCTCCAGCATCTGCAGACCTCACTTTCTCCTCAGACCAAATTAGGGTCAGTTAGTCTAATAGGCATGACTGTCCCCTGAACACAGCATCTAGGTAACTCTCCCCGTCCCTGATGTTTCACAATGTTTGAAGCTCAGACTCCAGCTCATAGATTTTGAGCTGGAGTTCCTCCAGTAACCAACATTTACTATAGACATGGTCACTGCGAACCACAATGGGGTCCACCAGTTCCCATATCATGTAGAAACAACACATCACCTGACCATCCATCCTTATTGTGTTTAATTAGTTTTGAATTATTTTTTATTTTTAACTGTTTTACTATCTCTGCTTATGCAAGTTGTAACCAATAAATTAACAAGATTCAATTTAGCACAGATTCAAATTTAGTAAACCCTTCTTAGCCAATTGAATCAGAGGCCTCCTGTAATGTCACCTTTCAGTTTCCCACTCAGGTTCAGAAACAAAATCATCCTGCTTCCCAGGCTGCTCTCCGCTCCGTCCTGCTCAGCTCCACTCCCAAACTGAAGGCCCCAAGCACACCTGGTGAGGTTTTATACCACTCACCTTCCCAGGCTGCTCTCCGCTCACCTCCTCTCCCAAAGTTGTATCAATAAGGTACAAATAGCAAAAGGAACAAAAATCAATCAGTTAATTGGAATTGTGGAAACTATTAAATGACATCCAAAAACCTTACACCAAATATTATGTTCTGGGACAACTGCAATTCACGATTCTTCCAATTGTGAGAAAAATTAAATCAATATATCATTTAAAAGTAATACATTATCATCAAGTCTTATGCTGTATTGAGGGGATAAGAGGGTAAGGAGTCACCCATTTAAAACGGACAAGAATGAATTTCATCTGTCAGAGGGGAGTGAATCTGTAATTCTTTACCATAGAGAGCTGTTAAGGCTGAGAGAGATTTTAAATCAGGAAGGGGTAAAGCAGGAAATGTGCAGCTGTGATCTCATGGAGTGGCAGAATGGACTATGTGGGTTGAATAGCTGACTTTGGATCCTACATCTTAAGGTCTTACAAAGGGAAATATTCCCCAAGAAAACCCTATCCCTCGTGCTGTAATCTAGGGCGGTGCTACCTTTACTGTAACCCCAAACCCAATGTGACCTCACAGGAATTTGTATCTGTCTTGAAATGGTCAGTTATGAACCACATCTTTCACAGATTGTTTCTAAAAAACAATCTATAAATTGAAACCTTCTTGGCAGTAAGTGCTGTGGAAGAATTGCTGTACCTTGTGTAAATAGGGTATTTGACTGACCTATTATGATCATGATAAGATAATTTCTAGTCACTTAAAATTAGAACTACAAGAATAAACTTGTCAAGCATCTAAATCCATGGAGATATAAATAGATGCAAAGAATATTCAGGGTGAAAATTAGTGATTATTTACAGAAAAATTCAATTCATAATTATACTCCAGCATAAATGAGAAGTGCCCAAACTGTATAGCACTTACATTGAGGGATACTTCAAACGATTTCACTGTCTAGGTTTTTTTGACAGCAGAATATACTTAGGTTGTTTTTCTAAAGTGATACAAAAGCTGCTTCAGTCTGGTATGATTATGTTCAATTCAATACCGTCAATGGGAATACTGTCGAGAGGAGAAAGTGAGGTCTGCAGATGCTGGAGATCAGAGCTGAAAATGTGTTGCTGGAAAAGCGCAGCAGGTCAGGCAGCATCCAGGGAACAGGAGAATCGACGTTTCGGGCATAAGCCCTTCTTCAGGAATACTGTCGAGACCCTACTGATTATTTACTGGAATCAAAATCTAGGGGCCTGAGCTGATGATTCAGAGAAATGAGTTCAAATTCCACCAGGTCACCTGAGGAATTCAAATTTGGCTCATTAAATACATCTAGGATATAAAGTTCATAACAGTATTTTATTAATGAACTGAAGCACTTCATGAGGCACAAGCAACAGACTTTGACCCTAAGCCACAGGAGAGATATTGAGAAAAATCAAGCAATTATTGAGTAAAAAATTAGATTTTAAAGGCACCCAGGGGGCAAAAAAGGTTTCAGGGGAGACTTCTCCAATTTAATGTTTTTGGAAGCTGAAGACATGGCTCGTAATGATGGAGAGATAAAAATCAAGGATGCACAAGAGGCCAGAATTAGAAGAACTCTGTTATCTCATTTGCTGGGGGATGGTTGCTGCGGTAAGGATGGGTGAGGCCAAGGAGGGATTTGTAATCAAAGATGAAACTAGTCATTCAGCACTTCATAACTTGTATATTACTTAAAAGTAGCTGAAAATGTGTTGCTGGAAAAGAGCAGCAGGTTAGGCAGCATCCAAGGAACAGGAGAATCGACGTTTCGGGCATAAGCCCTTCTTCAGGATTCCTTGGATGCTGCCTGACCTGCTGCGCTTTTCCAGCAACACATTTTCAGCTCTGATCTCCAGCATCTGCAGTCCTCACTTTCTCCTCAAAGATATTACTTAAAAATAATCATTTTGTCAAAGCTTTCCATTTTGCACTCATCAAGACAATTTGCAAGAATACCAATTTAAGGGGAAAAAAAAGTATACTGCATGAGAGGACAGTTCTGAATGGTTGGCAAGAAGACTTTAATTGGAGAAGAATTGCCATTGGGATTATGATGATTGACAGTTAACTGCCACTCTTTATTTACATTTGAAACCAGGCAGATTGACTCTGATTAGTAAAGGCATTGCTTTGAAAAATTAACCCAAAGTAGCTGTCACATATTTTGTTGAGTTGAAACAGGGACAGTGCATGTGCGTTATTCCTGTCTGTGAAATATATGACCTTGTGTGTAAATGGATGCAATAGGGGAACAGGATTGGGTCTAGTCAAGGCAGAAACAGCAGAGTTTAGGATGACCTTAGGCAATGAATTCCAGGATTTCCTGGAATAATGAGACCACAATAGATTACGTACAATTCAGGATGGTGCATGACTTGGAAGGAAAATTCGCAGATAATGCTGTTCCCATGAGTTTTCCGCATTTGTCTTTCGGAACAAGCTTGACGTTGGTATAGGAGAGCACGAGGAGGACATTGATAAAACATTCTGCTCTCTTATGCGCTATTATTTTAAATTTGATGCTAACTTTTAAAATACTGTTTTGTGATTCTAGAGATGTGATGCCAATCAGTAAAGAATATTAGGCCACACAGGTTCACTGCGCCCACACCCTGCCAGCCTAATGTTCACATTAATGAGGTGTCTCTGAGCACCCAGTGGGTTACAGTTCACAAGTTACATGCTGTTTGAGTGATCTCTCTGATCATTCCAATTGCAATATCATGCAAATGGTAACATGTAAGCAAATTCGTCTTTATTCTGGGATAAAGATGAGAAGATTCAGAAATGATCAAAAGTGCTAGAATGCCTGGAGGACAAAAATTGGAAAAGGGAGATGAAAGGTTAGCTGGTGGTTGTTTTGGATTGGTGTGTACATGATGGCCTTTTAGAAATGCTGTAGACCTCTATGAATCAATCCTGACTTCATATAAGAGTGGGATGATAGAGTGTGGCTGTAGTTTGTAAAAAGGAGGTTTGAGAGATTAACATGAAAAGAAAAAGCAGGAGCAAGTGGCTCATTTGACTTCAAGGTTGGTTCCATACTCTCTTTACCTTGCCATCCATCTTGGCCCAGAATTCAAAAGATGGCTTCCATAGTTTCCCGGAAAGAAAAGCCATTAAAACCTGTCAATGATGACACAGTGTTTAGTGCCATTTGCAACTGAAGCAAATACAGCAAGGCCTGGAAATTATCTTGGTTTAGTCTGACAAGTGTTATGTAAAACATTCATGCCACATGAGGGCCAAGAAATGACTGTCTTTAATGAGAGAATGTAGTCATCAGCCCCTTGACATTCAATGGTACCACCATCACTGAGAACCCTGCTTTCCACTTCCTGAGAGTCACTGTTAAGCAGAAACTGATCTGGTCTGCCAATTAAACACAGTGTCTACAAGAGCAGGTCAGAGGCTGGGAATCCTACAGCGAGTAACTAACTTCCTGACTCCCCAAAACCTGTCCACCATCTACAAAGCACAAGTTAGGGAGTGTAATGGAATAGTCCTCACTTGCCTGGATGGGTGCAGCTCCAACAACACTCAAGAAGCCTGACACCAACCAGGACAAAGCAGCCCGCTTGATTGGCACCACATCCACAAACATCCACTCCCTCCACCACTGACGCTCAGTCGCAGAAGAGTGTACTATCTACAAGATGCACTGCAGAAATTCACCAAATCTCCTTCGACAGCATCTTTCAAACCCATGACCATTTCCATCCAGAAGGACAAGGGCAGCAGATACATGGGAACACCACCCTCTGCAAGTTCCCCTCCAAGCCACTCCCCATCCTGACTTTGAAATATATTGCCGTTTCTTCACTGTCACTGGCTTGAAATCCTGGAATTCCCTCCCTAACAATATTATGGGTCTACCTACTGCACATGGACTGCAGCAGTTCAAGAAGTCAGCTCACACCACCTTCTCAAGGGGCAACTAGGGATGGGCAATAAATACTGGTCTACCCGGCAATGCCTACATCCCATGAATGAATGTAAAAAAGAAATAAAACAAAAGGCCAGAAAAAAGGAAAAAACTTTTCAGAAGAGCCAGAAGAAAGACAAGGTGGCACTGTGGCTCAGTGGTTTGCACCGCTGCCTCCCAGCACCAGGGACCCAGGTTCGATTCCAGCCTCAGGCGACTGTCTGTGTGGAGTTTGCTCATTCTCCCCGTGTCTGCATGGGTTTCCTCGGTGCTCCGGTTTCCATGGGGAATACAGTACAGGGATCAGGTGGGGGAGGGGGGAATGGTTTGGTTGGGCTGCTGTTCATAGGGTTAGTGTGGGCTGAATGGCCTGCTTCCACACTGTAGGCATTCTATGAAAGATAAAGGACAGAGGGCAGGATGGAAATATTGTGGACCCACATTGATGAGGAAGTGTGGGTAGAGCAGAGCTCTAACTCTAAAGATGAAGAATCACTTTGTACATAAACCTTTAGCAAGAAGGAAGCAAAAGAAACCAATAGAAATGACTGTTGGAGAGGGGCCAGTCTATGATCCTGACAAACTGCTGGTATCTTATTCAACAGATTGGTGTCACTCAGACTGGAAGTGTTAAGTGGTTTGTGACTGTTGGAATGATAACTGTAGAATGAGAGCATCAAATGAAAGTGAAATGTCAGAGAGACTCCAGTGCTTGGAACAAACATGAGCCGAGCACATCCCTATGAAGTTGCTCAAGGTGATGACCCAATAAGAAAGCCCTCGAGAGTAAGCTTGAAGCAAAATGATGGAATGATTCTCCTCACAGAAAAGCATAAAAACAGAAACTAGGATAGGAATAGGCCATTCAGCCCCTTGAGCCTGCTCCCCCATTCGATATGATTGTAGCTGGCCATCCAACTCCTTTCCTTGTTCCCTTTTTTTGTCCTATAACCTTTTGATGTCTTTTGTCCTGTGAACTCCTAACTCATAGAGCCATAGAGTCATAGAGACGTACAGCACAGAAACAGATCTTTCGGTCCAACCCGTCCATGCCAACCAGATATCCCAACCCAATCTAGTCCCACCTGCCAGCACCCAGCCCATATCCCTCCAAACCCTTCCTATTCATATACCCATCCAAATGCCTCTTAAATGTTGCAATTGTACCAGCCTCCACCACATCCTCTGGCAGCTCATTCCATACACATACCACCCTCTGCGTGAAAAAGTTGCCCCTTAGGTCTCTTTTATATCTTTCCCCTCTCACCCTAAACCTATGCCCTCTAGTTCTGGACTCCCTGATCCCAGGGAGAAGACTTTGCCTATTTACCCTATCCATGCCCCTCATAATTTTGTAAACCTCGATAAGGTCACCCCTCAGCCTCCATTCAATGTTTTGGCCTCAACTACATTCCACAAGCTCACTACTCTCTGGGTGAATACATTTCTCCCCATCTCAATCCTCAGTGGCCTACCCCAATATCCTTTAGACCAAATCCCTTGGTTCTAGACTTCCTGATTATCAGAACATCCTTCCTACATTTACTCTCTATAGTCCTGTTAGAATTTTATAGGTTTCTATAAAATCAGCCCTCAATCACTAGAGTTTAGAAGAATATGGTCCTAACTGATCCAAACTCTCTTCTTACATTAGTCCTGCCAACTCAGGAATCAGTCTGGTAAAGCTTTTTACTCCCTCCATCGCCAGAACATCCTTCCTCAGACAAGGAGACCAAATTAGTGCATAAAACTCCAAGTATAGTCTTACTAATCCCCCATATTAGTAAGAGATCCCTATTTAGGTATGCCAATCCTCTCTCGATGAAGGCTGATACATACTTGCCTCCTTCACTGCCTGCTGCTCCTGCATGCTTACTTTCAGCAACATGTATAAGGGCATCCAGGTATCATTGCACCTCCCCTTTTCCCAGTCTGTCCCCATTCAAAGCTGAGAGTTCAGTGCAATGCAGAGAATCAAGATATGGAATTGCAGATAATAGATATGAAGCCAGATCCACTTATTTCAGCTGAGATGAGTCTAAGACTTTGAATAGTAACAGTGAATGTGCCAGAACAGACTTGCAGCATTTCACAAGCCAGAAGTCATTAACTGTTGAACGGATTCTAAAAAATTGCAAAGATATTTTTATACAGGTCTTGGATACCTTCCCAGTCAGTATCACTGTGGAATGGGATAAATGCTGCTGAGCAGCTTTCCAGCTAACCTCCAGTCTATCCTGAAAGACAAGATCAAAGAACTGGCCAGTGTGGAAGTGATAACTCCTACAAAATGGGAGCACAAGAAAACCCAGAAAACTGTGCGTCAACGCAAAGGATATCAATAAAACATTGAAGCTTTTGAAACTAACCCCATGCCAACCTCTGAAAAAAAATTCGCCACAACTTGGTGAAGCAAATGTGAAAGATGGTGACCAGCAAGTAAAGTTAGATGACAGCAGCAATTTTCTAAATACATTCTGGACACCATTTATGGGAGACAGATGGTTGCAAGTGACATTTGACTTGCCCATTGCTCCACTTTTTTCCACAATAAGCACAAACAGCATGAGAGAAAGTGAGTGAGCGTCCCAGTGTGGAAGCTATCGTAAAGGATCTGTTTGACTACACATGTGGAGACATAATGGAAAATTCTGATCATAAGCTTTTGGCAATGTGAGACAGAGTTCACCAGATGAAGCTGAATGAAAGAAAGGTTGAATTTGAAGTCAGCTGATATTAGTCATGTACTGACAGTGAAATGACTTCACCTAAATCCTGACAAGGTAAGATCTGTAAGAGATGCAACAATCTACAGATGTGAAAGCAGTGCAACGATTTGTCAGATTTGTGAACTATTTAGCAAAGTCCTTGTTAATTTGTCATCGGAGTGTGAAACTCTACACAAGCTGACAGCTAAACATGCACAATGGTATTAGGACACAGAACAAGAAGCAGATTTCACCGGAATTAAACAACTAGTGATGGAAACACCAGTGCAGAGGTACACAATGTCAATGATGGAGTCACCTTGTAGTGTGATGCCAGTGATTAGAGTGGAATAGCAAGGACCAATCTGTTGTATCTGTATCCAGGGTGCCAACACAAACTGTACAATGCTGTTCTCAATTAGAAACCGAGTGCCTAGTTTTTGTCTCCCTTTGAGCATTTTAATCAGTTCTGTTTGGGAGAGACAGAGTGATATGGAGAATGACTGACAGATTAACAGCAAAAACACTTCAGAGCATCTTTCTCAATCTGCTTCTATCTGCTCCAAAACCTTTTCACAGAATATTACATTGCTTACAAAGGTATCATCTGGATGTGACAGACAAATAAGAGAAACAGCTGTAGATTGTGGAAGATGCTATTGTGAGCAACACTCCTTATGATCACTGTACTACTTGTCAAATCTAGGTGAATCTAGCATCACCTCACTTCTGGTTGGAAAAGTGAAACTTTTGCATTGCTACAAAAATTTTAACCATTAACCCAAAATCATCACACCAGCCACAAAACTATCACCATGAGCTGAGGTCAACCCTGAGAAAAGGCCATAGAGTCATACAGCTCAGAAACAGACCCTTGGGTCCAACCAGTTCATGCCAATCATAACCCCAAACTAAACTAAGTCCCACCTGCCTGCTCCTGGCCCATATCCCTCCAAACCTTTCCTATTCATGTACCTATCCAAATGTCTTTTAAATGTTGTGACTGTGCCCACATTCATCACTTCTTCTGACAGTTCATTCCACACACAAACCACTCTCTGTGTAAAAATAGTTGCCCTTCATGTCTTCTTTAAATCTTCTTCCTCTCACTTTAAACATATGCACCCTCTTCTTCAAATCCCACATTCTAGGGAAAAGACCTTTGCTATTCACTTTATCTATGCCCCTCATGATTTTATAAACCTCTATAAGGTCACTCCTCAACCTCCCACACTCCAGTGAAAAGGAATCCCAGCCTTGCTTTGTAATTCAAATTTTCCATTCCTGGCAACATCCTGGTAAATCTCTTCTGAATCCTCTCCAGCTTAATAATATCCTTCCTGTAACAGGGAGACTTTGATGATATAAGAAATAACTACCTCTGTGTGCACTTGCATCATCTATAACTATGGGTGAGGTGCCTGATGACTGAAGGGTGATTAATGTTGTACCTTTGTTTAAGAAAGGTTGTAAGGAGAAACCAGGAAACTATAGACCTGTGAGTCTGGCTTCAGGTGTGGGTAAATTGTTGGAGGTGATTATAATAGATAGGATTTTATGAACACTTAGAGAGGTAAAATGGATTAGGGATAGTCAACATGATTTTGTGCAAGAAAAATCGTGTCTCTCAAACTTGACTGAGCTTTTTCAGATTGAGGGCATAGCAGTAGAAGTTGTTTACTTAGACTTTAGTAAAAACCTTTGGCAAGGCTCTGCATGATAGACTAATTAGTAAAATTAGGTCACATGGGATTCAGGGTGAGCTTGCCAATTGGATACATAATTGGCTTTACAGTAGGAGACAGAGGGGGGTGGTGCCTTATGGAGAGAAACGCTCGGTGAATCTTGGCAAAGCTAGAACTTTACCAAAAATATGTAACATTCCAAGTCAGTGGCTATTCCCTGTCAATGGCTACTCTCTGTCAATGGCTACTCTCTGTCAATGGCTACTCTCTGTCAATGGCTATTCCCTGTCAATGGCTATTCCCTGTCGATGGCTATTCCATATCAATGGCTTTTCCATGTCAATGGTTAATCCCTGTCAATGGCTATTCCCTGTCAATGGCTATTTCCTGTCAATGGCTATTTCCTGTCAATGGCTATTTCCAGTCAATGGCTATCCCATGTCAATGGCTACTCCCTGTCAATGGCTAATCCCTGTCAATGGCTAATCCCTGTCAATGGCTACTCCATGTCAATGGCTATTCCCTATCAATGGCTATTTCCTGTCAATGGCTATTCCCTGTCAATGGCTATTCCATGTCAATGGCTACTCCCTGTCAATGGCTATTTCCTGTCAATGGCTATTTCCTGTCAATGGCTATTTCCTGTCAATGGCTATTTCCTGTCAATGGCTACTCCCTGTCAATGGCTATTCCCTGTCAATGGCTATTCCCTGTCAATGGCTATTCCCTGTCAATGGCTATTTCCTGTCAATGGCTACTCCCTGTCAATGGCTATTCCCTGTCAATGGCTATTCCCTGTCAATGGCTATTTCCATGTCAATGGCTATTCCATGTCAATGGCTATTCCATGTCAATGGCTATTCCATGTCAATGGCTACTCCCTATTAATGGCTATTCCCTGTCAATGGCTATTCCCTGTCAATGGCTATTCCCTGTCAATGGCTATTCCCTGTCAATGGCTATTTCCTGTCAATGGCTACTCCCTGTCAATGGCTATTTCCTGTCAATGGCTATTTCCTGTCAATGGCTATTCCCTGTCAATGGCTATTTCCTGTCAATGGCTACTCCCTGTTAATGGCTACTCCCTGTCAATGGCTATTTCCTGTCAATGGCTATTCCATGTCAATGGCTATTCCCTGTCAATGGCTACTCCCTATTAATGGCTATTCCCTGTCAATGGCTATTCCCTGTCAATGGCTATTCCCTGTCAATGGCTGCTCCCTGTCAATGGCTGTTTCCTGTCAATGGCTAATCCCTGTCAATGGCTAATCCCTGTCAATGGCTAATCCCTGTCAATGGCTATTTCCTCTCAATGGCTACTCCCTGTCAATGGCTACTCCCTGTCAATGGCTACTCCCTGTCAATGGCTATTTCCTGTCAATGGCTATTTCCTGTCAATGGCTACTCCCTGTCAATGGCTACTCCCTGTCAATGGCTATTCCCTGTCAATGGCTATTCCCTGTCAATGGCTATTCCCTGTCAATGGCTATTCCCTGTCAATGGCTACTCCCTGTCAATGGCTACTCCCTGTCAATGGCTACTCCCTGTCAATGGCTACTCCCTGTCAATGGCTATTTCCTGTCAATGGCTATTTCCTGTCAATGGCTATTTCCTGTCAATGGCTATTTCCTGTCAATGGCTACTCCCTGTCAATGGCTATTTCAAATGTAATGAATGACTCAGTGGAATGGAGTTTTTTTTTCATCTCTTGATGTTCTGCATCATTAGACAGGGACAATTGGCAATATTATGAAACAACTGTAACCTGCTTCACTCTCTTTCTGTCTTTTAATTCAATGTGATTTCCATCATGCATTCCCTTTTTTAATAAGATGTCGTATTCTGTATTTTTTCTGATTTGGCTTGATGCCGCACAGCCCTTGAATAAAATATGGGACTGAGTGACCTTATGGGTTCATAAATGGTTTTGAACAAGCCTGAGCCAATCTAAATCATTTCATTTGAGATCACTTTCTGATCTTGATGAACAGTTTCAGAGACTGGAGTGCAATGTTGCCAAACTCCAAGTTTTCCGTCAAGTTAATTTTCAACTTCATTAAAAGTTAAAAATTATAATGAAGTCTGCATAATCATTTGATTCATAGAGACCCGGATTAAAAGCTGTACTCAAAGTTTGTGAGAAGATTTGTAGCTCGGGTGTTCATTGTTGTGGTTCTGTTCGCCAAGCTGGAAATTTGTGTTGCAGACGTTTCATCCCCTGTCTAGGTGACAGCTTCAGTGCTTGGGAGCCTCCTGTGAAGCGCTTCTGTGATCTTTCCTCCGGCATTTGTAGTGGTTTGAATCTGCCGCTTCCGGTTGTCAGTTCCAGCTGTCCGCTGCAGTGGTCGGTATATTGGGTCCAGGTCGATGTGCTTATTGATTGAATCTGTGGATGAGTGCCATGCCTCTAGGAATTCCCTGGCTGTTCTCTGTTTGGCTTGTCCTATAATAGTAGTGTTGTCCCAGTCAAATTCATGTTGCTTGTCATCTGCGTGTGTGGCTACTAAGGATAGCTGGTCATGTCGTTTTGTGCTAACTGGTGTTCATGGATGCGGATCGTTAGCTGTCTTCCTGTTTGTCCTATGTAGTGTTTTGTGCAGTCCTTGCATGGGATTTTGTACACTACATTGGTTTTGCTCATGTTGGGTATCGGGTCCTTCGTTCTGGTGAGTTGTTGTCTGAGAGTGGCTGTTGGTTTGTGTGCTGTTATGAGTCTAGTGGTCGCAGTAGTCTGGCTGTCAGTTCGGAAATGTTCTTGATGTATGGTAGTGTGGCTAGTCCTTTGGGTTGCGGCATGTCCTCATTCCGTTGTCTTTCCCTTCGGCATCTGTTGATGAAATTGCGCGGGTGTCTGTTTTTGGCGAATACATTGTATAGGTGTTCTTCTTCCTCTTTTTGCAGTTCTGGTGTACTGCAGTGTGTTGTGGCCCTTTTGAATAGTGTATTGATGCAACTTCTTTTGTGTGTGTTAGGGTGGTTGCTTTCGTAGTTCAGGACTTGGTCTGTGTGTGTGGCTTTCCTGTATACCTTTGTGGTGAATTCTCCGTTAGGTGTTCTCTGTACCATCACGTCTAGGGAGTCTAGCAACTCCCATTCCAATAAAAACTGTTCTGCCTGTGGTGAATGTCCATAGCTGAGAGTTTGGATTTTGAGGACAGAATGTTTTTATTTTTAACCATTTTGCCTGAGGTGTGCAGTGAATTACTCTCATCAGGTCCCCCAAGTTGTAAACTCAACTGAAGGAGCCTCTTCAAGTATTTCATATTAACTATCGATCAGTAGTTCTGTCCTACACCTATTGTTGAACCTTTACAGCTTCTGTGAGGACATTATTCCTGAGATTCAGATGACAGCACAGTGTTATATCTGATTGAGGTGGGTTGTCTTTTGCAGTGGGTTGAGAATATCAAGATAATGGGCATTTTCCGAACTCCTTTTCATTCTTCACATCTGTCATTCTAGAGGAACGCCACATTGGTAGGAAGAGCATGGGGAAATAATATGAGATAAACAGCACTACTCTAAAGGTTGTGTAGGACTAGAGGAGCCTGTGCATGTATGTGCATAAGTCATGAAAAGTGACAGGACAGATTGCAAAGGCAACTGATAAAACACAGTACCCTAGGGTGTATTAGGAGAAGCTTGGAATGCAAGAGCAAGGAGGTGAGAGCTGAGCAATATTATTGCCAGACTGTTAATCCAGAGACCATGTAACATTCTGGGGACCTGGGTTCAAATCCTGCCATGGCAGATAATGGAATTTGAATTCAATAAAAATCTGGAATTAGGACTCTAATGATGACCATGAAACTGTTGTAAATTGTCAAGCAAAGCCCATCCGATTCTCTAATGTCCTTTTTCCTCAGATGGTGATGGTGAGCACGAGGGGACATAGCTTTAAATTGAGGGGAGATAGATATAGGACAGATGTGAGAGGTCGTTTCTTTACTCAGAGAGTAGTAATGGGCGTGGAACACCCTGCCTGGAACAGTGGTAGACTCGCCAACTTTAAGGGCATTTAAATGGTCATTGGATAAACATATGGATGAAAATGGAATAGTGTAGGATAGAAGCTTCAGATTGGTTCCACAGGTCGGCGCAACATCGAAGGCCAAAGGGCTGTACTGTGCTGTAATGTTTTATATTCTATGTTCTTTACATGGTCAGACCTATGTGTGACTCCAGACCTACAGCAATGTGATTGACACTTAACAGCCTTCTGGGTAATTAGGGATGAGCAATAAATTCACATACCGTGAATGAATTTTTCAAAAAAGACACTAGTTCAGCCTTTGGCTTATTTCTAGAGTTCTGGGGACCACATTTTAAGAAGGATATGAAGATTTTCGAGAAAGTGCAGAAAGGATTCATGAAAATGGTTCCAAGGATGAGAATTTTCACTTACATGAGAGAGATTGAGACAGTTTTCCTTGGAGCAAGCAAAGCCAAGAGGAAATTTAGATACAGGTATTCAAAACAATCGAGGCGTTTAGACGGAGAAGGTAGAGAGAAACTCTTTTACCACTCTGGAAAGGATTAAGAGTTGGGATGCATGGCCTGACAGTGTGTCAGAAGCAGATTCCGATCTGAGCATTGAACAAGAATTGGAATGCTACCTGTAGAGGAAGAATGTACAGGGTTGCACACAGGCAGAAAGCAAGAGAATAGCACTGAGTGGAAGCTCTTCAGAGAGCCAGCCTAGACATGATGGGCCGAATGACCTCTTTCTATGCTGTAACAATCCTGTAAAAACCCCACTGGTTTTCTTGAAAGAAAAAATGCAAGGAAAAATTGATTTTACGTATTCTTTCATTTTGTTTATATCCCAGTTATCTATCCTGTATTGCTGCTGAATTTGTAAATTTATTATTCAAATATGAAGCAGTTTGGGCAGGTGAATGCCCATTGGTATTATTGCTAGATGATTAATCCAGAAATTGCATGAGTTCGAATCCCATCTTGGCTGATGGCAGAGTTTGATTTCAACAAAAAAAAATCTGGAATTAAATAATCTACTGATGACCATGAGACCATTGCTGATGGGCAGAAAAGCCCATCTTGCTCACTGATGTTCTTTCGGGAAGAAAATCTGCCATCTTTACCTGATCTGGCCCACGTGTGACTCCAGACCCACAGCAATGTGGTTTACTCTGAGATGTCCAAGCGATCCACTCAGTTGCATCAATTGCTACAAAGTCTCAATGAAGGAATGAAACCAGACGAACCGCACGGCATTGATCTGGGCACCAGAAACAGCCCCATCAATCCTGCAAAGGTCTCTTCACTAACATCTGGTGGCTAGCGTCAACATTGGGAGAGCTGTCTCACAGACTAATCAAGCAACAGCCTGATGTAGTGATATTCACGGAATCATACTTACAGACAATGTCCCAGACACCACCATCACCATCCCTGATTATGTCCTATCTAACCAACAGGACAGACCCTACAGAGGGGGCAGCACAGTGGGATACAATCAGGTGGGAGTTGCCCTGGGAGTGCTCAACTTTGACTCGAGACCCCATGAAGTTTCCCTCAGCTGATGAATCAATACTCGTTCATGTTGAACAATCAATAGTCATAGGTGAGGTACTGGAAGACTGGAAGTTGGCTAACGTGGTGCCACTGTTTAAGAAAGATAGTAAGGACAAGCCAGGAAACTATAAACCAGTGAGCCTGACGTCAGTGATGGGCAAGTTGTTGCAGGGAATCCTGAGGGATAGGATGTACATGTATTTAGAAAGGCAAGGACTGATTTGGGATAGTCAGCAATGTTTTGTGTGTGGGAAATCAAACTTGATTGAGTTTTTTGAAGAAGTAACAAAGAGGATTGATGATGGCGGAGTGGTAGATGTGATCTATATGGACTTCAGTAAGGCATTCGACAAGGTTCCCCATGGGAGACTGATTAGCAAGGTTAGATCTCACGGAATACAGGGAGAACTAGTTATTTGGATACAGAACTGGCTTGAAAGTAGAAGAGAGAGCATGGTGGTGGAGGGTTGCTTTTTAGACTGGAGGCCTGTGACCAGTGGAGTGCCACAAGGATCGGTGCTGGGTTCATTACTTTTCATCGTTTACATAAATGATTTGGATGTGAGCATAAGAGGTACAGTTAGTAAGTTTGCAGATGACATCAAAATTGGAGGTGTAGTGGACAATGAAGAAGGTTACCTCAGATTACAACAGGATCTTGACCAGATGTGCCAATGGGCTGAGAAGTGGCAGCTGGAGTTTAATTCATATAAATGCGAGGTGCTGCATTTTGGGAAAGCCAATCTTAGCAGGACTTATACACTTAATGGTAAGGTCCGCGAAAGTGTTGCTGAACAAAGAGACCTTGTAATGCATGTTCATCGCTCCTTGAAAGTGGAGTCGCAGACAGATAGGATAGTGAAGAAGGCATTTGGTATGCTTTCTTTTATTGGTCAGAGTATTGAGTACAGGAGTTGGAAGGTCATGTTGCGGCTGCACAGGACATTGATTAGGCCACTGTTGGAATATTGTGTGCAATTCTGGTCTCCTTCCTATCGGAAAGATATTGTGAAACTTGAAAGTGTTCAGAAACTATTTACAAGGATGTTGCCAGGTTTGGAGGATTTGAGCTAAAGGGAGAGGCTGAACAGGCTGGGCTGTTTTCCCTGGAGCGTAGGAGAGTGAGGGGTGAGAGGTTCATAAAATAATGAGGGGCATGGATAGAATAAATAGACAAGGTCTTTTCTCTGAGATGGGTGAGTGCAGAACTAGAGCGCATAGGTTTAGGGTGACAGGGGAAAGATATAGAGGGGGCAACTTTTTCACACAGAGAGTGATGTATGTGAGCTGCCAGAGGAAGCTCACATGTCCTTGGCAGAGTGGGAGGGGGAATTGAAATGTTGGGCTACGGGGCGGTGTGGTTGATTGGTGTGGGTGTCCCGGAGATATTCCCTAAAGCGCTCTGCTAGGAGGCGCCCAGTCTCCCCAAAGTAGAGGAGACCGCATCGGGAGCAACGGATACAACAAATGATATTGGTGGACGTGCAGGTAAAACTTTGATGGATGTGAAGGCTCCTTTAGGGCCTTGGATGGAGGTGAGGGAGGAGGTGTGGGCACAGGTTTTACAGTTCCTGCGGTGGCAGGGGAAGATGCCAGGATGGGAGGGTGGGTTGTAGCGGGGTGTGGACCTGACCAGGTAGTCACGGAGGGAACGGTCTTTGCAGAAAGTGGAAAGGGGTGAGGAGGGAAATATATCCCTGGTGGTGGGGTCTGTTTGGAGGTGGCAGAAATGTCGGCGGATGATTTGGTTTATGCGAAGGTTGGTAGGGTGGAAGGTGACCACCAGGGGCGTTCTGTCCTTATTACGGTTGGAGGGATGGGGTCTGAGGGCGGAGGAGTGGGATGTGGACGAGATGCATTGAAGGGCATCTTTAACCATGTGGGAAGGGAAATTGCGGTCTCTAAAGAAGGAGGCCATCTGGTGTGTTCTATAGTGGAACTGGTCCTCCTGGGAGCAGATACGGCGGAGGCGGAGGAATTGGGAATACGGGATGGCATTTTTGCAGAAGGTAGGGTGGGAAGAGGTGTAATCCAGGTAGCTATGGGAGTCGGTGGGTTTGTAAAAAATGTCAGTGTCAAGTCGGTCGTCATTAATGGAGATGGAGAGATCCAGGAAGGGGAGGGAGGTGTCAGAGATGGTCCAGGTAAATTTAAGGTCAGGGTGGAATGTGTTGGTGAAGTTGATGAATTGCTCAACCTCCTCACGGGAGCACGAGGTGGCGCCAATGCAGTCATCAATGTAGCGGAGGAAGAGGTGGGGAGTGGTGCCGGTGTAATTACGGAAGATCAACTGCTCTACGTAGCCAACAAAGAGACAGGCATAGCTGGGGCCCATACGTGTGCCCATGGCTACCCCTTTGGTCTGAAGGAAGTGGGAGGATTCGAAGGAGAAATTGCTAAGGGTGAGGACCAGTTCAGCCAAACGAATGAGTGTCGGTGGAAGGGTACTGTTGGGGACTTCGGAAGAGGAAAAAAACAGGGGGCTTGGCAGCCCAGGTCATGGCGGATGGAAGTGAAGAGGGATTCGATGTCCATGGTGAAGATGAGGCATTGGGGGCCGGGGAAACGGAAATCTTGGAGGAGGTGGAAGGCATGGGTGGTGTCTAGAACATATGTGGGGAGTTCCTGGACTAGGGGGGATAGGACAGTGTCGAGGTAGGTAGAGATGAGTTCAGTGGGGCAGGAGCAGGCTGAGACAATGGGGCGGCCAGGGTGGTCAGGCTTGTGGATCTTGGGAAGGAGGTAGAACCGGGCAGTGCGGGGTTCCCGGACTATGAGGTTGGAAGCTGTGGGTGGGAGATCTCCTGAGGTGATGAGGTTCTGTATGGTCTGGGAGATGATGGTTTGGTGATGGGGGCGGTAGGAGGAGGTGTCCTCAAGTTGGCGTTTGGCTTCAGCGGTGTAGAGGTCAGTGCGCCAGACAACCACTGCGCCCCCTTTATCTGCTGGCTTGATGGTGGAGTTGGGATTGGAGCAGAGGGATTGGAGAGCTGCACGTTGTGAGGGTGAGAGGTTGGAGTGGGGGAGGGGGTAGACAGGTTGAGGCGGTTAATGTCCCGGGGGCAGTTGGAAATGAAGAGGTCGAGGGCAGGTAATAGGCCAGCGCGGGGTGTCCAGGTGGATGCAGTGTGTTGGAGGTGGGCGAAGGGGTCCTCGGAAGGTGGGCGGGAGTCCTGATTGTGAAAGTAAGCTCGGAGGCGGAGGCGACGGAAGAATTGTTCGATGTCACGGCGTGTATTAAATTCATTGATGCGTGGACGGACGGGGACGAAGGTGAGTCCTTTGCTGAGGACTGATCGTTTGTCCTCAGTGAGGGGAGGTCTGGAGGGATGGTGAAAACTTGACAGGACTGGGATCTGGGACCTGGTGTGGGTGTGGAGCTGGGAGTGGGGGCGGAGCCTGTAACTGAAGTGGGTGTGATGGTGGGGGGAATGGGGGTGGAGTCATGAGCAGGGGTGGTATTCCCCTCAGGGTTCTGGGGGCGGGGATGGTGACAGTGGGATCTGTGGGGGGCGTGTCAGCAGAATGCAGGTGAGTGGCGCTGGTGGGGGTTGAAGTGGTGGCAAACACGGCAATAGGGGGCGTGAAGTGCTGGCAAATGGGACTAGTTTGGGTTGGAATATCTGGTTAGCATGGACGGGTTGGACTGTAGAGTTCGTTTCCGTTCTGTACATCTCAATGACTCTATAACACTTGGAGGAAGCATTCAGGTTGGAAAGGGCACAAAATGTACTTTGGGTGGGGGATTTCAGTGAGCACCACCAAGAGTGGCTCAGCAGCAGTGCTACTGATTGAGCTGGTGGTAAAGGACATAGCTGCTAGACTGCGTCTGTGGCAGGTGATGAGGAACCAACAAGGGACAACAATATACCTGACCTCATCCTTACCAATCTGCTGGCTGCTGATGCATCTGTCTATGACAGTATTGGTAAGAGTGACCACTGCACAGTCTCCTTGTGGAGACAAAGTCTCACCTTCACATTGAGAATACCCTCCATCGTGTTGTGCGGAATCACCTTGCTAAATTGGACAGACTTCAAACAGATCGAGCAACTGGGCATCGATGAGGTGCTGTAGGCCATCAGCAGTAGCAGACTTGTACTCCAGCACAATCTGTAACCTGATGGTCCAGCATTTCCCCAATCAACCATTACCATCAAGCCAGGGGATCAATCCTGATTCAATGGAGAGTGCAGGAGGGCATGGCAGGAGCAGTATCTTGCATACCTAAAGATGAAGAGTCAACCATTCTACCATGCCAAACAGCATAAACATGATAGAGATGGAGCTCAGTGATCCCACAATCACCAGGTCAGATCCAAGCTCTGCAGTCCTGCCACATCCAGTCATGAATGGTGGTGGACAATTAAAAAACTCACTGGAGGAGGAATCTCCACAAATATCCCCATCCTCAATGATGGAGGAGCCCAGCACATCAGTGTAAATGACAAGGCTGAAGCTTTCCCAGCAATCTTCACCCAGAAGTTCTGAGTGGATGACCCATCTCAGCCCTCCTCCAGTGGTCCCCAGCAACACAGATACCAGTCTGCAGTCAATTCCATTCACTCCACATGATATCAGGAAACGGTTGGAGACATTAGATACTGCAAAGGCTACGGGTTCTGGCAATATTCCAGCAATAGGACTGAAGACTTGTGCTCCAGAATGTGCTGCTCCTCTAGACCAGCTGCAACACTGACATCTACCCAACAATGTGGAAAATTGCCCAGGTATGTCCTGTTCATAAAAAGCAGGACAAATCCATCCCAGCCAATTGCTGCTCCATCAGTCTACTCTCAATCATCAGTAAAGCAGCACCTGCTCAGCAATAACCTGCTCAGTGACACCCAGTTTGGGTTCCCCCAGGGCCACTCAGCTCCTGACCTCATTACAGCCTTGGTTCAAACATGGACAAAAGAGCTGGATTCCAGAGGGGAGGGGAGAGGGACAGCCCTTGACATCAAAGCTGCATTCAACTGAGCATGGCATCCAGGAGCCCTGTCAAAACTGTAATCGCTGGTGATCAGGGAAATCTCTCTGGTGGTTGGCATCATAACTGGCACATAGAAAGATGGTCATGGTTTTTGGAGGTCAGTCATCCCAGCTCCAGGACATCTTCGCAGGAGTTCATCAGGGGAGTGTCCTAGGCCCAACCATCTTCAGCTGCTTCATTAATAACCTTCCCTTCATCATAAGATCAGAAGTGGTGATGTTTGCTAAACATTGTGCAATGTATATCAACATTCGTGACTCTTCACATACTGAAGCAGCCCATGTTCAACTGCAGCTGGACCTGGACTGTGTGCAGGCTTGGGCTGACAAGTAGCAAGTAACATTCACACCACACAGATGCTGGGCAATGACCATCTCCAATAAGTGACAATTTAGTCACTACCCCTTGATATTCAATGGTGTTACCATCGCCAAATCCCCCGCTAATGGCATTCTTGAGGTTATCAACTGGACTCGTCACATAAACACAGAGGCTGCAAGAGCAGGTCAGAAGCTGGGAATACCACAGCAATTAATTCATCTCCTGACTCCCCAAAACCTGTCCACCACCTTCAAGGCACAGGTCAAGAGTGTGACAGAATACTCTCCGCTCACCTGGATTGGTACAACCCCAACAATACTGAAAAGGCTTGAAAATATCCAGTTAAAGCTGCCTGTTTGATTGGCACCACATCCACAAACAGCCACTCCCTCCATCACTGACTCTCAGTACCAGCAGTGTGTACCATCTACAAGATGCACTGCAGAAATTCACCAAAGATCGTCAGACAGCACCTTCCAAACCCACGGCCACTTCTATCTAGAAGGACGAGGTCAGCTGTTACATGGGAACATCACCACCTTCATTTTCCCCTCCAAGCCACACATGATCCTAACTTGGAAATATATCACTGTTCCTTCACTGTTTCTGGGTCAAGCTCCAGAATTCCCTCCCTCAGGGCATTATGGGTCTAACTACAGCACATGGACTGCAACAGTTCAATAAGGTAGCTCACTCCCACCTTCTCAAGAACAAATACAGGCTGCAATAAATGCTAGTCCAGCCAGTGAATTATAAACAAAAAGTTAGCTCTTGCGTTATATCTACCTCTTGCTTCCTTGGATTTTCAACACATCAACATAATTCTAGCTCCACACAGATATTGCATAAATTTTAGAATCTGCTCTGGAATCAGGGGTCATATAGTCTTCGTGCGTGCTGCATCATATCTAAGAATCTATTTTATTGTTATACAGAATACATTAAAAACCCAAACCTGACTTCATGGCTTTAATATCTAAAACCTAAGCCCTTTTGGAGCCGTTCAGATCTTTGTCAGAATACGCCTCTTTCCACTGGTTAGAGATGAAAGCTGAACACAATACTATGATCGTGGTCTGAATGTCATTTCATTGGACGTGCATTCTTTTCAATTAATTTGCTTGGCTCAAGAATCTTTCGTCTTTGTAACTGCTGAATTGTTCAGTGATGGTACATGAGAGCAGTTAATTTCCACAGCCTGACCTGTTTTAATGATGTACCCTTTTCATAGCATATCCCTCATGTTGAATTATGTGACATCTTAATACCATTTTCTGAAACCTTACACTTGTGAATACAAAGTATCCGCTATGCATCTGCCAAATTCCACTCCCTCTGAAAATCTTGTGTTCCCACAAAGCAAGATATGATCTACAAACATAATTTTATTTCACATTGCACTCATCAATTATTTATGAGCCTGACGATCCCCTGTAGTGCTGCTTGGTTGTACTGGGTCTGCATTGCAGTTTCTGAGTTCTCTGCAGCTTCTTTCCACATTTCAGTCCTTACACTGATGCAGTAACCCAAGAGGCAGTAATGCTTCCCTGAGCCTGTCTTGCATCTCAGCTAATGAGAAGGAAAAGGATACTTAACTAATGAGAAGGAAAATGACACAGAGCTGTGAAGGAGATAGTGGAAGAGAGCACCATGAGTTTGATCAGAGCTGGTTTCTTCCAAGAAGGAAGAGAGAAAAGTGAGGAGGCGAAGTAGTTTTTTAGAGGTTTCCTTGGGAGGAGGCCTGGAGAAGTCAAAGCACATTAACAGACTGAAAGGGGGAGAATGCATAAACAGGCTAGTTTCAAAAATGATACTGATAATCAATTTAGGGTTGTCAATCAAGCTCATAGTGTGGTGCTCTTGCGTGTACAGTAATACAAGTTTCATTAATTAATACACAGAGCCCTCGTCTTTACAGACAGAAAGACCATATATGTGTTCTGTGCCTGTTCCAACAAAACAAATGACAATTCTCAAAGCAAAGCCAGGACTAATCAAATTAACTGGTTTAAACTTTGGAAATTAACTGTCAGTCATCATTCACTAGTGTACTGCCCATATCAACACATCTACTGTTAAGTATTGACCTCTCTTACAATATAAATATTGTTTCCCTGTGTATTCTTGTGATTTGTCCTTTTGAGTGCAAATGAGAAGCTTCAAAAAAGTTTTTTTTTCACCAATACTTGAATCATACTGTTCTTTTCTGATTTGTTCCAATAATATCATATCCTTATCTTCCTTCCCCATATCGTGTCAGTAGCATTTTGCAATTCTTCTTTCTCTTGTTAGTGGCTGGATTTTTGTTCAAATTGACTTGGACTGAAACATACAATTGGAAATAATTATTTCTCAGAAGGTCAAAATATCCCGGGCCTTGCAGGCAAATTAAAGTAGTGTTTGAGAACCATTGACCCACAGCATTAGAAAAGTGACTTAGATTGTGTTGTTTGAAGCCAGTGAATGCTGTAGGCTCTTGCTGTGTCTCTAAGATGTTTACTGTCACCCAAGAGGCAGTAGTTTACCTTTCAAACTGTAAGCTGCTGTTTATTTCGGACACCTGGGAATGACAGGTACACATAGTAACAGATGAACCTTTGGCACTTTCTACTTCTCTTTGTTTTGGTCCAGCCTTCCAACATTCATTTGCTCAGGTTTATGATTTCCAATAAAACAGCTAACAAATATAGAATCATATGAATGTAGTAACCCAGATTTTGCTGTAAATGTGTGTGTGAACATTACAAACAGTTACTAATGGGAGAATTAGCCAGCAGCTTTTGAGGAGGTTGGGACTCCGCCATGAATTGTGAATCACCACAAGTTGCTGATCAGATTATGCCGATCAGTCTTGTCAAAACAGTGTTTTGTCTTAAACCCCAGTGATTATCATAAAGTTGTATTTGTACTTTAATTACCGATTCAACTCACTACAGAAACTTAATTTGTGTAATTAGTAAAGTAAGTGCCTTTTTAACGATAGGACAATTGATGACAATTTGCCATCGACCTCTGTTGCCCAGAAAGTAAACAATGATTTGTGTGGAGTGTCAATCCTTCAATCCAAAATTTAAAAGGCACCTAAGGGGCAACTTTTTCACACAGAGGGTGGTGCATGTATGGAATGAGCTGCCAGAGTAAGTGGTGGAGCTTGTACAATTACAACATTTAAAAGGCATCTGGGTGGGTTTATGAATGGGAAGGGTTGAGAGGGATACTGGCAAATCGGACTAGATTAATTTAGGGTATCTGGTCGGCGTGGATGGGTAGAACCAAAGGTCTGTTTCCGTGCTGTCTAACTCCATGACACTAAGCTGGTCAGACACTATTTCCATGCTCAAAATCTGCGCTGACTCTTCCTAATCAACCCTCTTTTTTCCACGTGATCACTGAGTCTTTCTCAAATATTTCTTTCCAGAAAACCCTCCACTGTTGAAATTAAACAAATTGATCTCCTACTGCTGAGATTGTCTTTCCAACCCTTTTTGAACAAAGCTATAAATTCCAACAAGCCAGTCACCACCCCTCACTCTGTTTCTTTTTCTGCACCTGATTCAACAGTGGATTTACTGTCATTCTCAGTGTTTCCCGTCTGTTTCTCAATCCTTCAATCTCATTTGGTTAGAAGGATACACAGTGAGGGCAAGTATGCAGTTTACCGTGTAGTTGTCATTGTGTTGTTTGTAATTCGCATTTCCAACAATTGTGTGGGTAAAAATCAAAAGCAAGGTGGTTGTGCCCACTGATGGATCAACCCCCACAGTAACTCGCATCTTTCAACACTCTATCATTACCCCCTCTCAATTATTGCACCTCTGCATCTATATTATTCTACCTTCAATCCACACAATTGATTTCCATAGCCTCCCGCTCAGTTAGCTCAGTTGGTTGGATGACTGGTCTGCAATGCAGATTGGTGCCAACAGCATGGATTTACTTCCCACACCAGCTGAGGTCTCCATAAAGCACTCTCTCTTTGCCTGAGGTATGGTGACCCTCAGCTTAAACCCCCACTCATGAGAGAGCAGCCCTATGGTTTGGTAACTTTGCATTACCTTTACCAAACCAGTGGCCCCTGAAAAACCATTCCACTGTCCTTTGAGTTTCATTAGGCTGGCCCCTACATTAAATCAGATGGCAACACCAAACAATACTCTTGCCTGATTTCTGTACAGTTCTCTAACTGTGTTTTCCCATGACTCCTGGACTGGATAAACTCGAGCTGCAGAACAGAATGGGGCACACTCACTGGAGTGCAGATTATACAAACTCTGACCACCCTGAGCAGCTAAGAGACCATGTCTAAGCCCCTGGACTGATATTGGATGATACCGTTGATGCATTGTTCTGGGAGCTCCTTCCTGAACGCTGTCTCCCTTGGCCTGACTGAGGATGACTCTCCTTACACTTGGAGACGTAGCTACTTGGTTAAAGTGATTTTGCCGCCAATACTGCTGATACATGATGCAGGTGTGAAGTTGCCAGAGCACAATATTATACAGGAGGAAAAAGTGAGGACTGCAGATGCTGTAGATCAGAGCTGAAAATGTGTTGCTGGAAAAGCGCAGCAGGTCAGGCAGCATCCAAGGAACAGGAGAATCGACGTTTCGGGCATAAGCCCATTTCTGAAGAAGGACTCATGCCCGAAACGTCGATTCTCCTGTTCCTTGGATGCTGCCTGATCTGCTGCGCTTTTCCAGCAACACATTTTCAGCCACAATATTATACAACAAACATATCCACCCCTTTGAGTGATCACTGCCCACCATGCTTAGCTGCCTGGCACTGTGTCTGTGCAAAACTGAAAGACAGGACAGAAGGACTGTGAGCCATAAGGTCAGGCAGAGGGCATCAAATTGGACACAAAGTGAGTGAGCTGTTAGGAAGCAAGCAGAAACCCTTGAGATGCTACCTGGTCCGATCCATGGGTTGGAGCCTGACCTTGCAGCAGCATCCCAGTGAAAGGTGCTAGAGTGCTCCAGAGAGCAGCTTTGATGTGGAAGTGCATGAGAGATATGCTGTGAGAGTACAGTGAGGATGGTACATGCCCAATGTCAATGTCTGTGAACAAGGTGAGGGAGCAGGGAGTTATAGGCAGTCGCTGCCGACAGAGCAGGTCCTGAGGTGTCAGTAACTGCTGACAAGGTTGGAGGATCACAGGAGAAAGGAGCAGGCTATAGTTGCCAGGTCAGGGACTCAGACCACCAAGCTTCTATCTTGGGAGGAATATGGCCAGCAGGATGTTACTGAAGCAAGATTAGTGAATGAAGCCAAGCTAATGCATGCAGACAGATGCTAATAGGCTCCTTGCTGCTCACTCATGAGATTCTTATCTCACTGTTCAATAGGCAGTTGGAGAATGGGATTGTTTGCCCTCGATGTCATTATTGCCAAACCCAACCTATTTTCCCAACTTTCTTGCCAAGCTCATTCATTCAGGAGTTGGGAAATCAACAGGATGAGCCTAGCTGCAGTGAAATCTGAGCCAGTGTTTGTTGAGGGATGTTACTACAATATTCATTTTACAACAAGAACTGTTTCTACTATTTTCATGGGATTATGTCCCATCTTTGTGAAGCAATCAAGCATCAATCTTCATGTTGTTGCTAACCAATGTAATTTACTTTGCAAATTGCAAATATTGTTCCACATGTATCAACACTTCAATCAATAATTTCTTGTGTTTGAGTCAAGGATATGCAAACAAAACTCATGACAGATTAATGCAGATTATACAAAAAGCCATTTAAAAACTTTGCCTACACAGTAAATTAAATAGCAGTTATTGCACATCATGCAAAATATAAACTGTAATCCTGCCAAGTGTTTATTTTCCAACAGGTCAGTTTAATTAAAGGAATTTATAGTAAATAAACAAAGCAGCACACAGCAAATTGTGTCAAAAATAAATGAGATTCCCAACATGTCCATCTTTGAAAGGTTTACATTCCAGGCTTTTGTTTCAAAATGAAACTGGTAACTGCCCTAATTATGCAGTAAAATGTTCTGAATAATTTATGATAAAGGTCAAACATAACAAAAACTTAACCATTCAGAACTGGTGAGGGGGAAGGATCATCTACAATTTCACAAATAGCGTCTGCTGGGGAATAGAGTTCTGGAATGAGAATGTAGCACATCATCAAATGTTGGCAAGAGTATTTAATACAGAGGGATAAATCTCTTGACAAGCAATTTTGAATTGAAATGGCAAGCATTTATTTTTTCAACAATATGATTAATTGCCAGCATTCTGTTTTGAGCTCATATTGATGTATTTGTGCTTTTTATTCCCCTAAGATGAGATATTTCTTGTGTAATTTGTTACTATAGCAGTCCATGTTGGTCAAACAATTTACTGCAGGCAACTTAGCCACTTCCACCCTTTGCACAGACAAAGATCACAATCATGTATTTGTCCAGCCTCTTACCTATAGGTGTAAAAATACACACGACCATAACTCCTGGTATGGACAACAAGAGCCATTTCTGGACAATTTGCTTAAGCACATGTTGAGGTAGTGAGTGTGTGACAGCACAATTGAAAGTTAGTACTGGTTTGCGATATTGAGTAATGGCTGGGTTCAATTCCCACACAGACTGTTTTCCATGATGGACATTGTTTCTCAATCTCTCTCTTTACCTGAGGAGCATGACCCTCAGGTTAAACTAACACCACTCAACTCTCTCGAATGAGATAGCAACCCTTTGGTCTGGTAAAGCGAGAGCAACTTTACCTTTTGTTTGCATTAAAAACTAAATCCTCTACAACTGGCAGAAGGTACGATCTAGCGTGTATTTGTGCTGAGAGGTAAGAGGTTGGACAAATACATGGCTGTGATCTTTGTCCGTGCAAAGAGTGGAATCCCCAAAGCATACGATAGTATCTGACAACTCCAGTTCATTGTTTGTTCCTCTGGACCTCTGCCTTGGACATCTGGCACCAACCTCTCAGACCACACTCTGTGAGCAGTGACTGGACACAGCCTGCATCCACAGTCATTGACATCTAGCATTTACCAGCCTCGTCAGATCATCATTGGCACATCTCTGATCCCCTTACAGTTGTGGTTTGCACTCCTGGCACCTTTCATTGGGATACAGCCAGAATTCAGGGCCCAGGTAACCAGCTGAGAAACCAGAGCAGGGATCATCGCAGGGCACCTCATCTGTGCTCTCTCAGTGCTCACTCACTTTGTACCAACATCAGTCTTCACTACATCCCTGCCTTGTCTTGCATTGCTTTGCTTTTTTGGCACTTTACCCACTCAGCCAGAGATTAAAGGCTCACGGTATTTGTATCCTGACTTCCCTTTCAGTGGAGACATTGAGCTGAACAGCTTGTCACGGTTGTCAGCAGTAATCAGGGCAGGGAGAGGACATGCAGCAAAGTGCCATTGAGCTACATCAATCTCAGACTTGCAGCTTTTGCCAGCAGCATGTGTAGCAATCACACTCAATGTCCTTTACCCATTGCCCAGGCCTCAGTCTAAGGGGAGCAGTCTCTGTCAAGTCCAGAGGGACCCTCTTCAGACAGGGAGCTTGGGCACAGGAGCATCATCCCACACCGATCCAGAGGCTTGGTCACAGTCGGTCAATCACTGAGGACAGTCAGGCTGAGGAAGTCGATACCTCTGCACTCTGCTCTGTTGGTGCACTCCAGTGTAAGCAGGCCAGGG